>NC_000076.6:15247542-15555542 GCF_000001635.26 Mus musculus
TATCTTGGGAGAACTCTTCCTAGTTGTGAAAATTTGTCTTCTTGTGCTTTTATATGTACTTCTTTTAGTACAGCCATACTTAAAGAGAAGGGGAAAAATAATTCATTCTATGTTGCAAAAAAGATTACTGCTCTCTGGTTAATGGTAGTTCAATGAACAGGAAGACATATTTATACTGGACTTTTTCATTGTGTTGCCCAAATCACAAGAAGAAGGATCCTCCAAAACCAAACATGGAAAATGGCTAAGGGTTTGAATTTTCTCTACATTGTCACTTTTAAGGTATATTTATGGTTCAGAGACATGCCAGAAATAAGATAAAGTGTTTTTTGTTTGTTTGCTTGTTTGTATATCTGCTTATTTTGAGAGAGGGTGTTTCTTTGTAATTTTTAATTAGATATTTTCTTTATTTACATTTCAAATGTTATCCCCTTTCCCTGCCCCCTTCTACTCCCAAACCCCTAATCCCATCCCCCTCCCCCTGATTCTATGAGGGTGTTCCTCTACCATCCAACCACTTCCACCTCTCCACCCTGGCACTGTCCTACACTGGGACATCACAGGATCAAGAGCCTCTCCTCCCATTGATGTCTAACAAGGCCATCCTCTGCTACATATGCAGCTGGAGCCATGAGTCCCTCCATGTGCACTTCTTGGTTGGTGGTTCAGTCCCTGGGACCTCTGGGGAGTATGGTTGGTTGATATTGTTGTTCTTCCTATGGGGTTACAAACCCCTTCAGCTCCTTCAATTCTTTCTCTAGCTCCTCCATTGGGGACCCTGTATTCAGTCCAATGGTTGGCTGAGAGCATCCACCTCTGTATTTGCCAGGCTCTGTCAGAGCCTCCCAGGAGACAGCTATATCAGTTTCCTTTTAGCAATTACTTGTTGGCATCCACAATAGTGTCTGAATTTGGTGACTGTATATGGGATGGATCCCAAGGTGTCTGGCCTGTAACTCACCATGTAGGTCAGAGTTCCTTTGAACCTTGAGTCTTAAAGCTCAGTTTTCAGAGTGCCAGAATTGTAGGTATAGACCACTGCACCCATAGAGGATGTATTCCTTATAGTCCCTCTGCTTTTTCTTAATCCAGTGCCATGACAACTCCCATTAAGTCCCTCATCAAAACACCACTAATTAGAGAAATAAGCAAGTCACAATAAAAACATGTATATTATTTTAAAAATATTGGAAAGCAACCTGCAATCAATTATGCTGTAGTAGAACAAGAATGAGCAATCACTTGTAAATAATGTGACTACATTAAATTCTTGTAACAGTGGCACTCTACCTTAATCAATCCTAAATTAGATCATTAGTTAATTAAAATAGGCACTAATTAAATACTCTTGGTTTTTATTTGTATCATGAGATCAAATTTCCTGATTAAAATTGGAGTGAAGATTGGGCATACTTAAAGATTTATGCTTTCTAAACTCACTGCAGTGAAGATCACAACCGTAAAAGGCAGAGTTAAATCCCATAGTTTTAACAGTGTGCCAATCAATCGCCTTACATCATCACATCAACTGCCACAGAGACCATTACTCTCCATTCTTCCACACAGCTAAGTCAATGTGTGCTTGACATTTCAATGCTGATACATAGCAGCTCTTGTGCTTTCTACAGAGCACCAGCCATGAGAGACATGTCCATAAAATGTAGGCAAAGTTGAGTCAGACTAGAGCAACTGATCATATTTCTTTTTCTTACTCAGTACAAGTAAGCTCGGAGTGTTTCTAAAGGGCACAGTTTCTATGACTGTCTTGGTAAATAGTTAGGAGAAAGCTATTCCAGTTTCCATATCTAGAATTTGAGAGAGAGAGAGAGAGAGAGAGAGAGAGAGAGAGAGAGAGATTCAATGTGGGAAAAGAAAAAATTCCAGAAAAGGGAAAGTAGAGATAGCATTTGGATGACAAATAGGAAATTCACTTCTTATTAAAGGTATCTTGGGTGATTATAGGGTTGTTCATGGTTTTTAAAGATCATTATAATTGCATTTAATTATCACCTACTTACATATGTGTTCAATGAGTCAGTTTTACAATTTCCTTACAGCTTTTCTCTACAAGCGTACAGGACCTAAATGAGACAGGAAGTATGTCTAATTACCATTCTAAACATTGCAAAATATATGCAGCTTGGACAGATGTAATTAATTTCAACCAACACTATGAAAAAAAAAAAAAACATCTGTGAGGGACAATCTTCTGACAGAGAATGAAAGGGTTAAATGCTCTTTTATATCTTGCATTTGGCAAAACTCCCAAGGGTTTTCTTAAGAGACTGTTTATGTTTTCTGCCAGGTGGATGCAAATTCAGTCCACAAGAAGGAATTAATTTACCAAGGTATCATGCCACTTTTCTCTTTTCTATTCTGGTAATTGAATATTCATCACATAACAAGTGCTGCTAATTAGCCGATTATTCCATTTACTGGCAAATAATGAACTTGCTATTCCTATTGAATAAAGCAAGAGTTTCAAAAAACATCTAATTTTATTTAGTTGGTGCCACTCAGATAATTTATAAAGTCTTTAAATCACACAGTGCATCTCCTTATAATAAGTCTTTATTTAGTAACTATGAAATATAAGCTTTGATCTCTTTAGGAGTGAGAGTTTTAAGTTAATAATTAATCAGTGAAACTCATTCTCTGATTTTAGTAAGCCCATATGCTTGCCTAAATTTAGTAGTTTGGTAAAACTCGCATTAAGAATGTGCGTTTCCGCAATTTTAAAATTTATATAAGTTGGACATTACATTTTGGGAATTATTATTGTTTGTTTTAGAAATTTTAATTACTTATGGTAACATTTACTAATTCATTCTAAAAGTTACATGAAACAGTGAGTTACATATTAAGAATATCTCTTATTTGCAGAGAAGCTACCTGGTATAATTACATTTGTATTAAAATTTAAGTATCATTTCTGTCAACATTGAGTTCTTTCTTGACCATTCTGTCTACGCACTCTCACTCTCAAATACAATATATTCATATCAGGGTGAGTTAAGTCACCTCACTAAGTACAGATAAGCAAGTAAATATTTGGATGCTAAAGAGTGAGAATATTGCGGCCGTTCGTCCCTTAACTCAATTCAGGCACATAAAGGATTTTATTGGCTTAAGAGAAAAGACAAGATTTCTCTCATTTCACAATATGTGTATAAAATTCTCCAGTTCTATAGATAAATCTTTTAGAGGCTTCTGTATGGTGATATGAACAGGACTCATACAACCTTTCAATCACACATGGAGGTTACTTAAACTGAGAGAACACAATATAAAATAAAATATGAAGTTCTAACAAGCAGGGGATAAGAAATAATACAGAAATAATGCCAAACTGAAGACAAACCGAATAGTAAAGAGATGATGACATGTTTGATGTGTTTGGGGTGGGGGATGGGAGGCTTTGAAGGGAAGAATAAAGGCTGAGAAAATTATTTTTTCCTTTAAATGGATATAAATGACTGATGTCTAAATTTTAAATAAATTCTCCAGGAATAATAGTGTGAATATCAAGAAAGGAAATAAATAAATATTTTATCAAAAATAATTAGGAGTGTTTGCTTTAGAAGGATGAGGCATGAGCTAAACTACAGTTTGGTTGATTTGAGTAGATAATAGCATTGTAAAATGCTAATAATTTAAATTGTTTATAAAATCTTTAAATTGAAATTCTAAAATGTCCAGTCAAGGGTCTCATGGGAGTCTTCATTGCTCTGGATAGATCCTGAAGGTTTAAAGGTTGTATTCAGGAAATAAGGTATGATGGGAAATTGTAAAATGCTTTCTTTTCTGAAGACATGCGCTTGTGAAAAAGTCTTCACACCCACTTCGTTAAGAATCTTAATGGTATACTGAATATCCCAGATAGTAAATGTCTTCCATCTACCTGTATATCTAATATCTATCTATCTATCTATCTATCTATCTATCTATCTATCTATCTATCTATCTATCTATCTACCTACCTATCTATCTATCTATCTATCTATCTATCTATCTATCTATCTATCTATCTATCTACCTACCTACCTACCTACCTATCTATCTATCTATCTATCTATCTATCTATCTATCTATCTATCTATCTATTCATATGTGTGTATGAGTGTGAATATTTTTCCCTTGTTAGTGGCATTATTTGCAAGACTACGGTACCTTTTAGCATCTATGCCAAATCATCAAGAATAAAAGAAATAAGATGAATTCTGAAATGAGGGCTGGAAAAAATCCTAGAACATCCCTAAACAGACCTCAGTGGGTGATTCTACTGGAAAGACCAGAATGATGCTAACAAGACTGCTTCTGAGGTGCAGACCTGTAAATGAATCATTCATTACCCTAATTGTGGACTGGCTGTTTGCTCCCTGCTTCATTGCAGTGTGAGAAGCTTCCTTACCATGCTCCCTGCCTCTGTGAACTCTACTATGTTTTGAAACTTTCTAGAAACCAACATAATTCTTTAATCACAACTGATTTTCAATTTATATTTATTGTTTCTGATGGCTTTGGTCCCTGGATGCTCTTGTTGTAGTGGGTAGTGGAAGGAGGGTGAACTTCAATGGTTCTGATGTGGCAGGCCTCTGATAGATATCCTTGGATTTCAATGTCCCGAACCTACATTTCTGTATGGTTCAGAAGACTCAGTTCTGATGAAGTTGGGTGGAATCCAAGCAAACTCAGAGAGCAGGGAAGATGGGTGGAGGAAGGAAAGCTTGCCTGTATGGTTCAGGAGTATGATGGAGGTCGAGGAGATATGGCAGGAGTGTGGAGGCAACACACTGGAATAGTAGGCTGCTCAGGGCAGTTTGGCTTGGCCTGGAGGGCTCAGAAAGCAGGGAAGATGGGTCTTAATTTGTTTTTTTTTTTAATGAGCAGATAATTTTGTTAACTTTTAATACTGTATTATTTTATTATAAATTTTTAAAACTTAATAATGTGTTTCTTATTTAGTCATGCCTATTTGTGGTTCTACATTTCTATATTTGGATGCCCATACATTTCAAAGTTTTCATGAATTTTTCTGGTATAATATCATTAAATTAGTCATCAATAGATTTTAGGCTTGCTATTCAGACTAGTATTTTATGTACACTGAAATTTGGGGCAGTTAAAGGTCCACTATTTGGTACATTTAAACGTGAAGCATATCTTCTTTGACTGCCTGTATGTACTAGTAGCCAAACCAGGTTTTGTAGTCTATGAGATAGGCATGTTTCAGGCCTGTCACTTAAGAAAGCTACTGTCCAAGGCCATGGGTGTGCCCCATTTGTGCTTTAGAGCACAGACATAAATACTGAAGGAAAGAATATCTGGTGCAGAGTATTCTACCTGTAAGGATCTGATGTTTTAGCATCTTGTCCAGCAGAAAACCATTTCATGAGATGGAGAAATGTGCTAGAATCAAGTTCTGGCCTTGGTATACACTGAGGTGCCCAACTGTATGTATAGGTCCTTCGAAATATAATGACACCTTTCCTATAATTCCAAACCTATTTTAATTAAGATAGCTATTTAATTTCTATCCAGAATTGAGATAAAAAGACGAGAACATATACTCTAAATCACATGAAAAACAAGTTTTTTTCCTTAATCACTCTAATTGGGCAGCTGAACATCATGATATCTGAAAGAACAGTCACTAAGACAGCAAAGAATTTCTGCAATTTCCTGGTAGTTGCCTAGTTCTGGATATCAGGCAGTTGAAGATCAGAGCTTCAGTAAATGAGAAATGAAGGATTTGGGAAAGCATATTGAGGAAATTATTTTATATTATGACAGTAGAGAAAAACTATGCAGAAAATAAATCTAGAAACATATTCTTGATCCTCCAAATTGGGATGAATTAAATATGTAGCATAGTTATCCAAATCATTAGCAATGACTCTCTGAGCAATTAAGTCATCAACTGCTTTTTAGAGTTCACAATTAAGGAGATATTTGTGTTCCAATAAGGTACAGTACACTTCTCTCTCCATATGTAATGGAAAAAGAGAACTGAAGGGCGTCATACTTTAGCAGGAGAGACTAAATGTATCTTGAGTAAAAACCTTAAGGCCTTCTTGAAATTATTACAAAAGAGACATGAAGAGAAGCAATCTTCTGTTCCAAACATTGCCTGTCAAAGCTATCCTGAACAATCCCTATTGAAAGCCATTTTTAAAAAAGACAATCAACAATACAATTTTCACAAAATTCAGCACCTAACCAAAGCAGCTAGCCATACAAAGAAGTAAGAAATTGTGACTCAAAACCATTTATTTTTTTTAAAGTCAACAGAAACTGACTGAAAATGTCAAAGATGTTGATGGAACTAGTGAATAGAATTTTAACAGGTGTAATACTTTTGTTCAGGTATTTAAATAAAGGATTGAAAATAGGAGAGAGAAAAGTAGAATTTAGAAAGAAAGAACTATTCTGTTCTTCAGTTCCCATGAAAAAGGCCAAAACACTTTCAGTCTTTTTATTTCTATGCAGTGCTTTACTGAATGTTCTAGCTAGTAAAATAGAAATCTGGTAGAGAGATGGAACAGAAGGAAACATACCATCTCCATTTTCAAAATATATGATTGCATTTGTAGATATTCTTGACAAAATAAACAGACAATGGAGAAGGCAAAGAAAGGAGGAGGCACAAATAACACATACATAAAACACACGTAAAGTTAATGAATAAATGTCTCCACTAAACACTAAATAAAGCAATTTTATTAGGAAAACATATTTTTTATTTTTATTATATTTTGAATAGTATTGTCAGTTTCAACTTGGAACAGAAGAATATGACTTATTACTTTTTATATTGGGTTGTCACTCTGAATGACTCTTAATCACACTTACTAGGTATATATCCTGTGGATGTTGATATGTGTGTGTGTGCTTCTAAATCTCTCTTAAGACTACTTACCAGGTACTATGTGTATGTGTGCACATATGCAAGTGCGTTTGTGTGGTGTGTGTGTGTGTGTGTGTGTGTGAGGGAGAGAGAGAGAGACAGACAGAGAGAGACAGAGACAGAGAGACAGAGACAGAGAGACAGAGAGACAGAGAGAGCGAGACAGAGACAGAGAGACAAAGAGATCCTAAACCTCACTTACTAGGTGTAGGTTCCCTGTGTTTGTATGTTTGTGTGTATACGGGTGTATATGTGTGTATATCTATGTGCATGTGTATGAATGTGTTCTTGTCCTGTGTATGCATGTGCTCATGTATGTTAATATGTGCACACATGTGTCTTGAGGCCACTAGTTTAATTCAGTGCCTTCTACTACTCCACATCTTATTTTTATGAGAAGGTTTTTTTTTTCTTTTTTCTTTTTAACTAAACCTTGAGATCACTGAATGGCTAGACTGACTTCTCAACAAGCCCTAGGGAACTTATCTCTACCTTCTGAATGCTGGAGTTATATTAATGTGCTACAATGCCCAGCTTTTTAGATAGTTACTAGGGCTTTAAACTCATTTATTTTTTCATGGAAATGTTTTATACACTGAGCTGTATCTAGTTCTAAGAACTTTTCAAATTGATTCCCAGTGATGTTCTATTTAGAAAATGATGTTAGTCAGGACATGGTATTGCATCTGTTTCAACCTAAATGCTTTCAATTTTTCCCCTTAATTTCTCTAAGATTTCCAGTACAATATTGAATAGAGCATCTGATGATGCACTATTTTGAGGACCAAAGAGAAAGTTCCTCCCTTTGTTCATATTAAGTTTAAATCATTCTTTCTCACTATTTATGACCATGTTGTTATGATACTGTTTTGCTAACAGCTGCCTCATTTAAGCTAAAGAAATTCTCTACTCTTCCAAGCTTATGAGAATGTGTTTAAATTGTGGATGCTGGAGTTTGGATACTTGTCTTTGATCTATTGAGATAATCATGGTACTTTTTAACGTTTTAATCTTTAAAAGCTTTTTTTAAAGTTTTTGATATTTTGAATAAAGTATTTTTTCTCATTTAGTTTGTTACTATTGATGAACAGCATTGATTTTTTTCAATTAGTGACCTGACCTTGTGATCATCTGTTCCCAAATCAACCTCATATGGGCATAATTTATTATAATAACACTTTTGTATATTAATGGATTAACCTTATCATGTTTTCATAGGCATTCTTTTATCATCATAAAGTACATATAGGCTATTAATTTAAAGGATGGTATTCTATGTAAAACAGTGTACCCAAACACATATGTTATATGCACAGTCCTTAGGAATGAATATATCCAACCTTCTGGTAGGCCTTTGGTAGCACAACTATGATTAGCCATGTTGATTCTATGAACACCCTTAAAAAACTATAATCTTCACTTTCCTTTACTGATTTGCTGTATTTTGTTTTAAGTCTGGTTGTCAAAATAATGTTATTAACATATACTTTATTCCTCGGTTCAGGTCTTTCTTTTTCCTAATGACAAATTTTTTTACACAATGCTTATTAACTAGATGATGTCGGCTCTTATATTCTGATTAGGCCTGAGCCTTAGACTTTGTATATCTGAATCTTAGAACAAAACCACATATCTTTTCTAGCTCTTAAATTAGGGATATTGGAAATTCCTGTAAGTCCCCTAGGTAGATGAGCTTTATAATTTTGTGTTTTAAACATAAATTAGATAAATGGTACAGATACTTATATTTCTTGGCATAATATGTATGTGCACATATCCACTTACAGAGACACGAGCTCCCATATTAAAAATTGTTCCTCTTGCAGATAAAGAGATGTGATCTATTTAGGAAACAAATGAGACAGATTTATAATGAATCTTGGTGTTGTTTTTATTTCTGTCCTTCAAATAACAATACAGTAGATATTTTAAAGATTCTTCATCATAAATTGGTGGCCCATGCCAATAATCTCAGTACCTGAGAGGTGGAGGAAGGGGAATAATGAATACAAGGTCATTTTAAGCTACCTAATGACATTGACACTGTCCTGAGCCACATAATCTCTTGTAACATTTCTTTCTTGCCAAATGGATGTGTTCTTACCCTCTCTCAGAATTTCTTTGAGTATTTGGCCTGAATCATGAAAAGAAAGGTTGAAAATAAGAGAGCAGACCACTCTTCATTTGTGTCTTCTAGGCCATTTATACTTGATATTTTTTTTTAACAAATGCTAACAAATCATCTATATCTTCATAGGAGCTTATATAAAGTAAATTGATACCTGCATATTTGAAGCAAATTAAGACCCATTCCTGCATGAAAGTAGATTTTTCTTTAGATTTATGATCAATGGTTGACCTGAGAACTAAATTCTCTGGTGGCTTTGTAAGATTATTCATTTTCAATTTATTTTCTTATTGTAAGAGTGTTCTAATAAGCCACACTCTTTACATTTCTTATCTTCATTGTGTTTTTGTTTTGGATCTGTTTATTAACAGCATGTTAAAGTAGTACAGGTAACTTGATTTATTAGTTTTTAATATTACTTATAGGACAAAATAAATATGCTTAAAATGTGAAAAGGAAGAGGAATTTGTGCACATTGTTAAGCCCAAGAAGAGAAATGACATTTAAATAAAATTAAATATTTATAACTTTTTGAATGCATAAAATCTCAGCCAGTGTAAAAAATGCTGTTTCTATTCCTGCTACCTTGAATTATAATAATTGTTTGCACTATGACTATTAGTGATAGCCTTTCATGGCCAGTAAAGTTTAACTTATAGTTGTTCTCTTTGAAGTTGAAAAAAGGAGCTGACTGAGTCATGAGTAGGAGATAAATCCATCTCCTACATGGCTCACTTAGCAGCATTCTTTCCCCAGAGCATCCTGCATTTAGAAATAGAGACCCTGGTCACCTTGAAAGAAAATGTTGAACGCTTTTATTACTGTCCTAAGGCAGTATCTATTTTTATAGTTTTACCCAACATCCATCTGACTTTAAACTAGGACACTGGCCCTCTGATTATCTTGCTCAGCATCCAAATTTCCCTTCCGTAAGTACCAGAGGACAATTGCAAATTTAACTATCTCTTGCCTACACACTAGAACTCCATGAAATAATGAAATACACAATCCTCACGTCTTATGGATATTGTCCAACTTACCTTCTAATAATATGAAATTACCAGCCAATCAGCGTATATGATAAATTTTGCTTATGTAATTTCCTGTGCATGATTTACCTTTAAATTTAGAACTAGTTGACAAGATATGCAGCAGGGTACACTCCAATGACATCTGGGAAGTCAATTCATATTCCAATTTCTTTCTTCATGTTGGCTCTGTCTGGCTTCTATATTTTATATTTAGGGTCATTTAAAACACATTTTCAAATTCAGGATCCTCCTGAATTAGCCTCTTGAATTGTGGAATTAGAGGATTATACCACAATGACTGACTTCTTGAAAAATCATAACAAATAAATTTCATATGGTGAAAGTTATCACTGTAATATACCTTATACAATATAATTTCTTCTAGGATAAATGCATTTAGTTGAATTTTGAATATATGCATATTTGTTAAGGACTTACATGAGAGGCCTTTTCCCACTTTTATGTGTCCTGAAACCTAGTTTGGCACATGGTAAAGTGGAAACCAAATGTAAATGCATATTAAGAGAATATAAAGCCAGGCATGGTGGTACACGCCTTTAATCCCAGCACTCGGGAGGCTGAGGCAGGCGGATTTCTGAGTTCGAGGCCAGCCTGGGCTATAAAGTGAGTTCCAGGACAGCCAGGGCTATACAGAGAAACCCTGTCTCAAAAAACCATTAAAAAAAAAGAGAGAGAGAGAGAATATAAGTCACATCCCCCAAATGCATTACTGAGTGTTTTTGTTTACACTGATTTGTAAGATTCTTCAGTCATGGTAGTAGCAATCTGCTTCTGTGGAGGTTTACATCAGCATCTTCCTGTTTTGGGCTTAGATTTTTTCATGGCTATTAGAAAACTGGTGTGCCAAAGGGCGTTAGCATTTTCTTGGGCTTTGACATTGCATGTATAGTTCTTTTAAAATTAAACTACCATAATTTGTACATTCTATTTTGGAGAGTTCTTTTTTTCCATTTCTCAAATGTATAGCACTACATTCTTATCTCTTTCAAAACAGTGATTATTGAATAAAACCAAGCTAATTAAAGCCTCAGAGGTTATAGATACAGAAAATAGTATTTGTAAGAAAATACTAGTTACCAAACTAATAAATCTAATATATTTTAACCTGTTAAAAATGTTAGTTAATTTTGTGTAGAACTAAGTCTTATGACACAAACGATAAGACAAATTATGCAAGGTTTAGTTTCAGAAATTTGGATTGAAATATCAGCTTTCACTGTTTATATATAAATTTGATACTCATACTTTTCAAGATATTTATTTTTTTTCACCTGTAAAATCATTAGTAAGCTCATTTCCTTATTCTCAATAATGTCTGATCAAATTTTTCTTAAATAATGTATGTATATTTAACAATATATTAATCTTAAATAATTGTGTTAGTTAGGATATTATTTGTATAATACAATGATCTAAGGTAACTTTTATTTTGAATGGGGAGTTTACCAAGTACAGCCTAAGTCAATGTAAAAAAAAATATCAGTCAATCGATCAACTGATAGATGAATTTTAGATAGATATAGAGAGCCAACAAAGCATTATTAAAACACATACTAAAAAATGTATAACAGAAATCTACTGTAGGAGTCCCTTTAGAGTTCTCAGATGGAGTTTTCAATTCAAAGTCCCAGGGAGAGCAGAGTCCATAGTAGTGAGTTTTCCATGTTAAAGAACAAACAATAGCTGGTGCATGCTGCCTGGTAGGTGTTCCAGTATCTGAGGGATCTCAAGAATCCAAACTAGTTGAGACTGCTGGTCTTCCTATAGGTTTGCCCTCCTCAGCTGCTTTTACCCTTCCCTAATTCAACAACAGGGGTTAGCAGGTTCTGTCCATTGGCTGGGTGCAAATATCTGCATCTGACTCTTTCACCTGCTTGTTGGGTCTCTTGGAGAGCCTTCATGATAGTTTCCTTTTTGTGGGCACTCCATAGCCTTAGTAATAGTGTCAGGCATTGAGACCTCCCTTTGAGCTGAATCCTACTTTGGCCTGTCTCTGGACCTTTTCTTCAGGCTCCTTTTCATTTCCATCCCTGTAATTCTTTTATACAGGAACAATTAAGGGTCAGAGATGTGACTGTGGGATGGCAACCTGATCCCTCAGACCCCTCACTGTCTTCCTGCTGGAGGTGGGCTCTATAAGTTCCCTCTCCCTACTGTCAGCATTTCATCTAAGATCCCTCCCTTTGAATCCTGAGAATCTCTCACCTCCCAGGACTCTGGTACATTCTGGAGCCCCCTCCCCCCCAATCTCCTATTTCCTGAGGTTGCCTGTTTCCATTCTTTCTGCTGGTCCTCAGGACTTCAGTCCTTTTCCTTCACCCAATACCAGACCACATTCCCCTCTCCACCCTACTCCCTCCCTTCCACTTTCTCTCCCCGGTTCCTCCCTCCCTCCCCTGCCTTGTGGTTGCTTTCTTCTCCCTTCCAAGTGGGAATGAGGCATCCTCACTTGGGTCCTTCAGCTTGTTGACATTTTTTATTTCTGTGGGCTGTATCTTGGGTACTTGGGTACCCCCCACCCTGTTTTTTTGGCTAATATCTACTTATTAGTGAGTATATACCATCAATGTCCTTTTGGGTCTGAGTTACCTCACTCAGGATGATATTTCCTAGTTCCATCCATTTTCCTGCAAAACTCGGGATATCCTCAACACATATACAGCAGAGGACTGCTGGGTCTGAATTTAGTCAGAGAAGATGCACCTAACCCTCAAGAGACTGGGAGGCCCCAGAAAGTTTAGAGATCTGGTGGGGTAGGGTGGGAAATGGGGACATCCTTGTGGAAACAGGGGTGGGGTGGAGGTATGGGATGGGATGTGGAACAGTTGGAGGGTGGACCAGAAGGGGAATACAATCTGGAGTTTAAAATACATACATACATACATACATACATACATACATACAAAACAAAGAGTAGAAATTATTTAAAAATTTCTCTAAATAAGCTTTCTCTGAATGGTTAAAAAAAAAAAAAAAGAACAACAGTAGATAGAGATGATTTTACCAAACCAGCCATTCATAAAACCCATCAGAAACAGACAGGATAAGCTGAGGTAGTCAGCTCAAATTCTCAACTATGTTTCTTTTCTATTAATGAACTTCAAGAGGCTGGGATTCTCATGTTTAAATTTCCCATGGTTTAACTTGCAGCTGTGTTTCTACTGTAGATACATAATGAATATTGGAATATCTATGAGAATGGCATAAATTCTAGTGCTGTTTTCAATGTAGGATTGGGGAGTTGTAAATAAGGTAATAAAAGGAGCTGTGCTAGCTATCCTTTGACCTTTATGAAGCTGAACTCTCTCCTTTAATGTTTTAACCATAACTTTAATTTCACCTAAAGTATCAGAATCCACAAGTCCAGGGACCACCTCAAAGCTTTTCTCATAATTCGAGCTACTTCCTATGATAAGACCTACAGTCCCTGGAGGCAAGGTACCCCATACTGAAGTGGAGATGAGATGCACACCATCCCAACTAGAAACATCTGTTAAAGCTGCCAGATCTAACCCTGCACTCCCTGCGGTAGCTCTAGGTAAATGGTAAATTCCAGAGCTTCCGGATTCAGAGGAGTGGGTTCTTTACCACCCACTTGACTGTGCCTCTCTTTTCCCGCTAAGAGGCAGCCCCCTTTCTAGCTTTTAGACTTTCTAATCTTTCCCGCTTCTTTAGTGAGCAGAGTCCCATCCTTATGGAACTTTGATTTACATTCACTTCCCCAGTGCTTTCTTTTGCCACAATGCTGACAGGGACCATGAGGAACGCTCTTCTTGTTTCCCAAGGAATTTATACAATCTTTTCTCAGGTACCCTGGCCTTTTACACTGGAAACGTGTAATTTCATTCCCTTGGGAATTCTTTTCGTTCCCTTAAGTATTTCTGACATAGGCGCTGAATTTTTCTCCTTTCATTGCTGCCACGTAAGCTATCCCCTGAATTACAGCCAGTGAGACATCTACACGTGCTTTAATTTAATCTTGTAGGGAACTTGTCTTACGGATTGGTCTGATCAGGTCTTGGCACAAGGTATTCGAGTTTTCCCAAGCCAACTGTTTTATTAATATATTAGTCCCTTCTGAGGGAGGAAGCACTCTAGAAACTGCCTCTTCTAATCTAGCCACAAAATTCTCATAAGACTCGTTGAGCTTTTGCCTAATTCCTGAAAGGACTGTGGACTTAGCCCCAGGTGGGGGTAAACTCTGCCAGCTGGATACGGCTATCTGATTAATTTTTTTTTCAACACTGCATTTGAAATTTTTAGTTGCGCTGCTGGTTTAGCATAGTCCTTTTGCCCAAGAAGCATGGACTTCGTGGGCTTAGTTCCATGTTTTGATGAGAATCTTTCCTGTACTAACTTCCTGGCCTTCTCTTCATACTCTGTTCTCCAGAGAATAAAATCTCTGGGAGCCAGTGTCGCCTTTGCCATTTGATGCCAATCGTAAGGAGTAAGCCACTGGCTTGCTACTACATCCAAAACCTGTAATGTATAAGGTGCAGTGGGGCCCAGTGTCTTTCCTGATGACTGTAATTCCTTAAGAGTTTTTAATGGCAAAGGTTCCCATCGTGGCTCACTACCTTCTACACAAATTACTGGGCAAGTGAGAGTAAAATCTTTTCTTTTAGCCTCTGCCACAGCAGCATCAAAAAAAACCAAAACAAAACAAAAACAAAAAACAAAAAACAAAAAACAAAAAACAAAAAACAAAAAACAAAAAACAAAAAACAAAAAACAAAACACAGGCGACAGAAACCTATGCGGTTTTGGTACAGGTTTATGAGTGACTGGTGCTGCTATAAATGACTCCTCCCCACTGCTCTCTCCGCGGCTATGAAAACGATCTCTTCTTCCCTTTAGTTCACACTTCCCCGTTTCCTCAGAAAAAACCCATTCATCATCAGTTGTCTCTGATTCACATTTTTCTAGCCTTTTCTCTTTTTTGCCTGTATAGCACGATTTCTTTTTAGAAGCAGACAGTTTCACTTTCTGATCATCAGAGGGCTCTGAAGGAGCTTCCTCTGCAAGAAATTCTAAGTCTGTTTTCTCAGTCAATAAACCCCTCATTTGTTGCCACAGAATAAGGGCATTATTGGGGATTTCCCTAGATGAATTTTCCTCATGGAACTTCCTCATATCTTTACCTACTTGCTTCCAATCCTCCAATGTCAACCTTCCCTCCTCTGGAAACCAGGGACTGATTTTTTGCACAAAATCATAACATTCTTGTAAGGATTTATCCGAGACCTTTAGGCCTCTGCCAGACAACATGTGCTTAAAGACTGACAGAAACAATCTTCCCTTTTGATTCTGATTGCCCCATGATAAAACGTACTCAACCTTAACTGATCTATCTTATCAGCCCATCTGCAGTAACGAGATCCTATCCTTGCCTGAGGAAAAAAAGAAGAAAAAGAAAAAAGAAGGAAAAAGAAATAAAGACTAACCTGCCCTGGTGTCCCTATTCAGGCACCAATTGCCGCAGACTATCCTCTTTTGTGGGTCTTCTATCTGCATGGAACGGGTCTCTGGTTGCAGGTGGGCGAAGGAGTCAGCGAAAGTAGGTGACAAACAGAGATGACACGAGAAAGCATGTTGAATCTGAGTGTAATTTGTCAAATTGAGCATAAAACTTTTTATACAGAAGAATAACAAGAAACCAGGTGAGTTACAGTGACGCAAAACAAAAGGAATGTATACAACAAAAGATGGTGGGGACCAGGCCACTGTTTACAACTAAGAAGGGAGCCAGGTGTAATGCTAGTCTATTGTTAAGCCCACCACCAGGGGTTCTTAGTAAATGCCTGATTATGCCGTTCCCTTGGGCCTAGTGAAGAAACCTGTCTCAGGGGGATTCCCTAACTCTTTCATGGTAAACTCATCTATTCACTAGGCTATTGTGTATTTCCTTGTTTAGGTGAGACTCTGAGACTCCCCTACTGTCCTGAGTCCTAAGTAATCACTCTGACTAGCCCTGAGCTATTCTAGTTCCATTCTTTGTAATGCCTAATTAGTTTCACTGTCTGCTAGAAGTAAATTTGAATGTTACCTTTTCACTGAATTCCTACTGAATTCCAAGCTCATCAGCTTCAAGGATTTTCTAGGACATTGGAACACTGGTGGAGGCTCACCTAATGTTAAAATTCAATCTTTAAAGGCACTTATAAAACAATACTGAAAGAGAGCATACACCATACTAATGCAGGGATAGGATATGAGTATACAGGTTATGAGAATGCCAAGGTTCCAAGGAGGCTGAGTTTCCTTGAAACTCTTTGCCTCCTGACTGCCTTCAGGCATTTTGACCTCGACAGGCAGACGTCACTGGAGTGGGCAAAGCATTCTCCTCCTTTCATTTTTTTAATTTTTCAGTCAAAGTTCCAGAATGTCTCGTTTCGTCATAGCTACAGATCTCAGATGTACTCTAAAGATGAGTGGAAACACAACGATTACTAATAAAATAATGCCAATAATAATAGCAAGTAGGATTATATATTGAACCCAATCCAGGGCATTTAATGCACTTAGGTTATTTTTTAAATCTCTGGCCAATTCATCAGTGTTCCAAGTGTCCAAGTGACTTTTGCTAATATCTAAAATTTCTTTAAGTGTTCCAAGTCATGAGAAATATCAGCATCTCTCCATACTCCCTGCAAATGAGCTTTAGTCTTTTCCCAATCTATGGTTGCATTATAAGGTAATGATGTGACACAAATATATTGGAATGAAGCATGACATTTAATAGCTAACCTAACCTTAATATTTGCAATATCTTGCCCTATTGCCAGCACTGCTTCTTAGAGGGCGTTAACCTTTGCTTCCAATTGTTTATCTACACTATGCAGCTCTGACAAAGCTATGGAAATATTCTAATGCATATCATTAAAAAATGAGCGGTATGCAGTTGCTGAACTAAGACTGTGGTAGATAATGCTACTACAAAAGAAGTTAAAATTGCAATTAAAGCAGTAATTTCTAAAATCAGAATTGCAACAAATCTCCTTGGTCTAATAAGTTCATTTACTCTTTTCAAAGTTTGCATTCCTGAATTTACAAAACAAGGATCATTTCCTAACTCTGCAAGCAGCAAAACATAAGCAGGTCTCCTTAACAAAATCATAACAGCAGATTCCTTATCTAAATTAGGATCTACACAATTAGTTAGTTGACAAGAATTACTATGAATATGAAAAGACTAGCCAAGATTGGTGATCTTAACTCTATCAAAACTTTCCAATAATATAGCATATGGGTAAGGTACACAAGTTTTCACAGCTATAGGGGAGTTGACCGGAGCTTTGGGTTTCTTTAAAAAGATCACGTTAGCAGCAGCAACAAGTCTAAACAATTCTGGTTGAATAGCAGTTGTACTATGTGCAAAAGAATGACCAACCCAAATTGGGGCTACAAAGTCCGGAGTGAAATAACGTTTCAAAGGTCCATTCTCCATATCAGGATCAAATCCATAAAACTGAATATCAGAGAGTTGCTTAAAAAAAGCCAGCAATACCTCTCCTGGGCATATACCCAGAAGAAGTTCCAACTGGTAATAAGGACACATGTTCCACTATGTTCATAGCAGCCTTAATTATAATAGCCAGAAGTTGGAAAGAACCCAGATGTCTCTCTACAGAGGAATGGATACAGAAAATGTGGTACATTTACACAATGGAGTACTACTCAGCTATTAAAAACAATGAATTTATGAAATTCTTGGACAAATGGATGTATCTGGAGGATATCATCCTTAGTGAGGTAACCCAATCACAAAAGAAGTCATTAGATATGCACTCACTGATAAGTGGATATTAGCCCAGAAACAGAACACCCAAGATACAATTTGCAAAACACAAGAAAATCAAGAAGAGGGAAGACCAATGGGTGGATACTTCATTCCTCCTTAGAATAGGGAACAAAATACCCATGAAAGTAGTCACAGAGACAAAGTTTGGAGCTAAGATGAAAGGATGGACTATCCAGAGATTACCCCACCTGGGGATCCATCCCATAATCAGCCATCAAACCCAGACACTATTGCATATGCCATCAAGATTTTGATGAAGGGACCCTGGTATAGCTGTCTCCTATGAGGCTATGCCAGTGCCTGGCAAATACAGAAGTGGATGCTCACAGTCATCTATAAGATGGAACACAGGGCACCCAATGGAGAAGCTAGAAAAAGCACCCAAGACGCTGAAGGGGTCTGCAACCGTATAGGTAGAACAACAATATGAACTAACCAGTACCCCCAGAGCTTGTGTCTCTAGCCGCATATGTAGCAGAAGATGGCCTAGTCCGACATCACTGAGAAGAGAGGCCCCTTGGTATTGTAAACTTTATATGCCCCAATGCAGGGGAATGCCAGGGCCAAGAAGCAGTGGTGGGTGGGTAGGGGAGCAGGGTGGGGAGAGGGTATAAGGGAACTTTCAGGATAGCATTTGAAATTTTGAAATGTATATAAAGAAAATATCTAAAAAAAAAAAAAGCGAGTAAAGTCAGAATTGGGTCATGGAACTGAAAAATCTGTTACTGAATCTTGGGTTCCCCTAGGATGAAAAACGGTGGCTGAATGTTTAAATCCACAATCTAGCCACACAGGGTACTCAGTAACCATACTATTCCAAGTATAATCATTTTCTTTATCTCTGGTAATTGCCATACAATCGGGGATTGGTAAACTGGGTGCAGTCTCAGAAGTTTCATTATGATTATCATATCCAAGCGTCTGAAACCGCAATTTCCATACCCAGCACTTAAATTTATCCCCATTATCAGGAGCATCAGTCACAAAAGGACACAATGTCTTAATACTAGGACTGTTTCTTTCTTTTTCTCTTTTCTTCATACTTGTTCCAGGGTAAGAGGGACCAGCCAGTCTTTGGATAAGACACTGGAGGACACACTGAAACATATATGCTTTGTTTGAAATAAAGAGAGTAAGAGGAAATCTTACCTTTACATTTAGCTTTTAAGTGAGTTCACATAAATGACTGATACATATTAATAGTTTTGTACATAAATAAAACATTCATAGAACTGACAAGTAAAAATGTAGACTTTGTAGCTAACAACAATACTTTAATAAGTTCTCATGTCTTCATGAGTCATGATTATTGACCCCATTTTAATTTTTAAAAACAATTGATGCTACTATACATAACATCACAAAATTATAAGTGACTATAGGAAAGTCAAGATAAAGTGAAAGCTAATAAGTGAAAATAAAAGGTATTTTAGATCTGGTAAATGGAAAACTCTTGTACAGAGTATAGCATCAGAATAATGAACTCTATGACACGAACTCAGAAAATAGAGAGGCAAGAAAATATATGACCCAATTGAAAAATGGGCTAAGAAATCTGTATAGGTAGTTATCAATAATTTTATCTGTTGATAATAAAAAGAGAATGGTTCTCTAAATGTAAGAATTGCCAAAATGAATTTTAAACCACAGCAATGTATCATTTGTGATATATCATTTAGTAATTGGCTCAATTTATCTAGAAGATTTTATAATTCTAAAATATATTATAATAATGTAACTTGAAATTATACAAAGAAAAATTAATGGAAAAAAAGGATAATAATATTAATAAAGATAGAAAGTAAGACTAAAACAAAGCATAATATTTAGAAAAGTCAGATAGTATATTCACATACATGTACTAATGTAGTGCTCTGAGAAAAACTTCCTAATAGCATTAGACTATATGTATACGTATGTCCAAACACACACACACACACACACACACACACACACACATATATATATATATATATATAGATAGATAGATAGATAGATAGATATAGATAAATAGTATATATTGGTAATACAATATGTTGTCTTAATGACTGACACTATATAAAATATACTTCACAATTGAAGAAAATAGAATAAGAAATCAATTAAATAAAGACTATGTCATGCCCATAATCTCAGCATGAAGGGGTAAGAAGGATGAGCAAGAGATCAGGGTCAACCCGTTCTAAGGGAGATCCCATATTATCATAAACAAAAAAAATCCCAAACAGCCTGGTCTACAAAGTGAGTTCTAGGACAGCCAGGGCTATACAGAGAAACCCTGTCTCAAAAAAACAAAGCAAACAAACAAATCCCAAACATAGTCCACAAAATAAAATAAATATAGATATTGTCTATATATTCCAAATTAAATAGTGGAATTAAAAATACTTTGTGGTTCATAATACCTTAAATACGAGTATCATGATGTTTTTGACAACTTATTAGTACCTAAATATTAGAAATTAAACAATGTAAAAATTGTTGTGACAAAAGAAATAAAACTAGAAAATATTTTGAACAGAATGTTGATAACATAATCACTGCTATGAGAAAGTATTAGAATAGCCTATGAAATATAGTTTTAAATTCTGTAATAGCAAAGTTCACAATTTAAAAGAAATATGCTTGAGATAATAAGAAATGAGAGAAAAGAGTAATGAAATACAGATTTCAGAAATTGATGAATTTTTATTTTATGTGTATGTATGTATCTCAGTGAATGCTTATATGCCTGTATGGAAATAACATGAGTGTTTTGTGCCTGTGGATGCCAGAGAGGATGTGGGGAAATCCTGAAACTGGAGTTACAGGTAATTGTAAAGAGCTTTGGGGGTGCTGAACCATGATTCACTTTACCTCAAGAAAAGCAAGTGCTATTAACTTCTTGCCACCTCATCAGTCTAGAAATTTCTTAATCTTCCAAAATACCTGACTTTTAGGTCAGAATAGCCTTGAAGAAATAAAAAAACAAACAAGAACTCTGTACAAGAAGAAAGTAGCTGTGATTTAAACAAATTTCAGCCCATTTCAAATTCTTTTTTTTCAAATTTTTTATTAGATATTTTCTTCATTTACATTTCAAACAGTATTCTAAAAGTCCCCTATACCCTCCCCCTGCCCTGCTCCTCAACCCACCCACTCCCTGTTCCTGGCCCTGGCATTCCCCTGTACTGGGGCATATAATCTTCACAAGACTAAGGGCCTCTCCTCCCATTGATGGCCGAACAGGGCATCCCCTTCTATATATGCAACTAGAGACACAAGCTCTGGGGGGTACTGGTTAGTTCATATTGTTGTTCCTCCTGTAGGGTTGCAGAGCCCTTTAGGTCCTTGGGTACTTTCTCTAGCTCCTTCATTGGGGACTCTGTGTTCCATCCAATAGCTGACTGTGAGCTTTCACTGCTGTGTTTGTCAGGCACTGGCACAGCCTCAGAGGAGAGAGCTATATCAGGGTCTTGTCAGCAAAATCTTGCTAGCATATGCAATATTGTCTGGGTTTGCTGGTTGTTTATGGGATGGATCCCTGGGATAAACAGTTTCTGGATGGTCTTTCCTTCCGTTTCAGCTCTGAACTTTGTCTGTGTAATTCCTTCCATGGGTATTATGTTCCCCATTCTAAGAAGGAATGAAGTATCCCCACTTTGGTCTTCCTTTTTCTTGAGTTTCATGTGTTTTGCAAATTGTATCTTGGGTATTGTTTTTCTGGTCTAATATCCACTTATCAGTGAGTGCATATCATGTGTGTTCTTTTGTGATTGGGTTACTTCAATCAGGATGATATCCTCCAGATCCATCTATTTGCCTAAGAATTTCATAAATTCATTGTTTTAAATTGCTGAGTAGTACTGCACTGTGTATGTGTACAACATTTCCTGTATCCATTCCTCTGTTGAGGGACATCTGGGTTCTTTCCAGCTTTTGGCTATTATAAATAAAGCTGCTATGATAGTGGAGCATGTGTTCTTATTAAAAGTTGGAATATTTTCTGGGAATATACCCAGGAGATGTAATGCTGGATCTTCTGGCAGTACTATGTCCAAATTTCTGAGGAACCACCAGACTGATTTCCAGAGTGGTTGTACAAGTTTGCAATCCCACCAGCAATGGATGAGTGTTCCTCTTTCTCTACATCCTCGCCAGCATCTGCTGTCATGTGAATTTTTGGTCTTAACTATTCTGATTGGTGTGAGGTGGAATCTCAGGGTTGTTTTGATTTACATTTCCCTGATAATTAAGGATGTTGAACATTTTTTTCAGGTGCTTCTCAGCCTTTTGGTATTCCTCATTTGAGAATTCTTTGTTTAGCTTGTACTCCATTTTTTAATAGGGTTGTTTAGTTTTCTTGGATTCCAGCTTCTTGATTTCTTTGTATATATTGGATATTAGTCCGCTATCGTGTTTAGGATTGAAAAGATCATTTCTCAATCTATTGGTGGCCTTTTTGTCTTATTGACAGTGTTTTATGCCTTACAGAAGCTTTGCAATTTTATGAGGTCCCATTAGTCGATTCTCAATCTCACAGCACAAGCCATTGATGTTCTGTTCAGGAATTTTTTCCCCTGTGCCCATCTTTTAGGCTTTTCCCCACTTTCTCCTCTATAAATTTCAGTGTCTCCTGTTTTATGTGGAGTTCCTTGATCTCCTTGGACTTTAGTTTCCTTAAAGGAGATAGGAATGGATCGATTCACATTCTTCTACATGTTAACTGCAAGTTGTGCCAGCACCATTTGTTAAAACCGCTGTCTTTTATCCACTGGATGGTTTTAGCTCCCTTGTCAAAGATAAAGTGACCATAGGTGTGTGGATTCATTTCTGGGTCTTCAATTGTATTCCATTGATTTACCTGCCTTTATCCGTACCAGTACCACACAGGTTTTTTTTTTTTTTTTTTTTTTTTTTATGACAATTGGTCTCTTGTGTAGCTTGTCGTCAGGCATGGTGATTCCACCAGAGGTTCTTTTATTCTTGAGAATAGTTTTTACTATCCTACATTTTTTGTTATTCCAGATGAATTTGAAAATTGACCTTTCTAACTCTGTGAAGAATTGAGTTGGAATTTTGATGGGGATTGCATTGAATCTGTAGATTGCTTTTGGCAAGATAGCCTTTTTTACTATATTAATCCTGCCAACCTATGAGCATGGGAGATCTTTCCATTTTCTGAGATCTTATTCAATTTCTTTCCTCAGTGACTTGAAGTTCTTATCATACAGATCTTTCCCTCCCTTAGTTAGAGTCACACCAAGATATTATAAAGGGTGTTGTTTCCCTAATTTCTTTCTCATCCTGTTTATCCTTTGTGTAGAGAAAGGCTACTAATTTGTTTGAGTTAATTTTATATCCAGCTACTTCACCGAAGCTGTTTATCAGGTTTAGGAGTTTTCTGGTGGAATTTCAGGGTCATTTAAATATACTATCATATCATCTGCAAATAGTGATAGTTTGACTTCTTCCTTTCCAATTTGTATCCCCTTGATGTTCTTTGTTAACAAATTGCTGTGGATAGGACTCTGAGTACTATATTGAATAGGTAGGTTGGAAGTGGGCAGCCTTGTCTAGTCCCTGATTTTAGTGAGATTGCTTCAAGCTTCTCTCCATTTAGCTTGATGTTGGCTACTGGTTTGCTATAGATTGCTTTTATTATGATTAGTTATGGGCCTTGAATTCCTGATATTTCCAAGACGTTTTATCATGAATGGGTGTTGGATTTTGTCAAATGCTTTCTCAGCATCTAAAGAGATGATCATATGGTTTTTGTCTTTGAGTTTGTTTATATTGTGGATTGCATTGATGGATTTCCATATATTAAATCATCCCTGCATCCCTGGAATGAAGCCTACTTGATCATGATGGATGGTTATTTTGATGTGGTCTTTGAAACAGTTTGCTAGAGTTTTTTTTGTTGTTGTTTTGTTTTTTTGTTTTTTTGTTTTTTTGTTTTGTTTTTCGAGACAGGGTTTCTCTGTATAGTCCTGGCTGTCCTGGAACTCACTTTGTAGACCAGACTGGCCTCGAACTCAGAAATCCGCCTGCCTCTGCCTCCTGAGTGCTGGGATTAAAGGCCTGTGCCACCACACCCTGCAGTTTGCTAGAATTTTATTGAGTATTTTTGCATCGATATTCATAAGGGAAATTGGCTTGAAGGTCTCTTTCTTTGTTGGGTCTTTGTGTGGTTTAGGTATCAGAGTAACTGTGGCTTCATAGAATGCATTGGGTACAGTACCTTCCGTTTCTATTTTGTGGAATAGTTTGAGGAGAAATGGAATTAGGTCTTCTTGAAGGTCTGATAGAACTGTGCACTAAACCCATCTGGTCCTGGGCTGTTTTTGGTTTGGAGACTTTAATGACTGCTTCTATTTCTTTAGGAGATATGGGAGTGTTGAATCATTAATCTGATCCTGATTTAACTTTGGTACCTGGTATCTGTCTATAAGATTGTGCATTTCATCCAGTTTTTCCAGCTTTGTTGAGCATAACCTTTTGTATTAGGATCTGATGATTTGGATTTCCTCTGTTATGTCTGTTGTTATGTCTCCTGTTTCTTTTCTTATTTTGTTAATTAGGATACTGTTCCTGTGCCCTCTAGTTAGCTTGGCTAAGTATTTATCTATCTTGTTGATTTTCTCAAAGAACCAGCTCTTGGTTTGGTTGATTCTTTGAGTAGTTCTTTTGTTTCCACTTGGTTGATTTCAGCCACCAGTTTAATTATTTCCTGGTATCTACTCTTGGATGAATTTGCTTCCTTTTGTTCTAGAACTTCTAGGTGTGCTGTCAAGTTGCTAGTATATGTTTTGTCTAGTTTCTTTTTGGCAGCCCTCAGAGCTATGAGTTTTCCTCTTAGAACTGCTTTCATTGTGTCCCATAAGTTTGATATGTTGTGGCTTCTTTTTCATTAAACTCTAAAAAGTCTTTAATTGCTTTTGTTTGTTTGTTTGTTTGTTTCTTGACCAATGTATTATTGAGTAGAGTGTTGTTCAACTTCCAAGTGAATGTTGGCTTTGTATTATTTATGTTGTTATTGAAGATCAGCCTTAGTCTGTGGTGATCTGATAGGATTCATGGGATAATTTCAATATTTTTTTATCAGTTAAGACCTGTTTTGTGACCAACTAGATGGCCAATTTTGGAGAAGGTACCATGAGGTGCTGAGAAGAATGTATATCCTTTTGTTTTAGAATAAAATATTCTGTAGATATCTGTTAAATCCATTTATTTCATAACTTATGTTGGTTTCAATGTGTCTCTCTTTAGTTTCTGTTTCTCTGAACGGTCCATTGATGAGATTCGGGTGTTGAAATCTCCCACTATTATTGTGTGAGGTGCAATGTGTGTTTTGAGCTTCACTATAGTTTCTTTAAAGAATGTGGATGCCCTTGCATTTGGAACATAGATATTCAGAATTTGAGTTCCTTTTGGAAGATTTTAACTTTTATGAGTATTAAGTGCCCCTCCTTGTCTTTTTCGATAACTTGTGTTGGAAGTTGATTTTGTTTGATATTAAATTGCTACTTTAGCTTGTTTTTTGGACAATTTGCTTGGAAATTTGATTTCCTGCCTTTGGCTCTGAGGCAGTGTCTCTCCTTTTCCCTGAGAAGGGTTTCCTGTAGTCTATGTCTTTTTTATTGGGGAATTGAGTCCATTGATATTAAGATATATTAAGGAAAAGTAATTGTTGCTTCCTGTTATTCTTGTTAGAGTTGGGATTCTGTTATTGTGGTCATCTTCTTTTAGATTTCTTGAAGGATTAGTTTCTTGCTTTTACTAGGGTGTAATTCCCCTCCTTGTGTTGGTGTTTTCCCTTTATTATCCTTTGAAGGGCTGGATTCATGGAAAGATATAGTGTGTATTTGGTTATGTCATGGAATACTTTGTTTTTTCCATCTATGGTAATTGAGAGTTTTGCTGGGTATGGTATTTGTGTTCTTTTAGAGTGTGTATAACATCTGTCTTGGATATTCTGGCTTTCATAGTCTCTGGTGAAAAGTCTGGTGTAATTCTAGTAGGTCTGCCTTCATGTTATTTGACCTCTTTCCCTTACTGCTTTTAATATTCTATCTTTATTTAGTGCATTTGTTGTTCTGATTATTATGTATCAGGAGAAATTTCTTTTCTGGTCCAGTCTATTTGGAGTTCTGTAGGCTTCTTGTATGTTCATTGGCATCTCTTTCTTTAGGTTTGGGAAGTTTTCTTCTATAATTTTGTTGAAGATATTTACTGGCCCTTTAAGTTAAAAATCTTCATTCTCATCTACTCCTATTATCTGTAGGTTTGGTCTTCTCATTGTGTCCTGGATTTCCTGGATGTTTTGAGTTAGGATCTTTTTGCACTTTGCATTTTCTTTGATTGTTGTGCCGATGTTCTCTACGGAATCTTCTGCACCTGAGATTCTCTCTTCCATCTCTTGTATTCTGTTGCTGATGCTTGCATCTATGGCTCCTGATTTCTTTCCTAGCATTTTTGTTTCCAGAATTGTCTCCCTTTGGGTTTTCTTTACTGTTTCTACTTCCATTTTTAGATCTTGGATGGTTTTGTTCAAGTCCATTACCTGTTTGGTTGTGTTTTCCTGTAATTCTTTAAGTGGTTTTTGTGTTGCTTCTTTGAGGATTTTTACCTATTTAGCAATATTTTCCTGTAATTCTTTAAGGACTTCTACCTGTTTAGCAGTGTTCTCCTTTATTTCTTTAAGATAGTTGTTAATGCCCTTCGTAAAATCCTCTACCAGCATCATGAGATATGATTTTAAATATGAATCTTGATTTTTTTGGGGGGGGTGTAATGGGATATCCAGGACTCGCTGTTGGGAGTGCTGATTTCTGATGATGCTAAGTGGTCTTGGTTTCTCTTAGTAAGTTTCTTACGTTTGCCTTTCGCCATTTGGTAATCTCTTGTGTTAGTTGTTCTAGCTGTCTCTGACTGGAGCTTGTTCCTCCTATGATTCTGTTATCCTCTGTCAGCACTCCTGATAGTCCAATTCTCTCCTGAGTCTCAGTGGTCAGAACACTCTCTACAGGCAAGATCTCTTCTTGCAGGGAAGGTGCACAGAGGTCTGGGTCTCAGCTCTGTTTCCTGACTGAGTTTCAGGGTCAGAGTCCTCCCTGGAGGCTGACACTCTTCTGGCAGAGAAGGTGCGCCGAGGTCTGGGTCTCAGCTCTGCCTCCTGGCAGAGGATGAAGGCTAGAAAGGACTCGATAAAAAGAAGCTCTGTTGCTTCTGTGGCCCATGTGCTCTCCTGTGAGGACTTGTCTCTGAGAGACTCAGGATACAAGATGGTGCTCTCACCTGGTCCCAGGGTCAGAGCTCTCCCTGGAGGCCAACTTTTCTCTGGTGGGGAAGGTGCTCAGAGGTCTGGCTCATTTCAAATTCTTATTGTTCATTGATTACTATGATCTTTGTATGTTTGGGATAGATGTTCATTATCAGGTACATGTATCTTTTCTTTTTTATATATTATTTTCTACAAATCAATTCTTAGCTCAATTTTAGATTATCTCTTTTGGCATTCAAATGATGCTAATTGTCCCCATTTGACATTGAAAACTTTATGTGATGAGTATGTACATATGACCGTATTCAGCAACAAATGTCACTGGAAAAATGAAAGGAAATCACTAAGCTTCTATTAGTTCAGCTAAGAATCCAAAGAACTGAACATATCAAATGCTAGTGCATTCATAGAAACACAGAAACTTTCAGTTGTGTTGGTATGGATGTGACTTTCTGAAGGTGATTCATATTGTCAGGGCTATTTATTTATTTGCTTGCCTATTTTGATTAGGTACCACAATATCTGTGCATATGACTTCCTCTTGCCTGAGGGTCATTTTGTACCAGCCAAGACCAGCTTTGGCCTTGAGGCAGTCCTCTTCCTTCATCCTTCCCATTGCTGAGAATATAGGCATGTGCGGACACACCAAGTTGTTTTTATTTCACCACAATTTTCCATGATTTCTAAGGCTAAATATGCTTTTTTAATACAATACAAAACATCTGCTGGTACTGACTTAAAGACTTTTATTCATGCAAATCCTACACATTGTATTAATCTGTGTTTCTGCCTGTGGATGTTTATTCATAGCTACCAAAATTTAGAAGCAACTAATATTTCTTTAAGTACATGAAAAAATAATCTGTGGTATTTCCAGAAAATTGAATGTTATATAACTCAAAGAAAAAATGAGTGGATTGTCATAGCAAAAAGGCACAGAGAGTTTGTAGAATGTGAAGCAGACAACTTTGTCCTCCCTTGCTGTCCTTTGGTGTTAGAACTTACTTCATTGCTGGATTTCTGCAGGAGGTACATCAGCCCATCCTGAAGGATTTGATTTCCCAGAACTTCATCTGCCAGTGCTTACCTGTCCACATACATCCAGGCCAAACCCGAGCCACACAGCCTGTGTGCCAATTCATCCTAGTGTGTGAAGGAAGCCAACACACATGGATTATGTATTGTGTGATTTCAGTTCCAAAACAATCTAAAAAATTGCAAGCATGCAGATAGCTACCATGTTGACAGTTTCTAGGGAATCTAGTGGAAGGAGTAAAGATGAGGAGGTAAAACCAAGAGTTTACTGCAATAAAATTTTTTTTATACAACCCTGAGATTCCACTTCACACCAGATCAAAAACTCAGGTGACAGCAGATGCTGGCAAGGATGTGGAGAAAGAGGAACACTCCTCCATTGCTGGTGGGATTGCAAGCTGGTACAAACACTCTGGCAATCAGTCTGGCGGTTCCTCAGAAATGTAGACATAGTACTACCAGAAGATCCAGCAGTACCACTCCTGGGCATACAACCAGAAAATGTTCCAACTTATAATAAGGACACATGCTCCACTATGTTCATAGTAGCCTTATTTATAATAGCCAGAAGCTGGAAAGTACCCAGATGTCCCTCAATAGCAGAATGGATACAGAAAATGTGGTACATTTACACAATGGAGTACTACTCACCAATTAAAAACATAGAATTCATAAAATTCTTAGACAAATGGATGGATCTGGAGGATATTATCCTAAGTGAGGTATCACAAAAGCACACACATGATATTCACTCACTGATAAGTGGATATTGGCCTAGAAGCTCAAAATACCCAAGATACAATTTGCAAAACACATGAAACTCAAGAAGAAGGAAGACCAAGGTGTGAATACTTTGATCTTTCTTAGAAGGGGGAACAAATACCCATGAATGGAGTTACAGAGACAAAGTACAGAGCAGAGACTGAAGGAAGGACCATCCAGAGACTGACCCACCTGGGGATCCATCCCATAAACAACCACCATACTCAGATGGTATTGCATACGCAAACAAGAGCTTGCTGACAGGAGCCTGATATAGCTATCTATTGTGAGGCTATGCCAGTGCCCAACAAATACAGAAGTGCATGCTCAAAGTCATCTATTGAATGGGACACAGGGCCCCCAATGGAGAAGCTAGAGAAAATACCCAAGGAGCTAAAAGGGTCTGCAACCCTATAGGTGGAACAACAATATGAACTAACCAGTACCCCCCAGAGCTTGTGTTTCTAGTTACATATGTAGCAGAGGATGGCCTGTTGGGCCATCATTGGGAGGAAAGGCCCTTGGTCTTGCAAAAATTACATGCCCCAGTACAGGAGAATGCCAGGGCCAGGAAGCAGGAGTGGGTGGGAGTGTATAGGGGATTTTTGGGATAGCATAAAATGTAGATGAAGAAAATATCTAATAAAGGAAAAAAATTTTAAAAAAAGAGACTGGAAAGCAATGACAAAAATAAAATTGTATAATATTCATTTAATTTAATTAACTGGCTAAACTTTGTGTGTACTTGTATTTAGTGTGTGTGTGTGTGTGTATGGGGGGGGGCTTTGCTTGTGTATGTGCAGGACAGTAGGTGTTTTCTACTGCCCTTCACTTTCTATCTTAAGGATTGTTGGTTGGCTCTCTCTGCTGAAATCTCTAGGATTAAGTGTATGGTTTGAAAGATCTTAAGATCCTCCTATTTCTACTTTTCAACGCTGGTGCTATAGGCTTTCCCAGCCATCCCTAGATTTTTACATGAGTTCAAACTCAGGTTCTTATGCTTGCAGAACAAGCTTCCTTGTTCACAAGGAACCATCACTCTCTGCCCTAGGAGTCATAGTTTTTAAATTAAAGGTGTTTGAAGAGTTAATACTATTTATAAACTCATCAACAGACTTCATGATGGTAAAAGCAGAATTGGCAGATATTAAATTGGTCATAAAAGATTCTGTAAGCATCATGCCTACTGATTATACAGTGGTAATTCTTAAACACATTTGTTGTTGTTGTTATTGAGACAGAAGCAAGGTCCAAAAAACTCTGTGCCACAGACAGCACTTGTGCCAATTTTGTTGATAGATAAAGCTGATCGAAGGCTACAGTAAACAAAGTTTCTCTGAATTTTATGAATAATGGGAACTTGGTATAGAGAACGTTCTAGGTTGATATAAACATGATTCTAGAGTGTTGTAAAAATAATCTTTTGTGTTATGAAACCATTTGCTTATTGAAGTATTAAAACCCCCCAGAAAACTTCAGATTTGCATTTTATGCAAATTTTATCTCAACTGAAAGAAAAGGTTACTTAGTTCTTCACATTTTACTATTATTTATAAGTTGCACATCTAGTTGCTAGTAACATTTTGTACTCTGCTTTTCTACCAGTTTTTCTCAATTAGGGTTGATGTTTGTCTGTGTGAGAGAGTGTGTGTATACAGTTGACTATTCGTGTGTTGAATAGGTTTAAAACTGAGATTAAAGTATAAGGAATAGGGCTGGTGAGATGTCTCAGTGGGTAAGAGCACCCGACTGCTCTTCCGAAGGTCAGGAGTTCAAATCCCAGCAACCACATGGTGGCTCACAACCATCCGTAACGAGATCTGACTCCCTCTTCTGGAGTGTCTGAGGACAGCTACAGTGTACTTACATATAACAAATAAATAAATAAATAAATCTTTAAAAAAAAAAAGTATAAGGAATATATTGAGTTTAAAAGACTCAAGATTGTGTTAATGTTTCTTGGGTTTATACAATTTGGTTTATCACAATATGTAGAGAGTTAGCAAGAATATTTCAAATGAGTACTAATATTTTAAGACATTTTTGGTATTTGGTTTCATCATACCTCTTGATTTTCTGCTTTCTTCCATAGAATTATCTAGCATTGCCCTAATATTAGATAGTCTTACCAAAAAAACTTAAAACTAATCAGTGCATATATACACACACATATAGAGTTCTAGTTAAATATTATTATTATTATTATTAATTATTATACAATAATTACAAAAGAAATAGAAAAAATACCCAGGCTCTTGCCATTCATAATTGCACAGGTCCTGTTTTCCTTTGTAAAAGATAATGATCTGCTGAGCTGAATGACTGGTGTTCTCATTCCCCCCACAACTGGCAGAAGATATAGAAAGACAGCTCCAATACCTTATGCATTGCGCAAAAGCAAGGGGAAAGTTCGTAGTTTGATGATGTAATCAGTGATTGAGACTCATGTGAGATTCATCAGTGTACTTCCATATACAAACTACTATGAAAGGATCTTTAAAATGAGTTCAGCACTCTTATTGTCATCCAGATATATTAAGTAATAATATCTCACAGTAATTTTTATCCCCAGTACTGAAACTGTCAAACACTCTTTGCTGGAAATACTATTGAAGAGTTATTGGAAACATCAAGGTACTAAGGAGATCAACCTCAAGGAAAGGTGCAGCCCTATTTTAAGTTATTATATGCTCTGACAAAGTGATATAGCTATGCACAGACTAATGATCAGGAGTGAATTTTTTCTACTCCCCTTTTACCTTTCCCAGTTAATTCCACTTTTTCATATCTCAGACCCAGGCAAACACTGACATGCCTTCCAACCCCATGGGTTATGACCTTATTAACTCCTTTGCAATATTTTTTAAAATTATTTTTGATATGGTATGATCCATTTCCACAGAAGATAACACATGGTTATATATGAGAGGTAAATTGACTAATGTATTTATATATTTTATGTGTTTAAGCATTTATCTACATGCATGCAAGTCTTGTACATGTTTAGGACCTTCAGAGACCCTGAAACTAGAGTTACAAATAATTGTGGAGAAGCTTGTGCGCACTTCACTAACCAAACCTGGGTCTTTGTCAAGAATGGCAAGGATCTTTTAGCTGCTGAGACAACTCTCTAGCTACTAAACAATCTATTATTCAAACAATTGCCTAGGGTAGTCACACACAACTTTATTCCCAGTACTTGGAAAGCCAGAGACAGGTAAACCGCTCTATGGAAGACAGAAACGGCTACAGAGTGAGACCCTATCTTAGGAGAGCACAAATGAATCAATTTAAATTGACAGGGGTGAGAGCCTGTGTTCATTACTCTCTCACAGTGTTGGGACACCATCTGCCATGAACCTGTAGAGGTCTTATGTGTTTTGCCAGTCTCTGTGAGTTTTTATATATGCCTTCCTGCTTTGTATGAAATACACTATTCTTTAGAGCCTTTTATCCCTATATCTCTTATTCTTTCATGTAGATCCATGAATTTTCGGAGGGGTTTAATGACAACATGCCATTTAATAATGAATGCTCTAAAGTAGATATCTGCTTATTGTTCAATTGTGACTCTCTATGTTAGTTCCCATCTCTTACAAGAGGAAGCTGCTCTGGTGATGCCTGAGTGAGGTACAGATCTATACATACATTAATAGTTATTTTATTGCTGTGCTTCATTATCAGAATATGGTTGACTAAGAATAACTAACTCTTATAAGTTTCTACATTTGGATGCTTAATCTTTGAAGAGTGGTGCTTTTTGAGAAGGATTAGAAGGCCCAGAAGTTTTGACCTTGTTGGAATAGATGTGGCCTTGTTAGAGTTAATGTGTAACTAGGGGTGGGCTTCAAAGTTTCAAAAGTACATAGTAGGCCCAGTGTCTCTCTTTTCCCCTGCTTATGCTTTATAATGTAGTTCTCAACTACTGATCTAGAGCCTGACTGCAGGCAGTCATGCTCTCCGCCCTGATAATAATGACTGAACCACTGAGATCCTTCTGTTAAATGCTCCCTCTTACAAATGTTCTCTTGGTCATCACATCTTTTTACAGCAATACAAATGTAACTAAGATAGAGAATTTCTTAGTTAGGGTTTCCGTTGCTGCAAAGAAACACCACAACCAACTTTTATAAAGGACAGCATTTAATTTTGGGCTGGCTTGTTTCAGTTTCAGAGTTTCAATCCATTATCTTCATGAGAGGAAGCATAACAGCATCCTGGCAGACACAATGTTAGAGAAGAATCTGAGAGTTCTTTATCTTGATCCAATAGCAGGAACCATATTCTCCAGCAAGCTAGGAACAGATTTGAATCCCACACTGGACAGAGCCTGAACATAGGACCCTAGTATCCTGGGAGCCTAGGAGCCTAGGAGCCTAGTTGCCTAGGAGTACAGGAACATAGGAGCATACGAGGCCTCCTATGCTCCTCCAATATAGCCATACTTTCTAATAGTCTCATTTTCCATGGGCCAAGCATATACAAACCACCATATTTTACTCCCTGAGTCTCACTGGCACATTCAAGAACCTGTGTCTATGAGAGCCATTCCTATCCAGAGAATAATGCAAAATGCATTTAGTTACAACTTTAAAAGTCCTCATAGTCTATCACAATCTCAGCACTGTTTAAAAGTTCAAAGTTCAAGGTCTCTTATAAGATTCATGCAATCTCTCTCTCTCTCTCTCTCTCTCTCTCTCTCTCTCTCTCTCTCTCTCTCTCTCTCTGTTGTTCATATGGTTTTATTGAGTTTTAAAATGCTTTATCATTTTATAAAACATTTGTGTTTCTGAGATTGGGCTATCTCATTTAAAATAATATTTTTGTTCAGTCCATTTTCCTACAAACTTTATTTTTCTTTACAGTTGAATACAATACTGTTGAGCATATGTACCACATTTTCATTATCTATTCATAAGTTGGTAGGCAAATAGACTAATCCCATTCCTTAACTACTGTGGTAGAACATCATTGTAAAGTTAAATATGAATTTAGGGAGATACAGTAATGAGAGTATATGTCCTAGAATTATACAGCTGGACTGGGTAGTAGTTATATTTTTAGTTTCTTGAGAAATAACCATACTGATTTTCATAGTGGCTTCAGCAGTTGATAATTCTACTAAATATATGAACATGTGTTTTTCTTTTTGCAGATTCTCACTAGCATGTGTTAGTCTCTCCTTCCTGCCTCCCTCTCTCTCTCTCTCTCTCTCTCTCTCTCTCTCTCTCTCTCTCTCTCTCTCTCTCTCTCTAATGATGGTCATGTTGATTTCAGTAATATTGATCAAAGCAGTTTTAATGTTCATGTCCTTTTCCTTGGTAGTAAATAATGTTGAAAAATCTTAAAAATACTATTGGCCATTTGTAGTTTTCTTTCTGAGAACACTCCAACTTCATGGCCTACATTTTTAATTGTTGCTTTTATTTTTGAAATATTTTGAATTATCTATTACTATAGTCATTAATCACTTGTCAGATGTTTATATGAAATTCTTACATATGCACAGCAACTCAAAATTCTCACAATACTCTAACCCATATGAGGTCCAAAATTTTCTTCAGAAATAAATGAACCCGCATTTATAGCTAAGGACAATAGTATAATTTGTAAATAAGACTGACAGTGAATTAGACTCAACAGCCTTCATAAATAATAAAACTGTAAAAATTCCACAAAAGTATTTCAAATGTCCCATCTGTTTAGACTCATTTTGCATAATTTTATCATAGTACTTCATATCTGGCATTAAGGTACACATAATTTACTACATGATTTTTGTCATAATATTATTTCAGATTTTAGAATAGGTATTGTCCACAAACTATACAATTTGGACTTATTTTTATTTCTTCTGTTTAAATGATCAGATGTGTAGACTTATTATTTTCACACAGATACACACACTCATATAAACACATAAATATACATCTATACATACAGACACACATACAACCATGTTTTTACTATTTACCAGTTGAGAAAAATTGGGAATTAAAAAAATAATGTTTGAGTTAATGTGGGAATCACAAGTTAATGTCACCACCCAAGTGCTGGGGTTCCCATAGAACACAAAACATGCCTGACTTTATTATACATTTCAAGTTTAATTTATAAATGTGTTTAGGAGCTTCTTAAGTATTAAATAATTGGTGATTTAAAATTTTATCCTATAAATATTTCAATTGCTTATATTTATTTTAATTAAATTTTAATAGTGTTCATGTTTGGCTATTTTATCTGACATTTCTTTTGATACATGAAGTTAGAGAGTTTTAATATCTATAATTACTTATCCCCAAATAGTTTACTCATAAGTCACTCTTGTTAATTTAATCCCAGCCTGAGGGTACACAGGATAAATTTCTTGTTTCAGCATAAATATAAAATGATACATGTCTTAATCTACCTGTCAGAATTCATCAAACTGTACATTAAAGGTAATTATTGTGTATAACACTGTGTGCAATTTCTCTAATCAGTAAAGTTGGTTTAAAATATGCATAAGATTCTACTTCACACTCACAATGACTAAACATTCAAAATAATTGTTTGAAGTAATGGGTATTTTGGAAACCCTTAAAAATAGGCATAATTACAAGAGTATGTATCTTTGTTGAAACTCATTACCACTGTGTTGAAGATGAAACTGTCCAATGAAATAGCGTATATATCCCAGCACTATTGATTTTGATTTTTATACAACTTAATAGAACTTTTCTACTCTCTAATTATATTGTTTTCTTCTTCTAGCTTTCAGTTATCTTTTTTTCTAATTACTTGTTATATAGGATATCATTTACTAACTTGGAGCTTAATATTCTTGTATTTCCTCTGTGTGTATGTATGTGTGTGTGTGTGTGTGTCTATGTGTGTGTCTGTGTGCGTGTCTGTGTGTGGGTCTGTGTGTGCATGAACTATGAAAATATGGTTTGTTGATGTGTTTGTGTATGTCTGTGAATTTATGTGTGAATGTGGATGCCCACATGCTTTGGTACACAGGTGGAGAACAAAGGACAACAGTAGCTGTTAGGCATCATTTTCTACCTAGTTTGAGACAGGATGCTTATTGTTCTTTTCTTATTGCATTTATCAGGCTAGCTCACCCCCAAGCTTCTGGGGATTCTTGTTTCTACCCTCCATGTGTCCATGGATGTTCTGGAATTACACGCACGTAATTATTTCTTTAACATTGATTCTAGAGATTTGAACTGAGATGCTCATATGTGCATGGCTCTTTTACCTACTGAACTATATCTCAAGCTCAACTTTCAGATTCACATGGGTTTTCTAGTCTGCTGCTCCTTGCAATGTTCTAGGGAAGCAGAGACAGGAGGATTCCTGGAACTCAAAATGTAGGGATGAAGAGCAAGCATTTCATCTCTGTAAATGACATAAAACCTAGTAGAAAGTGTGTGACTAAGTCCCTTCCAGCCCACCACAGCACCTGGATCCCTGGCCTAGGGAGTCCCCGGACACCTGCAAGGACCCACACAGGATCCGCCACAGGATCCTAAGACCTCTGGTGAGTGGAACACAGCACCTGCTCCAATACAATCACCAGGGACCTGAGACTGCATTAATTAAGGAAGCAGATAACCCGGCCTGGTCCAGGGCTCAAGCCCTTCCGGTCCACTGCAGCACCAGGGTCCCTGGCCCGGGGAGTCTCCGGACACCCCCAAGGACCCACACAGGACCCTCCATGGGATCTTAAAACCTAAGGTGAGTGGAACACAACTTCTGCCAGGAGGCAGGTTCAAAGACCAGATATCTGGGTACCTCCACTGCAAGAGGAGAGCTTGCCTGCAGAGAGTACTCTGACCACTGAAACTAAGGATAGAGCTAGTCTCCCAGGTCAGCTGATAGAGGCTAACATAATCACCTGAGGAACAAGCTCTAACCAGAGACAACTATAACAACTAGCTCCAGAGAATACCAGATGGCGAAAGGCAAACGTAAGAATCCTACTAACAGAAATCAAGACTACTCACCATCATCAGAACGCAGTACTCCCACCCCACCTAGTCCTGGGCACCCCAACACAATCGAAAACCTAGACCCGGATTTAAAAGCATATCTCATGATGATGGTAGAGGACATCAAGAAGGACTTTAATAACTGACTTAAAGAAATACAGGAGAACACTGCTGAAGAGTTACAAGTCCTTAAAGAAAAACAGGAAAACACAACCAAACAGGTGATGGAAATGAACAAAACCATACTAGACCTAAAAAGGGAAGTAGACACAATAAAGAAAACACAAAGTGAGGCAACGCTGGAGATAGAAACCCTAGGAAAGAAATCTGGACCATAGTCGTGAGCATCAGCAACAGAATACAAGAGATGGAAGAGAGAATCTCAGGTGCAGAAGATTCCATAGAGAACATCTGCACAACAATCAAAGATAATACAAAATGCAAAAGGATCCTAACTCAAAACATCCAGGAAATCCAGGACACAATGAGAAGACCAAACCTATGGATAATAGGAGTTGATGAGAATGAAGATTTTCAACTTAAAGGGCCGGCAAATATCTTCAACAAAATTATAGAAGAAAACTTCCCAAACCTAAAGAATGACATGCCCATGAACATACAAGAAGCCTACAGAACTCCAAATAGACTTGACCAGAAAAGAAATTCCTCCCGACACATAATAATCAGAACAACAAATGCACTAAATAAAGAGAGAATATTAAAAGCAGTAAGGGAAAAAGGTCAAGTAACATATAAAGGCAGGCCTATCAGAATTACACCAGACTTTTCACCAGAGACTATGAAAGCCAGAAGAGACTGGACAGATGTTATACAGACACTAAGAGAACACAAATGCCAGCCCAGGCTGCTATACCCGACCAAACTCTCAATTACCATAGATGGAGAAACCAAAGTATTCCATGACAAAACCAAATTCACACATTATCGTTCCAGGAATCCAGCCCTTCAAAGGATAACAACAGAAAAAAAAAAAAAAAATACAAGGACGGAAATAATGCCCTAGAAAAAGCAAGAAAGTAATCCCTCAACAAACCAAAAAGAAGACAGCCACAAGAACAGAATGCGGACTCTAACAACAAAAATAAAAGGAAGCAGCAATTACTTTTCCTTAATATCTCTTAATATCAATGGACTCAATTCCCCAATAAAAAGACATAGACTAACAGACTGGCTACATAAACAAGACCCAACATTCTGCTGCTTACAGAAAACCCATCTCAGGGAGAAAGACAGACACTACCTCAGAGTGAAAGTCTGGAAAACAATTTTCCAAGCAGATGGTCTGAAGAAACAAGAGGGAGTAACCATTCTAATATCGGATAAAATCGACTTCCAACCCAAAGTTATCAAAAAAGACAAGGAGGGACACTTCATACTCATCAAAGGTAAAATCCTCCAAGAGGAACTCTCAATTCTGAATATCTACGCTCCAAATGCAAGGGCAGCCACATTCATTAAAGACACTTTAGTAAAGCTCAAAACACACATTGCACCTCACACAATAATAGTGGGAGACTTCAACACCCCACTTTCATCAATGGACAGATCTTGGAAACAGAAACTAAACAGGGACACAGTAAAACTAACAGAAGTTATTAAACAAATGGATCTGACAGATATCTACAGAACATTTTATCCTAAAACAAAAGGATATACCTTCTTCTCAGCACCTCACGGGACCTTCTCCAAAATTGACCATATAATTGGTCACAAAACAGGCCTCAAGAGATACAAATATATTGAAATCGTCCCATGCATCCTATCAGACCACCATGGCCTAAGGCTGATCTTCAATAACAACATAAATAAGGGAAAGCCAACATTCACATGGAAACTGAACAACACTCTTCTCAATGATACCTTGGTCAAGGAAGGAATAAAGAAAGAAATTAAAGACTTTTTAGAGTTTAATGAAAATGAAGCCTGAACATACCCAAACCTATGGGACACAATGAAAGCATTTGTAAGAGGGAAACTCATAGCGCTGAGTGCCTCCAAGAAGAAACTGGAGAAAGCACACACTAGCCGCTTGACAACACATCTAAAGGTTCTGGAAAAAAAGGAAGAAATTTCACCCAAGAGGAGTAGAAGGCAGGAATTAATCAAACTCAGGGGTGAAATTAACCAAGTGGAAACAAGAACTATTCAAACAATTAACCAAACGAGGATTTGGTTCTTTGAGAAAATCAACAAGATAGATTAAACCCTTAACTAGACTCACTAGAGGGCACAGGGACAGCATCCTAATTAACAAAATCAGAAATGGAAAGGGAGACATAACAACAGATCCTGAAGAAATCCAAAACACCATCAGATCCTTCTACAAAAGGCTATACTCAGCAAAACTGGAAAACCTGGACAAAATGGACAAATTTCTAGACAGATACCAGGTACCAAAGTTAAATCAGGATCAAGTTAACGATCTAAACAGTCCCATATCCCCTAAAGAAATAGAAACAGTCATTAATAGTCTCCCAGCCAAAAAAAAAAAAAAAAAAAGAGCCCAGGACCAGACGGGTTTAGTGCAGAGTTCTACCAGACCTTCAAAGAAGATCTAATTCCAGTTCTGCACAAAGTATTCCACAAAATAGAAGCAGAGGTAACTCTACCCAACTCATTCTATGAAGCCACAATTACTCTGATACCTAAGCCACAGAAAGATCCAACAAAGATAGAGAACTTCAGACCAATTTCCCTTATGAATATCGATGCAAAAATCCTCAATAAAATTCTCGCTAACCGAATCCAAGAACACATTAAAGCAATCATCCATCCTGACCAAGTAGGTTTTATTCCAGGGATGCAGGGATGGTTTAATATCTGGAAATCCATCAACGTAATCCATTATATAAACAAACTCAAAGACAAAAACCACATGATCATCTCCTTAGATGCGGAAAAAGCATTCGACAAGATCCAACACCCACTCATGATAAAAGTCTTGGAAATATCAGGAATTCAAGGCCGATACCTAAACATGATAAAAGCAATCTACAGCAAACCAGTAGCCAACATCGAAGTAAATGGTGAGAAGCTTGAAGCAATCCCACTAAAATCAGGGACTAGACAATGCTGCCCACTTTCTCCCTACCTCTTCAAAATAGTTCTTGAAGTCCTAGCCAGAGCAATTCGACAATAAAAGGAGATCAAGGGGATACAAATTGGAAAAGAGGAAGTCAAAATATCACTTTTTGCCGATGATATGATAGTAAATATACGTGACCCTAAAAATTCCTAAACCTGATAAACAGCTTCGGTGAAGTAGTTGGATATAAAATTAACTCAAACAAGTCAATGGCCTTTCTCTACACAAAGAATAAACAGGCTTAGAAAGAAATTAGGGAAACAACACCCTTCTCAATAGTCACAAATAACATAAAATATCTTGGTGTGACTCTAACTAAGGAAGTGAAAGATCTGTATGATAAAAAGTGGGCGGGAGGGTATGGGGGACTTTTGGGATACCATTGGAAATGTAATTGAGGAAAATACATAATAAATAAATAAATAAATAAATAAATAAATAAATAAATAAATTAAAAAAAAAAAACTTCAAGTCTCTGAAGAAAGAAATTAAAGAAGATCTCAGAAGATGGAAAGATCTCCCATGCTCATGGATTGGCAGGATCAACATTGTAAAAATGGCTATCTTGCCAAAAGCAATCTACAGATTCAATGCAATCCCCATCAAAATTCCAACTCAATTCTTCAATGAATTAGAAAGAGCAATCTGCAAATTCATCTGGAATAACAAAAAACCCAGGATAGCAAAAACTCTTCTCAAGGATAAAAGTACCTCTGGTGGAATCACCATGCCTGACCTAAAGCTTTACTACAGAGCAATTGTGATAAAAACTGCATGGTACTGGTATAGTGACAGACAAGTAGACCAATGGAATAGAATTGAAGACCTAGAAATGAACCCACACACCTATGGCCACTTGATCTTCGACAAGGGAACTAAAACCATCCAGTGGAAGAAAGACAGCATTTTCAACAAACAGTGCTGGCACAACTGGTTGTTATGTAGAAGAATGTGAATCGATCCATTCCTATCTCCTTGTACCATGGTCAAATCTAAGTGGATCAAGGAACTTCACATAAAACCAGAGACACTGAAACTTATGGAGGAGAAAGTGGGGAAAAGCCTCAAAGATATGGGCACAAGGGAAAAATTCCTGAATAGAACAGCAATGGCTTGTGCTGTAAGATAGAGGATTGACAAATGGGACCTCATGAAACTGCAAAGCTTCTGCAAGGCAAAAGACACCGTCAATAAGACAAAAAGGCCACCAACAGATTGGGAAAGGATCTTTACCTATCTTAAATCAGATGGGGACTAATATCCAATATATATATATAAAGAACTCAAGAGGGTGGACTGCAGAAAATCAAATAACCCCCTTAAAAGATGGGGCTCAGAGCTAAACAAAGAATTCTCACTCAAGGAATACCGAATGGCTGAGAAGCACCTGAAAAAATGTTCAACATCCTTAGTCATCAGAGAAATGCAAATCAAAACAACCCTGAGATTCCATCTCACACCAGTCAGAATGGCTAAGATCAAAAATTCAGGTGACAGCAGAAGCTGGCAAGGATGTGGAGAAAAAGGAACACTCCTTCATTGTTGGTGGGATTGCAAGCTTGTACAACCACTCTGGAAATCAGTCTGGTGGTTCCTCAGAAAATTGGACATAGCACTACCTGAGGATCCCGCAATACCTCTCCTGGGCTTATTTCCAGAAGATGTCCTAACCGGTAAGAAGGACACATGCTCCACTATGTTCATAGCAGCCTTATTTATAATAGCCAGAAGCTGGAAAGAACCCAGATGCCCCTCAACAGAGGAATGGATACAGAAAATATGGTACATTTACCCAATGGAGTACTACTCATCTATTAAAAAAATGAATTTATGAAATTCCTAGGCAAATGGTTGGACCTGGAGGGCATCATCCTGAGTGAGGTAACACAATCACAAAAGAACTCAAATGATATGTACTCACTGATAAGTGGATATTAGCCCAGAAACTTAGTATAGCGAGATATAAGGTACAATTTGCAAAACATATGAAACTAAAGAAGAACGAAGACCAAAGTGTGGACACTTTGCCCCTTCTTAGAATTGGAAACAATCACCCATGGAAGGAGTTACAGAGACCAATTTTGGAGCTGAGACAAAAGGATGGACCATCTAGAGACTGCCATATCCGGGGATCCATCCCATAATTAGCCTCCGAACGCTGACACCATTGCATACACTAGCAAGCGTTTGATGCAAGGACCGTGATATAGCTGTCTCTTGTGAGACTAGGCCAGGGCATAGCAAACACAGAAGTCGATGCTCACAGTCAAGTATTGGAATGTTTCACAGGGCCCCAAATGGAGGAGCTAGAGAAAGTATCCAAGGAGCTAAAGAGATTTGCAACCCTGTAGGTGCAACAACATTTTGAACTAACCAGTACCCAGGAGCTCTTGTCTCTAGCTGCATATATATCAAAAGATGGCCTAGTCGGCCATCACTGGAAAGAGAGGCCCATTGGACATGCAAACTTTATATGCCCCAGTACAGGGGAACGCCAGGGCCAAAAAAATGGGAATAGGTGGGTAGGGGAGTGGGGGGGGGTATTGAAGGGGGGACTTTTGGGATAGCATTGGAAATGTAATTGAGGAAAATACGTAATAAAAAAAAAAGAAAGTGTGTGACTAAGGTAATTTTAGAGAGTTGTGTATTGTATGCTATTACAGATGAAGGTTACTGAGCACTGATGATTCAGACATTTGTAGCTAAATAAAATGCAGGGACAGAAATGGAGCAGATTGAAGGAAAGGCCATCTAGTGACCAGCCCTACTAGGAATCCATCCCATGCAAAGGCAGCAAACCCTGACACTATTATTACTGATGGTTAATATTGTGTTTGCAGACAGGAGCCTAGCATGGCTTTCCTCTGAGAGGCTCTACCAGCAGTTGGCTGAGACAGTTCAAGAACTCCTATGGAAGAAGAGACTGAAAGAAGGATTGAAAGAGCTGAAAGTATGTATTAACACACAAATTGCTTTAGTCATTTTATTTTTCAGTTATTGAAGTTATTATTGTCTAACATATTATTTTTCTCAAAGTAAAATATAATTGTACATAGCCCATAGGGTTTTCATCATGATTAAATGACTATATATGAAATCCATGTAAATTTGCTTTGCCTATAAAGGAGGCAAATGAATGAAAATACGAGTCCATGTAATGTTTGTTTCCGTTATAAACTATAAAATGTAAAAAGAATTACTGAAAACAGTCTCTAGATATGCCTTCAGAACATAATTTTTTGTCTAGCTAGAAACTGCGTTCTCTGAAGTAGTTGATTAAAGTTTCTAGTTATTGAATTAAAACATTAAAAAATGTACTAGCTATGTTTTTCCTAATTTATTTCCATGGAATGTTCTTGAAGGAAACTAAAGACAGGCTAGTTTGGGGCATGTTTAATCTTTAGGTTTGGCGATGAGTAAGTAAAGCTTTGTTTAAATAATTAAGTCATTTGGTCTTTGGCAATTCATACTTTAATTAAATATATATCAATAAAGATAATACAGCATAAAATAATATTACAGTGGATTTAACGTTCACTCTCTCCTATGCTATTTAGATTAAAATAATTAAACTTGGCATATTTATTAAAGAAAAAACACATCAATTTAAGATTAGTCTTTAATGAATCCATTTGGTGGTAAAAGTCTTTTGCATAAAAATTTAAAACAGCTTATGAATATATTTTACTCCCGCAAATATACTAATGAATATTTAATACAAAACAAATGTTCAGTTTTAATTCTTCTTAAAGTGTATTTGTGTATGTGGTGTATACAAATGTGTTAGAGCATCATTTAAAACTGTCCTGCTGTATGAAATATAACTAAATAAATCTATCCAAATGACTGGATGACATCAAGAGTTTTGAAATTTTTTCCATGTAGGTACAATATGAAATATCATATTCATAAAGTTAAAGAAAATAGGGAAGGTATGAAAAGGTTCTCATATCTGTATGAGGTAGAAGACAGGGAACTTACATCTTCAAATACTCTGGCTTTTTTTTAGAGAGAAGCCTTTGTGCTATAAGTATTGAATCAGTCATAGAGAATCTTCATTTTTCTTAGATTAACCTAACTTCAAGTTTCAAAATTGCATCGACTTAAAGAGTCCTTAAAGCATTTAGCCAAAATGTAAAACAAAACAAAACAAAACAAAACAAAACAAACAAACAAAAAAAACACTCTTCAAGAAAACCATGAATGAATGTTTCTGAAAAACTGTTTACATAACATAGACTGGGCTTTCTCATCTCAGCACACCTAGAAGACCACCCCCGCCCTGTCCCTGCATGTGTCTGAGTCTGATCTTCATCATAATCCTTTCCCATGATGGCATTGACTCTGCTTTTCCTCTCTTGTCCCTTGCTTTTGAGCCAAGTAGAAATTAGTATATAATTTTCATTTCTATTAGTTATGTCGACACTATGTGAATTTCTTCTCAAATTGCATTTTTTTTTCTTTCCCAGAAGAAAACTATTTCTTCCTTAACTAGGACTCAAAGTCTATTCTACTCAGTAAAGATATTGAAAATAAAAAATTGCTCATGGTCACATGGCACACTTGGGATATCCCAGGTACCCAATCTACTAATGTTTATATTTGTTGTTTTAATCAATCTCTGCCAATTTATCACCTGATAGCTTATTAAATCATACATCTTAATTCATTTTTGAAACTTAATTATTTTATTTAGAAAATAGAATACCAGTACTTGCCCAGAAAATCACAAGATGCTGTGTGTACATTTCCCATCCTATATTGATTCCTACATATGTTTTGAAAATCTGTGACTTACCTGTTTTAGCATGTGGAATTTTATAAAGAAAAGAATGAGGCTTCAGATAATGTATAGGCCATATTCTATATTCTGATACAAGAGAATCAATGGGTTCAGCTGAGCACACACTTGGCCTTCACATTGACTATTCTTAGGGTTTACCAAAAGACCACATGGGCATTGACAATAATTATTCACACAGATGTAACAAACACTTGTGTTTAGCCCTCTTTTCATTAATAAAATTAGTAATAAAAATGTACTTAGGTGGAAATAATTTGTATATTTCAGAGACTGTTAATTTGTTCTCTTCTTTTTAGCTGCATACTCCTTCTCTTAACAATTCTCCGAATAGATTTGGCCTTAAAAAACAATTTACAAGTGGAGCAGTCTCTGGATGTTTGTTCCTTCAGTCTCTACTCTGAACTTAGTCTCTGTAACTCCTTCCATGGGTATTTTGTTCCCCTTCTAAGAAGGATTCTGAGCTTCTGGGCTAATATCCACTTATCAGTGAGTGCATATCATGTGTGTTCTTTTGTGATTGGCTTACCTCACTCAAGATGATATCCTCTAGATACATCCATTTGCCTAAGAATTTCATAAATTCATTGTTTCCAATAGCTGCATAGTACTCCATTGTGTAAATGTACCACATTTTCTGTATCCATTCCTCTGTTGAAGGACATCTGGGTACTTTCCAGCTTCTGACTATTATAAATCAGGCTGCTATGAACATAGTGGAGCATGTGTCCTTAATACCAGTTGGAACATCTTCTGGTAGTACTATGTCCAATTTTCTGAGGAACCACCAGACTGATTTCCAGAGTGGTTGAACAAGCTTGCAATCTCATCATCAATGGAGGAGTGTTCCTTTTTCTCCACATCCTCAACAGCATCTGCTGTCACCTGAGTTTTTGATTTTAGCCATTCTGACTGGTGTGAGATGGAATCTCAGGGTTGTTTTGATTTGCATTTCTCTGATGATTAAGGATCCAGTATGCCCAGAGCTCGTGTCTCAAGCTGTATATGTAGCAGAAGATGTCCTAGTCAGCCATCATTGGGAAGAGAGTGCCCTTGGTCTTGCAAACTTTATATTTCCCAGTACATGGGAACACCAGGGCCAAGAAGTGGGAGTGGATGGGTAAGGGAGCTGGATGGGTAGGGGAGCATGGTAGGGGGAGTATAGGGGACTTTCGGGATAGCATTTGAAATGTAAATGAAGAAAATATCTAATAGAAAATTGAAAAAAATCTTTCTTTTTCTCAGGAACTTCCAAACCTTTGCCCAGAAACTATCAACTCTCAACACAATACTTTCCCTGATCTTGACTTATCAGGGTACTAGTACCTATTTTTCATTTTTTTCCTGAATACTCAACTTTATTAAGCACACAATCTAATGTTTATACAAATTTAACTAGTTTGTTTTTTGTAGTAAAGTATATGCCAGTGGCTTTTTATTCCATTTCTAGAACTTTCTCTCGTTTTCTTCTCACCTCATTGACTTCCTAGCCTTTGCAGAATAGTCAAGGTAAAAGGTTACTCTCCACACAGAGTTGTCAAACACTTTCTAACATATCAGATGTGGCATTCTTATAATTGTTTCAAGTTATAATAAAACTATCCACTGAAACTTGCAATAAATGCTCAAAATACTTCTAGGTTTCTTTTTCTACTCTGCTTGATACTAACTATCTCCCTGCCCTTATAAAAGTTATATTACACTACTATAAAATATAAGCCATATGAATGAAAAATAATTCAAGTTAAATGCTCATTAGACTAAGTCTTCGTGTTTCACACATAGAAAAATACACACACATACACATATGTATGCACAAAGCTAGAAATGTAAATAAAGACATTATATTGCTACTTTTCCTGGGGGAGACAGGAACATTATCTATTCACCTCAGACATGACATCAGCAGTATCCAAAATAGTTTATTTACTAAGGTTTAGATGATGGGAGCACAGATCACTAAAGAGGAAGTTTCATCACTGCATTTGTATCTCTGGATGTCCCTAAATAACCTGTAGGATTTTTTTTTCTTGCTGGAGTTTTTCTTTTTAGGCAAATCATAAAACATTAGGAGGGGCTGTGATTATCCTGTACAATTTAGGAACTTCCTGAGGCTCATACATTGTTTATTCCTGAATCTAGCATATTTTATTAAAGTCCTACATCATAAGGAATAAAAGTGAATGTTTTCATTTGGCAGAAATTACTACAAAGCATACTTTGTACCAGTGCCATTATATTTTGTTAAAAAAGAGGATGATTAGAAAAAAAAGTAAAATCCAAGACGTATATATCAGGAACTATTCTTTCTTTGCAGTAATTTACCTGTCCACGACAACTGTATAAAATATTATCATTATTCTTATCTCAACAATAACATGAGTCTAATGGGAAGGAATTAAAATGAAAGTTCAAGTTTTACCTTGAAGGAAAGCAAACACAAATAAAATTTAAAATAATGCAAACAACATTAAATTAAAGTTTGACTAAAATTGGAAATATTAATGGCAGTTGTATTTAGTGTGTTTATAAATTTCATACTTGGTTCTATGTTCTTGGTTATTCTTCATTTCTATGGTTAGAATTTAATAATTTAACTTTGTTTAGTAAGTTGTTTTTTTAATTGCAAAACTATGTGAACTTTTCTGCTGTAATTTGTCTGTTGCAGATAGCCCTGGTGCTAATTATATTAGATGTTAATTCTGTTCTTCTGTGAGGGGTTGTGAACTCATATGATTTCCTGTAAACCTGCTTCCCACCTCAATTTGTAAAATAAAGGAGAACTCATGGTTGGGTGAAAGATAGATGAAAGGGAAGGTGGAGCAGAAGGTAGAGGGAGAGAAGAAGGAGAAAATGGAAGAGGGAGAGGATGTAGAGGAGGAGGAGGAAGAAGAAAAGCAGAGCAGAAGCACCTGTCCTGGAGAAACCGCAAGTTCTAAGGGGTGTCATAGATGTGGAAGATGGTAGTGTAGTGGTAGATCTGCCCAGTCTAGGCGCACAGCATGTAATCATATTAACTGTGCTGTGTTTTCATTGCTGGGGCGTATTTGGGTTGGAGAGTTTTACACAACATTTGTCAAAGTTTTGCTCATCAAATCTAAGTCTCTTTTTACCCAAAGATATTAACTAGAGGGTGATTGACAAATGACAATCCAGAAATTTAGTAGAATTTAAAATAAAGAGAAATAAAAACCTAGATAAACTTTAATATGTTAATAATGGCTTCCTCAGTGTCTAAGCTCACACCTGGGATAGAGAGATTGGCTGTTCTACCAGCTGGCCTGAGGTCTATTCCCAGAACTCACTTGACAGATCACAACCATCTATAACTCTAGTTCCAGGGATCTGATGCATGCTTCTGGCCACCCTTATTCACCTGATGTGTGTGATGCACAGAGATACGTGCCACCACATTACCATACACACAAAATAAATAATATAATTAAAACACATACACAGGTAAAGCCTAAATTACTTAGTAATGAAAAGCCAAGTCAAGGGATGCTGTGTTTGCCCTCATCTGCATGACATTATTTGTTTGATTTCCAGGATTTAGAGACCATACTTTTTCCACCTAAAACTATTTGTGTTTGTTTCTCTTGTTCTGTTTCCTTTTTTATACACTCTCTACTGCTCCCAATTTCCAGAAAAAGACGTTTCTGATCAATCTATCAAACTCTTCAAGGTTTCTACTTCCGCTAGCTTCCTGTCACATTCTAGTGAATATGTGAAACAGGACACATTGTGACTTTCATGAAACTTACATACTGTTGTCTCTGGGTTTCCTTCTGCCACAAAAATATTGATAGACGCTATCATGATTGTGTTGGGTTAGAATCAAATATATTACTTGCATAAATTTAAGCATTTGATATAAGACTTTATTTTATCTTTGAATTTCAAAGAAATTAAAAGTTTCATGTAGTTTAAAAATTATTGTGTGCTTTGGGCATTCTGCCTTCTGAGTCGGACAGGTCGTCTGACTTGGAAACCCTATTAGGGCTCCCCATAGGCTTTAAACTCCTTTCCCACTGAGCCTCTCACTCATTATGCCTTAGCTCCTGCTAGACTTTACAAACCTATGTTACATCCAGCGAAAGAGGCTTTGGAACAAAGATATCCTCTGTGTTTCTCTCTTCCCATAGACATCCCTGAGCTTGCTCTCTTATCTCATTGCCTTTCTGATGACTGTATGTTGTAGTATGGAATTTATCTGGATGGATCCAAAGTTTCTACCCCACCTTTGACCATCTAGTTCCTGGATAAAAACACACACACAACTTATAGTTTTACAATAAGCCTTAATTATTACTAGAGCTGGGCAGATATCTTCCCTCTATGTATTTAGAATCCACTTTCATATCAATAAACCCCAGTTATTACTATGTTTCATCTGGGCTGCAGTTAACTACAATTGGCTAGCCCTCAGGGCCATGCTTGCTCAATTCCTAATCCATGGCATCTTCCCTCCCTCCTCCTCTTCCTCTTCCTCCTCCTCCTTCCCCTCCTCCTCCTTCCCCTCGCCCTCTTCCTTCTTTTCTCCCTTCTTCTCTTTTATCTTCTACCTTTCCCTCTAGTTCTCCTCTGACTCCCAAGCCCAGAAACCTTAAACCTCACCATGTCTTTACTGTCCAGCTATTCGGTGTCAGTATCCTTATTTACTAATGAAAATTAACTTGGGGGCAAAGTCACACAGCGTCTACTTGCAGACCCTCTTGTCTCTGGGGCAACCAGTCTTGAGGTACCAATATTAGCTTTAGAATGCAAGCAGCACCAGGCCAACCCATTACAACTTTACATAACAGTTATCCTATGTGACCAGTGTCTCTACCAATGTCCCAAATCCCTAGTCTTTCAGAATTATTCTTCTATTGTAAATTTTGTGAGTTCAATAATTTAGAGTTCGCATATGAGCAGGGCAGAAGGAATTTGCTTAGGAGTTTTGTGATCCAGTAGAACAATACAAGTAACGATAATGAATGATAGTATGTAACAATTAAAAAGGATTTTGAATATATTTACCATAAAGAAATGGTACTACTGGATTGAGGAAGTGGAAGAGAAGGAGGAAGTGTTAGAAGGAAGGGGAAGGGAGGTGGAGGAGGGAGCTCCAGAAAGGCAAAGTGTTTGTGAAAATACCATAGATACAGATACTAGTTTGTATACTAATATTTTAAAAAAGAGAAATATCAGTGTTTAAGGTGTGGAATATATTTATGACTCTGATTTTCCTGTCTAATTATTACATGAATCAAAATGTCATATTCTTGCTCATAAATATCTCCTTATATTAAACATAGATTTTCTACTTTCTTCTAAATACTGGTTTGAAATAGCTTCATAGCTTATATTAGTTTCTTGAAAAATATTATGACTACAATAAGCTATCAGTGTTGGAAAGCCAGGGATGATGTATTCAGTAGTATTCACCTCCTCTTGTGGGCTCACTACACTCTTACGTAGACCCCTTCTTCAATTCACAGAAAATCAGGGATGCTCTAAGGTCATAGGAAATTACTCTGATTTCTTTAATTTCCTTACTAGAAACAAAACTTTCCTTCTTCCTGTTCAAACCACAGAGAAGTAATGGGAGAGTAAAATAGATTAATTCCCTATATGTCAAACAACCACAGGACCATACTTCACTGTTCTCATAAAGACTGTTTTGGAAGAACCAGCTACAACATTCCAGGACTTCATTTATGACACTTTATTCTAGAAGAGTAAAACAGTAAATGGCCAAAATTATTCTAGAGGTAACATGTTACCATTACAGTTAGACCCCAGCGAGTTGTGCTAGGACTTTACAGCATTTCTGATACGTTCAGCAAAACTTAATCTCTTCTGTTTTGCCATAAAATTGTGTGCCTCAATTATAACACTTTTTTTGATTTTTAAATTTTATTTTAATTAGGTATTTTCTTCATTTACATTTCCAATGCTATCCCAAAAGTCCCCCATACCCTCCCCCCCCCCCCCACTCCCACTTCTTGGCCCTGGCATTCCCCTGTACTGAGGCATATAAAGTTTGCAAGACCGATAAGAGCAAATACACTATGTGAGTTTGAACAAAATTTACTTTGGAGATGAGAAACCTGGGAAGCAAAAGGATTGAATTAGATGTAATAATCCAAACCAGTCTGGGTGTGGGAATGGCATCTGTAAGGAGACATGAGTTCTGCTGCACAAACTTGGAAGGTTTTGAGTTCGACTTCATGCACCAGACAACAGTGGAAGAGATGAATCTGTCTAAGTTGGATGCACCGTGGAAGTAGGTTGACCTAACTAGTGAAATCACCTGGGTCAAAAATAGAGAGGGTCTGCACGAAGATATAGAAGACGTGAAGATGGGTTGTGTTTTCCAGACTGAAGTACACACTCATTCTTTCTTACTTCAGGTGACATGTTGGTGAGAGCTGACAAAGGTCACATTGAGTCGAGGTACGTTGGCTTTCTCCTTTGCAGTCATGAAAGCCAGGTGCTTAGTGGAGAGGCTCTAACTTTACTCGCTAAGTAATGATGAATAAGTAATCACATTGTTTAGAATATAACAAGTTATTTTATTTGTAAAGGTTTTACTTTTATTCATATATGTATGTATATGTATATGATTATGTATGTAGGTGCCTGTGGAGACCAGAAGAAGCCTCCTGGAGCTGAAATTACAGAGTCAGTAAATAGCAGCCTTCTATAGCTTCTAGGAACAGAACTCCAGACCTCTAGAAGAGCAGCAGGTGCTCTTAACTGTGAGACCATCTCTCTAGTCCCATAGTGTGAGTTTTTGTGAAACATTTATATCAAACATTTAATCATACTTACTTTATAGGTATAAGCAGGGTCTAAATAGGTTCTCGTTAAACAGTAGGGATTTAAGGAGTTCTTATGAATAATTGAATAATAATGAAACATTTCCCCCCATTTTTAGATGTAATATTATACTAATCCATAGATTTGACATTAAAAAGGTCATAATACATTAAACCACTGCAAGTGAACATATCACACTGAAAACTTTATTGAAATGATTGTTTGTGATTCTTATTGTTCACATCCTGATCCCTGTATTAACTGCCCTCTGCACCCAGACATTTCCTTTGTTTTATGCATGGGAAGGAAGGCCAGGCTGAGCAGCACATATCTGCCTTAATGGACAGAGGAGGAGCCTGCCTACCCTGGTGCCTGGGCACATGAGTGCCTTTTTATCCCCTTTCCTCCTCGGGTCTTAATTAGCATCGGTGATTCAGGCTGGCTACATTTTTCATCCAAGTTTTTCTTTCAAGTTACGAATCAATAACTCGTTAATGAAGCCAGAAGAGAGAGAGAGAGAGAGAGAGAGAGAGAGAGAGAGAGAGAGAGAGAGAACACGAAGCATTCTTAAACGTCTACTACCACTCCCAGAAGCAAACCAACAAGCCTGGAGCTTCAGAGAAATCATTCAGCTAGCAAAACTGTGTGGTTGCTGGGAGGGAGGGTAATTGATTTAGTGAGGAGGATTGTAAGACCTTTAAGTATTCAGTTCAACACATAGTATATCAAATGTTGCTTTCAGTAGTATTAATATTTGCATTATGATTTTCAATTTCATCTTCATGAAATGTCATATAATACAGTCTTAATAAAATGCTTCTAAAGCTACCGTACATCGGAGGAGGCATTAATTCAACTTTCTCTAGATGAAGTTGTTTAGAAAAACATTACGCCTTAGACCTTCCGAAGAAGCTGAGTGGTGGTGGGGGGTGGGGAGGAGGCTGATCGTTAGCATTCATGCAGATACCAGAGAAGGTCATTTGCACTTCTGTGCCAGACCTTTCAAAAATAAAGTAAAAAAAAAAAAAAAAGGTCAGGTCTCAGCTCACAGTTCAGAGAACTGACCACTAGGTGGCAGAAGCGCTCCTTCTGCTAACTCAGCCTCTCCTGGTGTGGGCTGTAATTAGGTCAGTGTAAGTTAAAGTAGGGCTGAGAGATGAATAAAGTAGATTTTCTCCTCTAGAACACACTGCAGTTTAATTTCACTTCTTTCTACAGTGTGCGATGAAGGTGGACTTAACTTTTAAAGGCAAAGAGACAAACCACTGCCAGGATAAATGAGAAGACGCAGAGGGGGCAACTGGCACCACACAGGAGAGGAAATGCTTTCTGGCTGGTTCCTAATTTTCATATCCGGGTTATCGTCAGAAATCATTTTCAGAGGTAAGGTAATGAATGCTTTATGTAAGGAAGAGGTGACTTCTGAAGCCCAAAGGGGTGGGCTTGCTGGTGTTCAAAAATCCATTCCCTTTATTGATGATCCGTGCAATAAAGCTATTTTCTTTGATGATGTTTCATTTATTTATTTATTTATTTATTTATTTATTTATTTATTTATTTATCTAATTTTGTCAGCAGCCAGAAACATGTTAATCTGAGGAAAAGCTCCACACCCCCACACAGACTTCCCTTTCCTGGCGAGTGTGCCAAGGAGGAAGAGCTGCTGAAGGTGAAAGTTGAAACCTCCTGCTCTTGTCTTGGTGGCTCTGGGGAGGACAGAAAGACCTCAGCACATGAATCTAGCTCTAGCATTAAAACTGCAGCAGGCCACCATGGAGTGGTGTCCCCCAAAAGCATCTGGCTGCTGTGTTCACTTACATGAGGAACAGCAGAAAATGTGAACAATCACAGGGAAAATGTATCCTTTACCCAGCCCCAGCCGTTGACCATAGCATTGAATGTGTGCAAGGTCGGCTTCTGTTCTTTGTTTTTGCCTTTAAGAAAATAGGGGAAAATAGGGTTTAAGTTAGACATACGCTAGGTAGAAATGTTTCCTGATTCTAGATTCTCTATAGTTTGAGAGTATCTAGCTGAATGCAGTGTTGTTCCTTTAGATTACAGATTGTGTCACAGGTAGTTCCAAACTCAAAGACAGAGGAAGGGCAGTTGGTGACATAATTAAAAAAAAAAAAAAAAAAGAAAAGAAAAAAGTAAAGAAAAGGCACACACTGTATAATGGTCAATGAGAAGATGAGGTGAGCACAAAGCTGTGTCTCTGACAAACTGAGATTCCCCAGATAATTTCTGGGTTTTCAGATATGATTCTAAGATAATTCCCCAGCATTGCCCAGTTGTTAGTGTCGGTGCTACCCCCAAATTTCTTCTGCCTATTTGTCAGTACCTCATGCCTGTACACGCTGCTATCTGTACTGCATGTGAGATGATGCCTGAATCTGTGTGCTGTTCTGTGTTCATAGATTTGTCTCCAGAATCACAGACAGTCACATTAAATCTATATTCAATATGTTATATGACTGAATTCTCTGTTCTGTAAATGATGTCCTCTGCATGGCTCAATATTATAAAAAGGAAAAAAATGAAAGGGGACTGATGGAGAGTCGAGTAAGAAGCAAGTGATGAACAGATCTAAGAGAAGCATCTTGAAGTGTGGTTTTAAGGTGGAATCAGAAAACTGTAGTTTCCTTTTCCAATTGATTATTCCAACAGCTCCATTTGCTGATAGATATGAGGTAGATAGGAGACAAACAGATGTTCTGCTATTGAAGAGAGTAGGGGCAGAAAACAGTCAACAAATTATAATTTACAAAGACACTGGGCTGATGCTTGATCACATATCTCAGTGATCAGGTACAATCTTATCCTGAAATATCATTGCCAGCTAATCAGAGTTGTGGACAGAGTGGCAGATAACCAAAGAGTAAAAATAGTTACATAGACAAGGTGAACTAAGGAGAAGACATTTCATTAAAAACTATTATTTCTTTGTGAAAATGTATCATCTCTACATTTTCATTTTTTTTTTTTTGTTTTACAATGTAATGTCAAGTTGGATTTTAGAAAAGAAAACATGTTGATCAGTGAGAAGTGAATACTGTCTTCAGTGCTTTTAAAGCTCTGAGCACATTTTAAACAAGTCTGTGATGCAGAGCTAGAAACAGCATAGGCTGTCATTTTGGATGTAGGATACACAAGACTTATTGACTTTTTAAGTGGGTTCAGGGATGTTTTGATGGTCTCCCGGTCTCCTAGCATCTTCTCTCTCTTTTTTTCTATTATCTTATAATATGGAGACTTTGTTCTTATTTCCCTCATGTTCCATTTTTATGCACAGGTCACATGAATTCTATTGTTGCTTATAACTGTAGCTTGCTCCTTAAGGATCCCGAATTGCATTATATTGAGTGATTCTTGCTGCACACTATTTATTCCGTTTTTGAACTCATTTCAATTTGCTAAGAGTAATAGCAGGGATGTTGTGAGCATACTTTATAAGTGTTCTTTCTAAATTTTGTATATATTCACGTACAAAAATATCCTGAAGGGCATACTGAATAACATGTACGCTTTATGTTTTGATACATGAAAGCATGAATTGAGTACATAGGCTAACATTTTTAATAGTGTTGCATAAATATCCCAATTGCTCTCTGGCCTTGTCATCCTTTAATAATTCTACCTTTTCCACTTTTAACCATTCTGTTTTCTCTCCTTTTTATAGAAATATGAACAGACCATTTAGATTCTCAGATAATACAAATGGTAAACCCAGTTAGTTACTGCAAAATAGCTTACCTGTTTCCTTTTAAAGAACTGGTCAGTTTTGTTTTGTCTTAATTTTTATGATGACCCTCTGGCTACAAGAGTATAATAAATTTTATGTTAAAAATTATAAAAATGAAATTGTCAAAGGACAGGCATGGTCTTGTATTCTAGTTTGATTTCCTATTGGTTTGAAAAGGTATTCTAACTAAAATCAACTTGAGGAAGGGATTAATTTATTTCATTCATACTTTCAGGCCAAAAGCTATCGTCAAGTGAACACCGAGCAAGAATTCAGAACAATAACTTATGTGGAGGTGATCTAAAAATGCGGCTCACTGGTTTGATCATTGACTTATGGTCAGCTAGTTTGCATCTATAGACCTGTCCTCCCTGCTAGGAAATAGTGCCACTCACAATGGAATGGACCCTCCCACATTAGTCATCACTCAATGCAGTCTCTCATGAGCATGGCCACAGACACATCAGGTCTGGTAACCTCTCACTGAGAGTCTTTTAGATGCCTCTAGGGTGTGCCAATTTAGCAGCTGAAGTGAACTAGGACTCTTCACAATATTTTGCTATATGAACATCAAATTAATGGCCATCATTGGGAAGAGATGCCCCTTGGTCTTGCAAACTTTATATGCCCCAGTACAGGGGAATGCCAGGGCCAAGAATTGGGAGTAGGTGGGTGGAGGAGCAGGGGGGGCGGGTGGGGAGGGTATAGGGAACTTTTGGGATAGCATTTGAAATGTATATAAAGAAAATATCTAATAAAAAAAGGCAAAAAAAATTAGAGTTCACTATGCCTCTACCACTTGTACTAAATTGGATACTACAAAACAAATGAATCTCAGAGCAAGAAACTCATTTGTTTTCTTTGTATTTCCATACTACATATTCTTTAGAAAGAGTTAAGAGGTACATAAACTGGAAATGTCTGTGCAAAGAAGTGTATATTTGATATTTATGTTGATTGTATACATAGAGTCATCACCTAATATGTGTACTAAATAATACACAAAGACAAAATCATTGCCATTTAATCCTACCTTTTTCTGTAGAACTGAGAGTTACATTGTAGAGTTAGCCATGTTGTTGTTGTTTCAACATAGTTGTCAGGTGTCTTCCATATGATCACTCATGTCTCTGGAGAAAAGAGTATTAAGTAGACAAAGACATCACTTATTCTCATTGTAAGTGTCTTGGGATATGCCCGTGCATTGGCAGGAAAAATTACCAGCAAAAAAGCACGTGCACTCAACAGTAGGGTGAATTTATTTATCTTTCTATGTCTCTGTACCAACTTATTCAGACTCTTAGAAGATAGTAAAGAAAGAGAAAGCTAAATAGTTAAAATTAAATTCCTTAGGGAAGTGTTTTGTAAAGTCAGCATGAGAACTTGTACTATGTTTCATGAAGATGATCATCTTAACCTCAAGAGATGCAGAATATTTAATCTAACTTCCTGAAACATCACAATTGAAATTTTGATGCTATAATTTAAAGTATTCTCTTTACTTAGTATTGTGATCAGTATTTCACATGATAATTTTTTCCTAAATATTCTGATATATAATTTTGATGTTTATTAAATCATTTATTATACCTTGCAGTAACTTGATCCTGAATTACATTAGTTATAAATGACCTAAATTACATGTTATCTCTTTTAACAACTCACATAGTTGATTGATAACATTTGGGTTTTTATACTATTAAAATAAATATATAACAGACATGTGAGGGCTCTAAAAATAAACTATTTGAAATTAAACACACATACATATATGTGGAGAAAAATGATATGTTTTATAAAATGTACATGAACATCTAAATTGTTCTATTGTATGTTATGCAGAATTGATCAAACATGTGTTTGAGTAATTATTTCTCAAATATTTTGTGTTCCATAATATCCTGTTTAGTAAGAAGTTATTATTTACTATGTACAGTGTTGGCTATATAAGGCATGCACTCTACTGGACCATAACAACAACTACAAAGTATCTGGAATGCACCTGAAACAGTTGGCATCTTAGAGTTCAAATATCTAGTCCTTTGTCTACAAGAGAAAATTCAAATACATTGTCTAACTCTTTAAAATATTTAAATATCGAACAAACAGTTTTTATTCAGTTGTGTCATAATCCTTAAAGATTTGACATTTCATTGAAGATTCACAGATAGAGAATGCATAACTAGAAAGGTGTACTTCAAAGCTATGGAAAAGGACATTATTCTTTTATGGCCAAGAATTCAATAAAGTTTCGAGTACAAGGTGGTATTTTATTAGCCCTTGTAGGTTTAATGAAGGAATCAACGGCAAGAGCTCAGGATAGGATATAGTAATTCAGTCTTTTCCTTATTGCTATACCTCAACCTACCACTTAAAAATCATTTTAATATTAAAATTTTCTAAAATTAGATTTATAAAAACCTAATTGAAAATTAAGCAGCATATTGATTTCAAATATTCAAAATAAATAAAGAGTGTAAGTGTTTTTACTTTTCTGCCCTTATTTCATTACAGTTTCTATCAGGAAAAAAAAGTAATTATTGCTGAGTGTACATATTAATGGAAGTTATATAGAAAAAACTAAAATGTTTTAAGTGACAAGAAAGGCTTGACAACTTCTTATCCTTTAAATAGTGTGTGTGTGTCTGTGTGTGTGTGTCCGCGCGCGGGGGGGGGGGGTTGCAGACACGCATGCACATGTATGTGAGAGAAGGAAGGTGAAAGTTTATCTAATTTGTTTCTGCGCATAAAAACAGCTTGTTCTTGAGGTAGCATGCTAATGGCTTTAGAAATAGCAACCGTTACAAGAAAATTTTTTTTGTTTTCTGCTTTTGTTATTCATTGTCTTTCATCTAATTACTTAGCATTTTCATAAATAAGACATCACAGCTTAAAATTACTGGTTGAAGGAACATGCTATTGACAACTGGGATTTCCAGAATCTGATTCTCCAATTTTAATGAAATATGATCACTACAACAAACATGTTCTCACATGCAGCCTTCGGCATTCTCTGGAGATTAAAAAGAAACTTTGACAGATAAACATCAAACTGAAATCTGATATCCAGGCAGTCTGAATCATGTTTGCCTTGTATTCCCATATGGTTATGATAATTGCTGTGGAATAAGGCCATTATTGTTTTACAACAAATGTTTTACTTACAGATGCATATTCAGTGCACCTATACATAGGTTTTATTTTAAACTCTTTACAAGTGACATTTTGCTGTTAGTATATTTTGAGCACTGCTTCTGTCATCAGACCTACCATAAATCTCTTTCTCCTGCTTATCTTCCGTCTGCTGGCTCTTCTGCATCAGAAGTAAGTTTGTTGACCATCTCAGTCATTGCGCAAGGGAATGAGTCATGTGTCCATATGCTCTATGCCCTTATTGTTCTTAAAGTGACTAAAATTGTAAGTTTAAGAGTTCAACCCTTTTAATTCATTTACTTGGATTGTGAAACATTGCATTTTTTTTAATGAAAAGAAATTTCATGAGGAGCAAAGAATATACAGTATATGTATGTGATGACAACACTAGTTGATATATGCTAATGTGAATGAGGGAACTATTACAGGGTCCCATCCATAGGTAAACTACAGGTTTACATGAATGCTGAGAAAAATTAGTCTTCTTCATTGATAAGATTCTCTTAGGTTATTGAATTCCATGTAGTCAGTCTGTATATGCAGATTCTTCTGTAAAAATGATAATTAAGAAGACGTCATTAAGAAAGGGAGGAGACAAAAGATGGGAGGTATAAGGGTGGGAAATATTACATATAATGGGAGTGTTTTAAATCCCTCAAAATAATTAAAATTATTTTAAAAGATATTTTATAATTTGGATGAAAATGAATACAAGGAGTATAAACAAATAAGGAAGACAAAATGTAATCATAAAATTCACAATGAAAACAGAAGTCAGAAAAACAAAATACAAATTTGCTGAACAAAAACCAGCAAGCCAGCTGGCACATTTTGATCTATGTTCATAATTACTTTAGATGTAAACACATCAATTGGAAAATGGAACACAAAGCAAGACTGAAGTGTGTCCTGTCACAGGAGAGTAAAGAAGCATGAAAGCAGAACACAATGTGGTATTTTGGATTCAATCCAGAAGCAGAAAAGAAATAGTATTTGTTAAAAATTCTTTCTATCTGAAAAAAATTACAAAATAGCTCAGAGGTTTTTTTTTCTTTTCCATTATTAATCCTAAGAGGTTTCCATTATATATTCCATTCAAATACATAACTTTGCTTCAAAAATTAACAAATTTAGAACAAGACTTCAGTAATAGTCTTAAAACTATTTCTCCAAATAGTTATCAAACTGAAAACTTCAATAACTAATAATCAATATACAGCCCTTGACATTGATCAGCAACATGGAATATGGAGAATGATAAACATCAATCCAGATACAGATTCTTCAGTCTTCAATGAAGACCTGTATGTGAAATATGTTGGTACAACAGGGGCATGAAGCTTATGATGGAAACCAACCAATCTCTGATTCGCTTTAAGGCCCAATCCATGGGGTAGAACTAGTACTTGACTCTGCTTGGGTGATCAAGAACTGGAGACCAGATAGGCCAAGTATTTAGAGGAAAGTCAAGTGCTACTATTCTTCTAAAAGAATGACAATGACACTCTGCTATACTCAAAAACCAGACTCTTGCCCAGCCATTGTCAGAGATTCTTCCTCCTGCAGTAGATGGGAAGAAATACAGAGCTGACAGTTGGACAATGGACGGAGAGTAAGCGAGCCTTGCAACAGTCAATCCTAAGTGGGGTGTCTTCATCAAATTTCACCCATCAGGGATCAGGAAAACCTGAGATATAGGAGACAGAAAATTGTAAGAGCCAGTGAAAATAGAGCACATTGAGGAATCAAGGCTGTCTAAAGACAGCAGGATTGGCACCCATAAGAAATCAGAGGCAAGAGCAGCATTTACAGAGCACGTGTGGCTCTCAGCTAGATAGAGTGCCAATGCAAAGGAGACACCAGATCCCATCCAAACCCCAGAAGCCATGTTCAGTTGATAACCATGTGTAAAGGAAAAACCAGTTTTCACCAACAGAGTCTCACTGGACTTACAAAACACTCCTAAGCACAGGCCTATGTCCAACTCAGATGGCTAACACAATGAATTCAATAGCATCACCAGAATTTCTTTGTCTCATAAGGTTTTGACAGGACTTTCTTTCTTTCTTTCTTTCTTTCTTTCTTTCTTTCTTTCTTTCTTTCTTTCTTTCTTTCTTTCTTTCTTTCCTTTCTTTCTTTTCTTTCTTTCTTTCTTTCTTTCTTTCTTTCTTTCTTTCTTTCTTTCTTTCTTTCTTTCTTTCTTTCTTTCTTCCTTCCTTCCTTCCTTCCTTCCTTCCTTCCCCCCCCTCCCCCCCCTCTCTCTCTCTTTTTATATAGTCCCTTTGCGTTTACACTATAGCTTCTAGTTTTATCTATTTGTGGGATGCCTGTGAGAACAAACACGGTCTATGCCTGGAAAAAAACATAAAATACTATTAAAATAATTCTATGTTGAAAAAAAAAGAGGAAATAAATGTTTGGATGGACGTTGTAGCTCTATGATGTAGTAAGCTCACTAAAAGATGTAGTATTTTAGAAAATATTATTTATCTTTGTGTGTGTGAATGTTTTGCCTCCATGTATGTGTGCCCCATGCATACCGGGTACCTGCAGATTCCAGAAATGAGTGGAAGATTCCCAAGAGCAGGAGCTACACGTGGCTGTAACCACCTCCTACGTGCAAGAATCTGTCCTACCTGGATGGTGGGAACTGAGTTTGTATAGATTCAATGTAGATTTTTGAGTGATTAATAGATGCAAAATTTCAAAGCTTATTTTATTGCATTCTCTATTTTCCTGACTGATGAATCTGTTATCAGGGTGTATTGCCGGTACATACTGCTTTCCCATACACATTTGGCATTTTCATCACCCCTTCATTCTGCAATATAAGCTGTATTTTGGCCTATGAAGAACATCCCACTTCTGTCACTGGGATTTGCAGATATATATTTCCCCCTAGCTAGAAATATATCCATGCTAAATACTTTGCATGTTTAACCATTCATTTTGCTAATCGAATTGCAAGTAAATATTTTTGCAGACTACCACAATAAGCTGATAATTTAGAATAAGTGCAGTAATACTTTATTTAGCTAAAAAATAAGAACCCGAGACTCTTTTAGAAGCACAGGGATCATTGTCAATCAGAGTGGCTAGAGACAGAGTTTTAATGAAAAGCCAGTGGGAAACTGTCCTTCTAATGTTTGTAGAGAGAACTGCAATAAGTGGTGTACTGCACTAGCTCTCAACACTTAGTAAGACTGCAAACAAGCTCTATTTTTTCTTTGAGCCAATAAAAAACTGTGTAAATAAACTAGTGACATGTTTGGAGTACCATATTTTGTGGTAGATTGATGAACTGATGGGCGGCTCTGTACTTGCTGATTCCTGAGAGAAGAAACAAAATTTTCTTCTCTGAAAATGACTTGAATGAAAACAGCTCACTGAAGGTGCAGTATAAGGATAGCTTCCAATGAATCCAGATTATTGTTAACTGTTTCAAGAATTTTCTTAACTTCAATGATATACTGTCTGGTGAAGGCTAGACAAGTTACAAATGGATAGTTATCTGCAGAATCACAACACAATATGCACAGAGGTATTATATTTTCTAAACTCAGTTAAAATTGTTAGCTACTTTGTTATATGAATTATGAAGATGTATGGTTCTATTAATGAGAGTTTTATGATCAATCAAAATAATGAGACAATGTCTTGTAGTCTGGTGAAGGCTTTGTTAGTTCATAATGATTTTCATTTACTTTGTAGTGAGAAAACACACTTTCATATGCCAAAATGAAATGATAATGTCGATTTCCCATCGTGTGTGTTGTGTCTATGTGTATGTTTTTGAGTGTGTATCTGTGTTTCCATGCGTATACATTTGTGTTTGTGTTCATGTTTGTCTATATGTATGTGTTTTTGTGTTTCTATGTCAATGTGTATGTGTTTTGTGTGTCTATATGTATGTGTTTGTGTGTATGTGTGTGTGTGTATTATGTATGTCTTTGTGTATGTGAGTTTATATGTAATGTGTCTGTATCTATATGTGTGTTTGTGTATGTTTGTGTTTGTGTGTGTCTAATGTGTATCTGTACCTCTGTGTGTGTGTATGTGTGTGTGTGTGCGTGTGCTGTGTGATATATACATGTCTCCACACAGGCTGGGGAGGAGAATGCTGGGATAATATTTTTTACTCTCTATCTTATTCTCTGGAGAGATGGACTCTCACTGACCCTCGTCCTCCTGTTCCATGTCAGGCTGGCTTCCGAGAGGGCTTCTATGAACTTGTTTTCTCTGCTGCTTTATTTCCTCAGCATCAAAGCTACAGGCTCTTGTGAACTCTGTTGTTGTGGATCTGAACGTAGAGTCTCAAGCTTTTCTCTCAGATATTCTCATCCATGAGACATCTCCCCATCTCCAGTGTTCAACGTCCAACATTTCAACATAATTGCTTACTCAATTTAAAAAGCATGAAAATCATATTATTGCCTATTTTCCTCTTTTATTTATCCTGAAATTATACCATTGTAGAGAAAATAGTATTTTAAGGATTATTAAATACATCTATACATATGTGGACAGGATCACATTAAATGAAAAATACACAAGTAATAGTTAACTTTTTAGAAAACTCATTTATACATAGTTTACTGATAACTGTATATTATTAATAAACCCATATTAGGAAGCTGAAAAATGATGGACAAGGAAAGTCGAGAAAGAGGAAGACATTAACTGAGCGTCCTGTCCACACAGCTGCCAGGAAGGGTTTCATCATCATCCTGGCACACAGGAGTAAGTTCCCAAGTCCTATCAGGAGCCATGTGAGTGGATATCTTCAAAGAGCACATTGGATACAACCTGGTATCTCAGTGTCAGGACTATAAAAGTATGACAATTTTTTCAAAGCAATGATTTGTAATTACTAGAATATTGTCTTACAGTGACACATGTAAGCATGCTTTAAAATGCATACAAGTTTCAATAAAGACCAAAGCTTTGCTAACACAATAGAAGAAGAAGTCTTACAGTCTGCCTCCACTGCCTTTTGTGTGTACCATGAGCAAGTCTTTCCCTTTTTGGAAAATATGCTCAACATAACTACATTTGCATCATTTAAGAATGTATACACTAAATGTATATAATGATTATTTTTAGTGGAAAATATATAATTAATTCTGTTTCCTTACATTTATTTATAAAGGTAAAGGCATAATTTTCAAGATAGAGACTTTTGAATACCGAATATAACTTACATTAGAAAATGACAGAATCAGGTTTTATTATTCTTTCCATAGACTTCTATATAGTTAAAAAGACATTTGTCTTCGTTTGGATACTTGGTTTTCTTTTTTGACACCGTCTCATGCAGACCAGGCTGCATTCTAGCATACAAGACAGCCAAGAATGACTTTAAAATTCTGATCTATCTACTCTTCCACCTCCAGTGCCCCCTCTCACCCAATTTATGCAGTGCTGAGGACAAAATCCAGGGTTTGTGTATGTCAGGAAGTTACTCTGTCAACTCAGCTACAGACACAATTTATTTGTTTGTTTGTTTGTTTATTAATTTATTTAAATTTACATCCCAATGACAGCCCCCCTTTCTTCCCAGTTCCATCCTTACAAATCCCTCCCACCATCACCCATCCCATTCTCAGAAAAGAAGAGCCCTCCTTGGTACCACCCCTCTCTGGGGCATCTAGGCCCAGCATGACTAGGCATATCATCTTCCACTGAGGCTAAACTGAGCAGTCCAGGTAGGGGAAGAGAATCGAATGGCAGGGAACAGAGACTGAGACAGCCCCCATAAATTTGATTTAAAATATCAAATTAAATGGCAGACTATAGGGACTCCTATCTTATATCTGAATTTTCCTTACAAGTCATGTTCTATTTTGAGAAAGCATGTGTCAATCTAGAGGGAAATTTTCAGAATACTGGCAATCAACAGTAACAAGATTCTGAGTAAACATTTTACTAATTATTCTTCAATAGTTCTCTGACATGAAAGTTAATATGTCTTCCTGAATTATTATATATTAAATCAGTCAAGGGTTTTTTTTTACTATGCCTAAGCAAATTAAAATGAGCAATCATTACACTTGGAGTCATAAAATGAAACTAGTATCTAGTTAATACACAACATTGCATAAAATCTTTCTCATACACACACAAGTACATACCCACACACATGTGGAAACTAATACTTTGATGTCTTCTGAGAAATGTCTTTTTCAACACGTTGTATTTTTTTTTTTTGAGAATTTCATACAATTTAGTTTGGTCATATTCATCTTCTCTATGAACTACTCCCCAGTCCATTACCCTTCACACTGTCCTAATAATGTGTCAAAAAACCCAAAAAACAAAAAACAAAAAAACAACCCTAAAACCTGTTGAGTGTAGTTGCTATTACTCATATACTTCTGGATGTTTGACCATCTACTTACAGAAAACTGAGTACACATCTCCTAGTAGCCATCATTTACCAATAACCCCTCAGGTAGAGGTAGAAGTTTGTGCCTAAACTTACTTGAGTCTCCATTCAGGAATTTCATCTAGTTTGGTTTTACACAGCTCTTCTGTAGTATATCTGTACTGTCATGAATTCATTTGTGCAGCTGCCCTGCTGTATCCTGCAAACACAAATTTCTTGTCCTCATCCACTGTTTCTGGATCTTATGATACATCTGCCCACTCCTACCCTATCCACTGCCATCCTGTTTTACTCAAGACATATCATACTAATTAAAAAATGTATTGTAAGTTGTTTGGGGTCCATTTATATTGGTATTATGTTAGAGTATAAACTCCACAATAGCAAAGGTTTTAAGTGATTTTTGCTCACATGAATTTAAGACTGTGCTTGACATATATAGATATTTATAAAATACTTGTAAATTCATGCTAAACAACTGATTCTCACAATATGTCTCGTACAAAGAAACAAATTCAGCTATAATGTTTATATTTCTTCTCATATCTTATATTCTCACAATAAGCATTTTAAAATTTCAGATTTGATTCATTTTGTTTTCTCCAGACAATCTTTTTTTTTAAGCAAGAACTTCACATACATTCATTCATGGCAGTGTTGTGTTTTTATTTTGTTTGTTGTTAGGCTGTAGTAAGGTACTGCTAGTCTATGCGCTTAAGAATCCAATGTTGGTATTATTGGTAGCATTGGAAATTGAAATTAATTATATGTAAACATTAAATTTTGAATATTGGTATTTAAATGCCAAAGTCATATTAGCTCCAAAATCATCTAATAAAAGTTTTATAATAGCAATACAAAACATGTTACAAAACTCATATATTTGAACAAAGTTGTAAATCCAATAAATTGTAAAATAATAAAATAATAAAATAAAAGTTGTAAATCCAATAAATTGCCTTTTGAAATTCTCACTGATTTTCTCAGAAGAAGATAAGTATTTATTGTGTGAGTGAGCATGTCTGAATGATGTGTAATAAATTTGTTTCTCTTGGTTACATTACAGAAAAGATTAAGAATCTCTTAGTAGTGGGGACAAATACCACTTAAAAACTTGTAGATTCCATTTGTAACCAAATATTTTACAACACAAATTTCTGTATGACTCAATATAACATAAGATAGATAGAACTTTGTGAAATTCTCATTTTCAACAGCTATGTTTCTGCTTGAAGCTCCAGACAGGACTATGATCTACATGGACAACTTTAGACTTTTTAAGGCAAGAAAAATTTCTTCACTTATTTCAAAATATGTCATTATAACCGATATAAAAACAGTTCAAGCCCCGAAGCATGAAATTTGATTGCTAACTCATCTGCTTTCATTGCTCCCCACACAGCTTCACGATAATGTGTCTTCAAATTTTAGTGAGAGATTTATTTCCACTACAGATTAAAAACCAGTCATTCTCTCCAGAAAACACATTTGCCACTCTCCTTTTAGATTAGCAAGAACTTTGTTAATAGCATTTTATGTGTATGCATCTGGATGCAAGTTTGTTTATGCATTTTGAAATCAGGACCACAAAAGAAATCAGGACTTTCTGACATTTGTAAAACCCCACGGAGTCCAAAGCTGTTTGCAGAAATATGCGGCAACCAGAAGACACTTATGAATATCATATTATGCAACACAAATGTACTTATTGTATTATGTTTGCACAAGCAAATCTACTTGAGGCTCCACCTCTGAAATTTCAGCTTGAAAACTTGAAATTTGTGTCTTAGTGCATATACCTCATAGCTGCTGCACAAGAAAAAGATATTTTAAGTATAAGAATATAAGTACATGTGAATGGTGAACATACAGAGAAACCATAGTCACCCGAACTTATAAAAGAAGGGATTAATACAGAGGAAGAATTAAAGACTAGACATCTTAGCTCCTGGACAGAAACAACATGACTCTTTTTTTTTTTTTAAAGAACTCACTTGAAAATGAAACACTCTATAGGCAATGCATACTGAATGCAAAAAAGCAAATTAAGAATTTTTAAAGAAATATACATTGAAATATTGTTCTGATGGTTTTAGTCATCAAACCTCTATGCAAGAGTTTCATAAATCTTTACTGTAGAAATGAATAACTGGAAAATATGATTAACTGAAAATAGCTCCATTTGTAACTGTAAAGTATAAGAAGTATTTATTTATAAGTCTGATAAAAATGTAAAATATTTTTGTTTAAAAATGACAAATATTCATCATGTTAAAATAAATATGAGTAAAGGCAAAGTCATAGGATGAATATGAATTTGTATGTTAAGTATTATCAATGTATAAGCACTGAAATTTATTAATGATTTCAGTGGTAATTCCAAGGTCAGGGGATGCTTTCCTTGTTTAAGTTGGGAAGTTAATTTTAGCTGTATTTGGAAACAAAAGTGACCCTCAAAGTGAAATTTGAAAAATAAAGTTGAAAGTATTATACTTTCTAAATGCAGAACTATTGTCAAGCATTTTAAGTAAATACAATTTTATATTAACCTAAAGGTTAATGACTAGATTACTTCAACATGTCTCTGTCCTAACATGTATCTACCTGTTGATCATTTTGTGTCGGCTTTGGGGATCTAGAATAAGGTCTGCTGGCTTGAATAACAATTGTTTCATGCACTGAGCTATTTGCCTATTATCAAAGGCTGTTACTTTGAATATTTATTTATCTTATTTACATTTATTTATTTATTTATTTATTTATTTATTTATTTATTTATTTATTATATTTGTGATAGGTTCTAGCTCTGCAGGCCATGTGGCCTAGAGTTCACCAGGTGACATACTTGCTGAATCATACTGACTAGATTTTTGTTGCCATGGTTTTCTCCAAAGACTTACAAGGTACCATGTTGAAAAGCTTTTGTCATACTTGTTAGCAATTAGAAAGTCTATGAGGAAAAAGTAGTAAAATATAGATTAAACAGAATAAAAAGAAATTTGAACTTTGAAAGTAATCCGATGTAGCATGTAGCAGTGGATTCTGAATACTACCTACAAAGTCAATTCTTTTTTTAAGGTTTATTTATTTATTTTATGCATATAGGTACATCACAATTGCTCCCTTCAGACATACCAGAAGAGGGCATCTTATCCCACTACAGATGGTTGTGAGCCACCATGTATGTGGTTGCTGGGAATTGAACTCAGGAACTCTGGAAGAGTAGTTGGTGCTCTTAACTGCTGAGCCATCTCTCCAGCCCAACAAAGTCAATTCTTAATTTGGACATGTTGAGGTTTGGTCTTTTGCTTAAACTTTAATACTAAATGCTGGCCCCCAAAGTTTGGTTGCCTCAAGGGAGGAGAGAGTCTGCTAATACTTAAGTAATGTTCCCAAATGACACTATAACTTTGCTCCTCTCCCAAAGTTATTCCTGATTTGTGAATAAAGCTGCCTACAGCCAAGAGCTGGGTAAAAGAGAGGTGGGTAGAGTCTTGTGTTCCTGGGCTTGATGTCTGAGGCAACCTTGATGACTGGAAGAAGGTGAAAGAAAGGAGAAGGTGCCATAGGTAAGAATCTTAAAACACTGGCCATGTGGGTTAGCTAATTGGAGTTAAGAGAAGCCCAGAGGGAACATAGCAAATTATATAATGGGATTATTGGCTGGGAAATAGATATAATAGCATAGATGAAAGATATCAGATCTTTTGATAATTAAGACTTATTATAAATTTTAATATTGTGTGTGTCTTTTATCCAGGAATTTAATGGTCAAAGGCAGGGTAGAAACCCCAGATTGGGCTCAATATTCACAACATGTACACTTTGTACTTTTTAAAAAATAATTTAAAAGTTACACCAGCTTATAGGCTGCTGTTAAATTCTTGATAACTTTCATTATGATTGTGCTTTGGCACTTTGAGTAGTTGTTTTAGTTACATTTAAATATCAATTGCTGTGATAAAACATCATACCAATGTAATTTATAAAAGAAAGTGTTTCATTTGAGGTATAGAGTTCCATAGGGCGAGAGTCCATGCCTACCTTGGTGAGAAGAATGGCAGCAGGCAGACAGGTATGTCAGTGGGACAGTAGCTGGGGCCTTATATCTTTACCCTAAACAAACAAATAAACAAACAAACAAACAAACAAAGTTGAGAGAGATAACTGGAAATTACATGGGTTATTGAAAATCCCATGACCACCCCTAGTGAGACACATCCTTTAAGAACTTTTCTTCCTGAACAATAAGTTCCACCATTCAAGTATATGAGCCTATGGGAGCCATTCTCATTTAGACCACTATGTCCCACTCCTTAATTGCCATAAATTTGTAGCAATATCGTAATGAAAAATACATTTAGTCAAACTTCAAAAGTCCTCATAGTCTTTTGCAGTCTCTCACAGTTCCCAAGTCCTGTCTCTTCTGACATTCAAGACAATCTCTGAGCTGCAACCTTTTGTCAAACAAAAGCAAAAGGCCAATTACATACTTCCAACATACAATGTTTCAAAATATACATTCCATTTTAAAATGCATGAAGGGGACACAGTAAGAAAATACTGGGCCCCAGAAAGATTGATTCCCAAGCAGGAAATTTTCTAAATATTGTAGTTCTATATTCAGTGCCAATGGGCTAGCATGACTCTTTCCTTTCAGTTTTGCTAACTGCAACACACTTCTCTCATTTGGGCTGTTTCCACTCTTCTCCATATGCAGTCCTCCTTGGCAGATATCCCACGACTCTGGCTTCCCCACCATCTTGGGATAGCCAGCGAAGCCCACACATTATTTTGCCAACTTCATGCAATGCCCTCCTTGGACCAGTATGCAGGGACTCCACTGCAACATGTTTGGCATCAGTAGCTTTCCTGAGGTGAAGAAGAACTCTCCATGCCCATTTATTCCTGTATCCTTCCTGACTCAAAAGCCAGAATTATGTGAATGAAGCTGCCAGGTTGTCTGCCTGCTTGGGATAGAGCCTGGCCCCATCCTTGAATTACATTTGCATAAATTGTGCTTTGCTGTAGCATTTAAGTACCAGAAAATCCAAAAGGTCTTTTCCATTCACAAGTTGCAGGATTATCTGGGTAGTGTCTTACCCTGAGGATTCCACTCTCTATTCCATTTTGCATCAGTTTTCTCCTTATCACTTTGAACTCTAGCTTTGACTCTGACACTCTAACAGTAAATATTCTGGTATTCATTTTATTCTCAAACTGACTATATATATATATATGCTTTCTTGTTTTCATTTTAGAGCCCATAAAAGTATATATATATATAAGCATATATATATATATATATATATATATATATATATATATATATATGCTTTCTTGTTTTCATTTTAGAGCCCATAAAAGTTGTAGATAATAACCTACCACCTAACTACAGAGTCAAAATTAGACTGTCTTGAAATCTATACCAATAGTATAAATACCAAACTTTTTATTTAACCTCAGACAAATTTTTTTGGACAAGGGCAAAAGCGGTGACATTCCCAGCCAAAGTATCACAAGGGTTGTCTCTAGGCAGTTGCACATATTTTCCACTATGAAGCATCTTGAGGTAGGCCTCCGTAATCTATGTGGGTATCAGCAATACTGTCTACTAATTTTATACTGAGATATCCTATTCAACCCTGCTTTCAACATTCAACCATGTTACACTCTAAAGTCACAACGTCTTCGATATTCCTTCAGAAAAGGAATGTAAGGTTTGCCGTAACAATATTCAAGTTCCTCATGACAAATTCTATCTTAGTTACTTTTCTATTGCTGTGAAAAAAATACCATGGCCAAGGGAATTTATAGAAGAAAGAGTTTATTGAAGTTTACAGTTTCAGAGAGAGAGAGTCCATGACCATCATGTACCCAGCAGGCAGGTATGTATTGTGCTAGGGCAGTATACAATTCTGAGAGTTTGCAACTTGATTCCTATGTAGACACAGAGATGGGGGTGAAGCCTGGGGCTTGTTGGAGCTTTTGAAATATCAGATCCTTTTCTTAGTGACATATTTCTCCAGTAAGGCCATGCCTCCTAGTCCTTCCCAAATAGTTCCATCAACTTTAAATCAAGCATTCAAAGATATGTGCCGTTCAGAGCCATTCACATTCAAACTAGCACAGGTGGGGATACAGAAGCATGTAGGACCCTCATAAAAACATATTTTTCTCCTTTTCTGAGGTAAGCTCAAGGCACACTCAGAGATTTACAGTGTTAAAATTATGGTTACAACCTTAGAAGACAGAGAAAAACGTATGTTAACTAAAGTAGGAGAAATAAGAATACTTTAAACTCCCTGCTGTTTATTAATAATTATTATGTGATTAAGGTCTAAGAAAAGAATACTTTAGGATGGGAATTCCACAAATGGAAAGATGAGGTACATGGTCTTCTCTCTATTCTTGCCATATACAGCTAAAATCTAAGCATATACTGAATCCTAGAAAAGAAAACATGGGAAAATATTCCAAAGGAAACGCCCATCAGCATTTCTTGATGTAAGAGTCAATGTACCAATGGACACCCTACATCATTATTTATAGATTGTGTGTATTATAACAGTATTGGGAAACCAGAGACCTGGAGATGCAAGTATTAGTAAGCTAGAAAAGCCTTTAAAAATTATCTCAATACCTCCCCTATCACAATCCATTCCTCATTTTCCTTCAGAAAAGGGAAGGCCTGCCAGGATATCAACCAAACATGGTATATCAACTTGCTATAAGGCTAGGCACTTTGCCTCGTATTAAAGGTAAATAGGACAACCTATTAAGAGGAGAAGTATCCCAAAATCAGGCAGAATAGTTGGGGACAGTATCGGGAGGAGAAGAGGGAAGAGAAGTTGTGGTCAGGATATAAAACATGAAGGTAATAAATGAAAGAAGAATAAATTAAAAATGAATAAATTGATTAATTGATATAAAAAACAATGGATTTATAGGTTACATGGCAGACTAGAAGCTGCTTTCCTGTGACCTAATGGCAACGGAAGCCAGGATAAGATGTTTTCTATAATCTATTTCTAAAAAGGAACAGATTTTGAAATTCAGAGGTGTGGCATGTGGAACAGTTGGAGGATGATCTGGGAGGGCAATAAAATCTGGAGTGTAAAAAGAAAAAAGATAAATAAATAAATAAATAAATAAATAAATAAATAAAACAGAACACCTGAAATGTGCAGTATTCCCTCACCTATATTCTTGTATGCAACCCCCAAGAATGCATTGACACACATGCACATGCACACACACACATACATACGTACACACAAATTATACTATGTTTATAAATTAAAAAACAACAATTTTGAAAATACTGACACTTTAAAAAATATTTTTCAGATAAATGCAGCAAAATACTCATGTAAATACTACAGTAATATCCTCTCCACCTGCCAAAGGTCAAGTGGGGAGTTTCCACTTCTACTCTTACAGGTGATGAAGTGAGACACACTGTTTTCAGAATGGTGCCAGAGAAGGAAAAGTGTTAGACAGTGATTTCTTTCTCATGGCTGTGTGTGACACAGTCTCCTCTGCACTGTGATTGGGACACCAAGCATGGAGTATAAATATCTAAACCCGTCAAAAAGTAATGAGCAATTCCTTGTTATTCTCCTGGTCTCGTTTCTGAGTAGGTGTCATGGAGGACCAGCATGTTCATCACCTTTTGTGCATTGATGTCAATGTTGGCCACATGGAGAAAGACAGTGAGGCATCCTTTACTCCCATGGTGCAGGCATACTAGTGAAGCCCTCAGGGAATCTATGGGGTTGATCACCAATAATGATGCTCTCTTTCCCCCAAAGCAACTATCAACTACAATCATAGTTGCTAGATTCTGGGTTCCAGTGACCCTACCTAGCTATTCTTGACCACTACACCTCAACAAGCCAATTAAACAGATAAGGTTTTGAAAAGCAATGAAAATGTATTCAATATGTCTGCATTGGGAAGAGGAATGAGGAAGTCCTCATTGAGAGGTCCTGACATGCATTTTAAGATTAAATAGAAAGCAAAAGATATACATAACCAAGCAGTCCTGATCAAGATGTATTTCTCATCATCATTGACTTACCAACATTATGTCATTTGTTTCTTTTCCAAGGTGCATCCAATTATGTCATTTGTTTCTTTTCCAAGGTGCGTCCAATGGGCCTCTCTTTCCAGTGATGGCCAACTAGGCCATCTTTTGATACATATGCAGCTAGAGTCAAGAGCTCCGGGGTACTGGTTAGTTCATAGTTTTATAATGCAATAGCTAATGCTATTTCTATAAAATGTTATTTCTATAAAGAGCTACTCAGAAAGATATACTAAAATAATATCAGTAATTCATAAAAATTATAAAATGCATTCAATAAGGCCAACATGAAGGTAAAAACATAATAGAACAATGAAATAAAAACGGAAGAAATAGAAAGCAAACACACACCACAGGAGATTTTATTCTGGGTCATAAAACAATATACTATATATTTATAGGATTTCAATCCTGTGGAAATGTTCTTTTACCACAACAGATTCAAACTATAAATCAATAACGGAGAGCTTACTTGAAATTCTTCAAACACCTGAAAAGACACTTGTAAATAATCTATGAGCAAAGAGGAAGTCTCCAAGGAAATAAAGAACACATTGTGTTGAATGAAAATGAAAACGTAACATCTCAAAATTTGTGGGTAGATAAAATAGTACCTTTGTGGAAATGTATAGTGTGAAATGCATACTTTAGTGAAGATTTAAAACAATTGTTCAAATTTGTATCTCATGAAAATAGAGATGGGAAAACAAGAGCAAACCCAAAGCATACAAATGGAATAATATAGGGCAGGGAGGTGCAGCATGCATGAAACTAATAGGAAAAAGCAGGGACTAAGCAGCAGATAAAATCCTTAGGTGGTTTATCCTGAAAATGTTCAAGGTGATTGCAACATTTCTAGGAATAGAAAGAAAAACATGTAAAGAAATTGATAATCTCACAAGTAACATATAGTCATGACTAGAGACCTGTAACACATAAAATGTTAATAAAAGGGCTTTTAAGTATTCATAAATCTTTAATTTTATCAGTGAGATCAAATGGAAAAATTTTCAGAAGTAGAAAAACACAACTGACCTGCTAAGGAAAAGGGGAAGTTATTCTGGGCAGAAGTCCATCATCATAGGCAGACCATCCTTTACATTATTTCTGTCAGATATTTTATTACACAACACCATGGGAACTGAATGTTCTGGCCTTAGTGGTAACAGGACAAAAAGGATAATGGGAAGCATTATTACATCCTGCTTGAAGAACATAATAGAGAAGCATTGGGTCATAATTAATTTTAGAATTATTATTGCAGTGGTAGTCAAATCTGTATCTGTGGTAGATTGACATAAAACTATACACATGTCTCAGAGAGAGAAAGGGGTGCTGGCTTTCAACCAGCACTCTGGGTTTCTCTGGGTCATCTCAAAACAGAGCTAAAGACATCCTCTATGAAATTTGATTTCTACAATTAACAATAATATAAGCTCAAGGCTGCAAAGTTGATCAACTTCAAGTGCTTTTTATATTGTGAAATAGCAATGATATTCTACATACACGAACTTTGCAAATGCTAAAATATAAAAGATCATAAACCATTGATATATTTTATTTCATTGGTATGTATTCGTCATCCAGGGGAAACATATCAAAACATTTCCAGTAAAATCAGCAAAGAGACAAAGATGTCCACTTTCTTTTATTGTGGAGTTTATAGTCTCAAAGCAGATGATAGGAGAAAGTAGCAAATGGCATACAAATAGGGAATGAAAATGTCACAGTCGCCCTCTTTGCAGATGATATGATTCTATACATAAGAGACTGGAGATTCCACCTGAAAACTCTAAAGCTGATGAGTACTTCCAGTAAAGGTAAAGACTTTTATTTATAGTGGTTGGTAGGTCTTAATATCTTCTACACAATAATTTAATATAATCTTGGAAGTCATCCTAAGCAGAATTTTGGTACATTTATTCACATATGTTGCTGCACATTTTACAGAAATGTGTGATTTCAGGTCCAAGGATTTCTAAATTCCCATCTTAAAATATAATTAAAATATAGAATAAGTGAATGTTCTTAGAACAGAGCTTTAAAAGTTGTTCTTAAATTTACATGAAGACTTGATACAAAAGAAAATTTAAGAAATTTGGGAGTTAACTAGTGGATTATTCACATACACATGCAAGTATACACATGCACTTGTTTTATCTAATTTTTGTGTGCTCACATGTTTATATATTATTTAATAATTTTAAATTTACTAATATCTTGAGTAATACATACAAGTCAACAGGATTCCTCTTAAATGCCTTATGATTTTCCAATAATTGGATATATTAAACTTATTTAAGCACTCCACAGTTGGAAATCATTGGGTGTTTTTTGTTGTTGTTTGTTTGTTTGTTTGTTTTTGTGCAATTTATGTAACAGAGTGTGGTGGTTAATATACTGGACCTAAAACCAATGAAGACATGTTTTTGGGTGGGTCTATATGAGCATTTCCTGGAAGGGTTAATTGAAGAAGGAAGTCCCTATCCCAGAATAGATGACACCTTCCTGTTACAACCAATAAGGAAGATGGTCTGAGGGAAAAGTTATTGGTTTTTGGCTACTTAATGGTACTTCTTGCTCCTGAGTGTGTCCACTCTGTTGCATGCTCTGTAAGTACTTCTGTTACAGTTGGTTTGTCCATTTAGTGATACAAACTTACCTTTCTCAGGATGAACTGAGACCAAATGAGTCTCCATAATGTTCTAAGCCTTCATCACTATACTGGGACTTCAGGGCCATCTGATCTTAATCACTTATTAGGTTCTTATTCTCTTTAATGTGAAAGAGTCATCATTAGATTACCAAGATTATGTTTACTTAAGTCTCTTAAATTGCCTTTTAACATATATTCATTCTCTTTGAAGGGACTCTGGCTAGCTGGAACAAGGCAAGCATGGCTGCAGTAGGCCTTTCTCTCCCATACCCTCTGCTTTGATTAAAACAACAACAACAACAACAACAACAACAAAACCTATTACATTACAGTTCTGAAGCTATTCCTCAAGGTCTACTCCCTTATTTGGTCACTTTGTCCCCCTGAGGTCAAGTATCAAGGTTCAGCTATCTAAGTATTGAACTCCAGCAATCAAAAGCCCCACTTGGCTCACCAAATTGACATTCCCAGTTGAAATGAAACACGTCATCATAACAGGATTTCCTCTTGCCCAGTTATAAACACCATTTTCCTTTATGCCATGTCTGTCTCGTCTGTATCCAGAGGTAGTCCTTTCTCCATCAGGGACAAATAACCCTGCCCCCTTCCCTTTTCCTGTCTCCTTCTCCCTTAAACCCTATCTCCTGCCTTTGTCTTTTATTCCCCATTCTCTGGGATTCTAAAGAAAAAAAAAAAAAACTCTTTTGTGCTGGGAACTTGGTTTTGGGTTGCGGAGCCAATATTTTTTTCACTATTGCTATAGAACCTTGACAAACACACTGCATGCTAATAAAATTCATACTATATTACCACTACTAATGTATTGTGGTGGAATCCTTAAAAGAGATCTTGAATTTTTATGTACTCAGATTTGTATGTATGAAAATCATAAAGTACCACTTCACAAATGTTATGTGAAAATATGTGAAGCTCACTACCATTTAAAAAACAATTTTGGAACATTTAAATTCAGAGAAAAATGGTAACTTGCTGTTGGGAATACCACAAGAAGACCTACAGAGTCAACGAACCTGGTCTTGTGGGGCCTCACAGGGACTGAACCATAAACCAAAGAGCATGCAGGGGTGGAGTTAGGCCTCTTACACATTTGCAGCCAATGTGCAGATTGGTCTTCTTGTGAGTCCTCTAATAATTGGAGTGGAGGTTGTTTCTGACTCTGTTGTCTGCAATTGGCTCCCTTCCCCTAGCTGGACTGTCTGATCAGACCTCATGGGGGAGGAAATGCATAGTCCTGCTACAAATTGATGTCCTGGTACCCAAGGGGGTGGTGTCCCTTCTATGAGGAGAAGGGATTTGTGAGGCTGGGACTGGGAGGAAAGGAGGAGGACAACTGTGAATGAGCTGTAAAGAGAATAAATAAATAAAGCCTCTAACAACTATTTTAGAAGAATTATCTTGACAAAACATACAAGACTGGGAAGTTTCAGAAGGTTATAGGATTCACAGGACTTTTAAGATTAGCAGTAGGAATTGCTAGAAAAAGGAGAGACGTTGGGATCTGCTGAGATGTCAGCACATTGCTCAGGATGCTGTATGGGTACACATTTCATGTCATCTTTCTATGCTTTTGAATCACTTATGCTTCTGTAAGAAAGTCCTCATCATATAGCATAAATGGTTTCATTTCCAGGTTTGAAAATCCAGCAAATTCTACCAATCCCTGAGCTTGAAATCCCATCCATTCATAGGCTTTCCAGGACTGAAAATCCTACCAATTCCCCCACTCTGGAAATCTCCATCCTGAAAATATCTCCCCAAAGAAACCCTACCTAACTGTCCTGCTCAGTTCTCTGTTGTTTCTTGTCTGCAGAAAGGCAGGAACCCTCTTGTTTCTTTCCCAATAAATCCTTTGTGTGAGGTTTGTGCTTCAGTGTTATATCTTAGTAATTCTGGGTTCCCATCAGCCAGGACACCCTTCTCTTCAGAGCTGTGTATCACCTCTACTGAGGGAAATCTTTCCCCTCACAGCCACAATATTTCCAATGGGGAAACCTTTCTTCCAAGAGCTGTTAATACCTACACACCCATAGGACACTAAGTAACCCCAAAGAACTCACTCCCTCACAAAGCAAGACTTGGTTGAAATATTTTCTTTAGTCTATCTATTTGGGGTGGGTAGATCTTTGTTAACATCTCCTCATGAAAGGTTATAAAGCTATCAGTTCAATAATAAGATTCTACTTTTAGTCACTAGAACATTATGCAAATGTGTTGAGGTATGAGTCGATATGTAGCATTCCCAATTTCAGGTATTATTTTCACATGTAAACTGGTAATCACATCAGTAATTTGGCGGATATGAAATCAGTAACAGGCTGATATTAAATGAAGTGAATAATCTGTAGAAATGTGACTTTCTTCACACTAAGCCTAGGCATTAAATTAAGACTTGATAGCATTGGTTGTCTGTAAAGTATCCAATGTGATAGCTTGCTCTTAGATGATGCACAGTGTAGAGGGCTACAGCAGGACATATTCTTTGATGGCTAACATTATGCTGATGTCTAACTTTATGTGTAAAAGTTTAAAATATCTGTGTTTAGGAAGTATAAAGCAAAATTAGACCTCTAAAAGTTAATGGCTGTTAAAGCTTAATTTTTACTGCTGTTTCTGCTTCTGCAAATAAGCTTGTTTTGCACAAGAGGACCTTCTGTTTGCACTAGAAGAAATTATAACTTTGTATTCTTTGCCTTTATAACCCCCTGACTGAGATTGATGGACATCCATTTGGGAATGTCTGCTACAGACCTGAAAGACAAGTATCTGAATAAAAGCTTCTTCATTTTTATTGTTTTACTGAAAATAGATTCTTCTTTAATATGTACATCTGACCATAGTTTTTTTCTCCCTCCACACCTGCCTGTTGAGCCAATCCAACCCTTCCCATTCTCAGACGCACTCCCCCTGATTTTCCTTCAGAAAAGAGCAACCCTTCAAAAATACAACAAGCAAATATATCAAACAAGACACAATAAGACAATAACCAGAGACTGGAAAACCCAGAGAGTAAGTATAGAACAAAACCAATTGACTAAAAATGGGGGGGGGGCAGTTAATGAAATGATTACTAGGAATATTGTGCAGAACTCAGTACCTTACCCATTCATCATCAGAGAGGCTTCTTCCAGAAGCGGATGGGAGGGGTAGATTGGGGGGGGGGGCGAGTTCAGAGACCCATATCCAATCGTTTTGTTTAAGAGAGCATCTCAGTCGGTACCCATCGGCCCCTTCCCTCAGAGATGGGGGATGCTTCAGATGAGGGGCTGGGAAGATGATAGGACTCAGAGAGGGATTAGGACACTGGAAGAACGTGTACCACCAAAGCAAATAAGCACATCTCACGTGGGCCTACAAGAGACTGAAGCCATAAGCATGGGATTTGCAGGGATCCGCCCAGGTACTCTGTTTATATGTCATGGCTGTTAACCTGGTGGTTTTGTGCTACTGCTAACTCTGGGAAAAGGTGTATCTCTTATACACCTACTCTTGTGACTTTCCCCCTCCTATTGGGTTGCCTTGCCCAACTGTTGATAAAAATTGATTAATGATCAGACTGCTGAATCTCTCAATGACAGCAGATCTGTAACAGTTCATTCTTAAAATATACTGTAAAAGATGTGATAATTGAACTATGTTTCTGATACACAAATCCTAATTCTCATTAAATTACTTTTTCATAAGTTTAGTGAAGGGATACAGAATTGAAGAAATTTCAGTCTAGTACAGGTCCTCCACAAGGAAGGAAACAGAGGGAGTGAGAAGAACAAAAACAGCCAAGGAAAAGGTGGAGGGATGCTGTTCACACATCTCTCTAAGACAGATGTGATAATATCAACGAAAGTGGAAAATGGTAAAAATCATGTTAAAATGTTGATCACTTTTACCTGATGTTTCTCTACTTCATTGGTTACCTCAGAATCATGTGCACTGCAGAATTTTACTAGCTAGCAACGATGATTGGCATTTCTATGACTTAACATTTATCAGGGGCAAAGGAATTTAAGTATTGCCCTGGATTAGCACCAAAACTATAAAATAAAAACCACGAGGCTTTTCTGTAAGCTCTCATTTGAATAAATTCACCATTCATTATTGTGTTCACCTGAAAGAATATATTTTAGATATATCATTTTAAAATGGGCTTATTCATTCATTCATTTACATTTATTTTTATCTATTTCATGAAAGTACAATGTTAAACAATAGAGAACAACTAGGGTTATATTAGTAAAGTAAAACATGACAATGGAACTATGATTCTGTGTGTCTGTCTCTCTACTGCTCTCTGTATCTGTCTCTGTCTATCTGTCTCTGTCTCTTGTTTCTCTGTCTCTGTTTCTCTGTGTCTGTCTGTCTGTCTCTGTCTGTCTGTCTGTCTGTCTGTCTGTCTGTCTGTCTCTCTCTCTCTCTCTCTCTCTCTCTCTCTCTCTCTCTCTCTCTCTCTGTGTGTGTGTGTGTGCATGCTTGTGTATAGTGATAGAGGCCAGAAGAGGGTGTAGGATCTCCTAGAACTGGAGTTATAGGCTGTTATGAGTTGCTGTACCTGGATTCTGTGAAATAAATTCAGGTTCTCTGAATGAGTGGCAAGTGCACTTAACTGCTGTGCCATCTCCCCAGACAAGAAAATTATAACTCTTAATGGAAAGTGTGACTCAGCTTACTGGAATACTTAACAATATTGAGAAAAAATGGATGTAACTGAACTGGAGATAAGTCTCATTGATTAGTTGTTGAAGAAAAAACAACATTCAGGTCTTTCCAGCCATTTTTCACATTGAGTATTTGGTGTTTTACTCTGGAAACATATCTAATCAGCAGAAGTTATTTTTTATAGCAGCTTTATTTTTATTCATTCATTCATTCATTCATTCATTCATTCATTCATTTTTTTAAACTCTAGATTTTATTACCCTCCAGGTTCACCCTCCAACTGTTACAATCTGCTCCCAGCCCCTTTGACTCCACGAGGATGCCTTTCCCAGCCCCCACACCACCTTGGGGCTTCCAGTCTCTTGAGGGTTAGTTAGATGTATCTTCTCTGACTGAATACAGACCAAGCAGTCCTCTGCTGTATATGTGTTGGGGCTTCATATCAGTTGGTGTATGCTGCCTGGTAAGTGTTCCAGTATCTGAGGGATCTCAAGGGTCCAAATTACTTGAGACTGCTGGTTGTCCTATAGGATTGCCCTCCTCCTCATCTTCTTTCAGCCTTCCCTAATTCAGCTACAGGGGTCAGCAGCTTCTGTCCATTGGTTGGGTGCAAGTATCTGCATCTGGCTCTTTCAGCTGCTTGTTGGGTCTTTAGAGGGCAGTCATGATAGGTCCTTTTGTGAGTGCTCCACAGCCTCAGTAATAGTGTCAGGTCTTGGGGCCTCCCTTTGAGCTGGATCCCACTTTGGGCCTGTTTTTGGACCTTCTTTTCCCCAGGCTCTTTTTCATTTCCATCCCTGTTATTCTTTCAGACAAGAACAATTATGGATCAGAGTTTTGACTGTGGAATGGCAACCCCATCTCTCATTTGAAGCCCTGTCTTTCTGCTGGAGTTTGGCTCTACAAGTTCCTACTCCCCACTATAAGGCATTCCGTCGAGGGTACCTTCCTTTGAATCCTGAGAGTGTCTCACCTCCCAGGTCTCTGGTACATTCTGGAGGGTCCCCCCAACCTCTTACCTCCCGAGGTTGCCTGTTTCCATTCTTTCTGCTGGTCCTCAGGGCTCCAGTCCTTTTCTCTCTTCCAATACCAGATCATTCCCCTCCCCACCCCCATGAGCCCCCATCCCCTTTCCCTCCCTGCTCCCTCCCTCCTTCTCCCTTGTGATTTATTTCTTCTCCCTCCCAAGTGGGACTGAAGCATCCTTACTTGGGCCCTTCAGCTTTTTGACCTTTTGGAGTTCTGTGGACTGTCTTGTGTATTCTGTACTGTTTTCTTCCTTCCTTCCTTCCTTCCTTCCTTCCTTCCTTCCTTCCTTCCTTCCTTCCTTCCTTCCTTCCTTCCTTCCTTCTTCTCTCTCTCTCTCTCTCTCTCTCTCTCTCTCTCTCTCTCTCTCTCTCTCTTTCTTTCTTTCTTTCTTTCTTTCTTTTCTCTCTCTCTCTTGTTAATATTCACTTATTAATGAGTACATACCATGCATGTCCTTTTGGGTCTGAGTTACCTCTCTCAGAATGTTAGTTTCTAGTTCCATCCATTTGCCTGCAAAACTTGCTCTTAATAGCTGAGTAGTATTCCATTATGCAAATGAACCACATTTATCCATTTTCTGTCATGGGACATCTGGGTTGTTTCCAGCTTAACGAGCAGAAGTTTGTCTTGACAAAATAGTAGAGAATTCTAGCGACTGCAGCTACTGCTGATGGACTGCCAATATGACCATACGGCTATTCATTATTGGCAATTAATAAAAGTTGCATGAAAAACACATTGGCTGCGCCCTCCCCCCAAGATCAAAGCCATTTATGAAAATGTTTCTCTTTTTAAATACTTGTTGTGTTCTATACTGTAAATATAAGTTTCCAAACATTTTCCTTCACAGCAACAGTAAAAATTTCCATTTTAATTTATAGCAGATGGCAACAGTCTTTTACAGCCAACTTGAAAATGATCACCCTGTAAATTATTGTTCATTTTACTCAAAAAATTAAGAAGACAATCGTATATACTGGGTTTTATATCAAGAGGAAAGATTATTGGTTTTACTAACAGTATGATGGCTACCCTTGGTTGTTACCTCAACTATGTCTTGAATCAACTAAAACTCAATCAGATGGGCACAAATTATCTTTACTCTCAGTGACTCCTTCATTTCTGTTGCTGAGGCAGTCCGTTGTTGATATTAGATACATTTTAGTCAGAATTACAAACTAGACTCATGACCTTTGGAACTCCAACACCAGATTGGGACTAGAGACATTCAGTCTTATAGATTGAACACTTTCTGTAATTTTGGCTTTTACTTTAATGGGCTAGCAGACCACACCCCATAAGGTAAGAATTCCATATATCCATTTTGGTTCTGATTCTTTAGAGCAGCAGTTCTCAACCTGTGAGTTATGAATCCTTTTTTGGGGCAAGGGGGCCAAAGAACCTTTGCACAGGGGTCACATATCATATATCCTGCACAGCAGATATTTACAGTACAACTCACTACAGTAGCAAAATTATAGTTATGAAATAGAAACAAAAACAATTTTGTGGAAGAAGGACATCACAACATGAGGAAGGGTTGCAACAACTAGGAAGGGAAACACTATTGGTTTAAAGAAAACTAATAAGATGTGCTTTATATAGTAATAATTTATAGGTTAATAGAAGAACAAATACTTTGTCATACTCTACTTATTAAACAATTACCACTGATTTACATTCCTTGGTATTCCTTGCTTATGATTGGCATTCTTATTCCTTCTAATCTAGTTCCTTCTAATCTAGTCTTCATGAAGGTGGTCTAGACACATTACCTTTTAAAAATTATTTATTTATTTATTTTTCTATTTTTTATTTAAATTAATTTAATTTTTACACTCCATATTTTATACACCCGCCCACGGTCCACACTCCAACTGTTCCACATCCCATACCTCCTCCCCACCACCTGTCTCCATGTGGAGGTGCCCAACCCACCACTCCACCTGACCTCTAAATTCCCTAGGGCCTCCAGTCTCTTGAGGGTTAGGTGCATTATCTCTGAATGAACACAGACCCAACAGTCCTTTAGTGCATGTGTGTTGGTGACCTCATATCATGCTGTCTGTTTGGTGGTCCAGTTTTGAGAGGTATCGGGAGTCCAGATTAATTGAGACTTCTGGTCCTCCTACAGGATCTCCCTTCTCAGCTTCTTTCAGCCTTCCCAAAATCAACAACAGGGGTCAGCTACCTCTGTCCATTGGTTAGATGCAAACATCTGCATCTGACTCTCAGCTGCTTGTTGGGTCTTTCAGATAGCAGTCATGATAGATCCCTTTTTGTGAGTGCTCTGTAGCCTCAGTAAGTGTCAGGCCTTGGGACCACCCCTTGAGCTGGACCCCACTTTGGTTCTGTCACTGGACATTCTTTTCCTCAGGCTCCTCTCCATTTTCATCTTTGTAGTTCTTTCAGACAGGAACAATTATGCATCAGAGTTTTGACTGTGGGATGCCAACTCCCTCCCTCATTTGATGCCCTGTCTTCATGCTGGAGGTGAGCTCTGTAAGTTCACTTTCCCTACTATAGGGAATTTCATGTAAGGTCCCTCCCTTTGGGCTCTGAGACACTTTCACCTCCCAGGTCTCTGGTGCATTCTGGGGGATCCCCCTCACCTCCTACCTCTAGAGGTTGCCTGTTTCCATTCTTTCTGCTGGCCCTCAAAGTTTCAGTCCTGTCCCCCCTAGTATCTGATCACCTTTGCCCTTCCCCTCAATGTCTTCTCTCTCTCCCAGGTCTCTTCCTTCCTCTCTCCATTTCAACTGCTATCTTTTCTCTCCCAAGTGAGATCGAGGCATCCTCATTTGGGTCCTTCAGCTATTAAGTAGATATTACCCCCAAAAGTACAGAATACCCAAGACACAACCCACAGGACTCAAGATTAACATTGACTTGTTTTTAACAGCTGAAACTAGGCCAGTAAAAAAAAAATGCTATTTTTCATATTAGACCTGTTGAGACTGTGCTGTTGATTTTACAATCATGTGCAATAGTCAATGTGGAATTAAAATTCTTGGCAAAAGACTTAGTCCATCCATTATCATGAAAATACACAGAGATTCCTAGGTCAAGTATGCCCTTGATGATAATTGTCTCCTTGAAATATCAGTCTTGAAAAATGTGTTGAATTATCAACTATGACTGTCTTGATCTACATATTCTTTAATCTGTTTTTATCTTACATGATTTGATGATCTCTTGTTAGATACATAAACTTCTTATTTTTTTTACTAGATATTTTCTTCATTTACATTTCAAATGCTATCCTCTTTCCTAGTTTCCTCTCCAAATGTCCCCTATACCCTCCCCACACCCTGCTTCCCAACCCACCCACTCCTGCTTCCTGGCCCTGGCATTCCCCTCTACTGGTTAGTATAATCATCGCAAGACCAAGGGCCTCTCCTCCAATTGATAGCTGGTATTGTTATATCCTTTTAGAAAGTTGATATTGGCTAAAGTTAGCTTTTTCAGAAGAAAGACTGGTCACATCTTGATCTTGGATTACAGGTTGCCATCATAGTGTGACAATGAACTTGTGTGTTTTAAGGCTTTTGGTGCTAGGTATTCATTACATGAGTTATAAGAAAAGATATATAATATAGTGGTTTAAAAAACTGTAGCCTTAGAGATATGTGCTAATATTGATAAATAAAATTTTAAATGATACTCATTTAACATTTCATCATTATTCCTACTTATAAGTTGATTTAATATTGTTTTTCTAACTTTTAAACTTTGAAAGGTTGTATTTCAAATTTATCATGACACTTGATACAGCCTAACTAAAAATTTCACACAAAACAAGGTATCTAGTTTTTCTATATTAGTTTTCAAATACGTTCCTTCTCTTAACTTTTTTTAATGTATTATATCTTGTATATTTTGTGGTTGCTTTGCATATCGATCCTGATTAATAATCTTATCTTCTATTTAATTTATTTTCACTGAAGAATGATCCATATGCAAATACTTCCAATTTAAAAATACTATTTTATTATATAACTATTTGATTATGCTTATATGTTCTAATTTTATTCTTTTATTATGATTCATTTTTTAATCCATGTGGGGTTTTTGTCATTTTCAATATTTTTTATTAGTTGCACTGAGATTCTGTAGTGGATTCTTTTGCTAAATATTTTTAGTCAAAAACTTAAAAACAAATCAAGGAAGATAGGCAAACCAGAATCTACCATAAATCACAGTCAATATATCTTTATCTAATTATTATTTTTAGGCCAAATGAGGGTTGAAAATTGGAGAAATTTTAGCTCTACAGATTAATACTGAATGAATGTCATGGCTGTCTAAATACTGGTGTATATTTAACCAGAAAAATTAAATACTTTTTCTGGATGTAGAGAAATAAAGACTAGCTTTAATTTTCATCTATATATAAAAAATCATTTCAAAGGAGCCCATGTGTATTCCTTTAATATCCTAGGGATTTTTCCCACAACAGTATTCAAGATTCTCAAATAATCTCATTGCCAAAAGGGTTTTTTAAATAGATTCCAAATTTTTGTAGATATTTCACTGGATGAAATTTCTTGGTTAAAGATTAAACATGAAATGGAAAAGGAAATAGCAAAATAATATTGTAATTTATATGAGTTTCTCATTTGAAGAAAGTGGCTTTTTAATTTTAAAAACAATTTATTTCATTAAAAAACTGCATTTGCAAAATGTTGGAGTTTGATCCTAATGATAGAGTTGATGAATGCAAATTGGATTCTGAAGTAATTATACTTTCCAGTCCAATAATCATAAACAGCTTTAACAACTTTTCCCTTGCTCTGGATCAAAGTGAGCTATATTTAAGTCAGTTATTTAGGAAAAGCATTCATAAAGAATACATGTAAAGGAAAATAAAGTGGAAATTTTAATTATGAGGCCAAGACAGCTCGTTTCACATGGGCAAAATGTCCAGCTGTCAGGACATTCGTGAAGATATTCCTGTCCTTTTCCTTGATTTTCAGTCATCATGCCCTAGAAATTGATTTTAAAGCTGCTACCTAAGTTTCAGGCTAAACACCACATGCTGTCAGCATCATGAAATTATACTACTGTGGGCAATTTCCCAAGATGAGCACCCCAGTAATTATTTCAATAACTGCTTTAAGGTAAATAAAATGGAACGTGTTCACAAATCACGAGCAGAATCCATTTAAACCCTTTATTATGGTTTTTCCAATTTAGAAAATAGTTGATCCTGTGCCTCATTGGCTGTTAACCTGAGAGACTTTGATAGATTCAGATTGATGGTCCTGTCAAGTCAGGATCATAAGAGACCTTCTAACTATTCTAATGATAAAATATTCCCTCCTTGCTTTAGTTTGTATATATATATATACATATATATATATATATATAATTTTAAAAATGACTTAGTCATTACCTTAACCATGCCCGCTTGTAATGAAAGCTGCCCACACAATTTTCCACTGAAAATTGCAAACTTTAATTATATTGAATTAGAATCTACATCATTTACTTTGAAGGCAATTACAGATGCATTTCAACATATGTATGATGCTTTTGCTTAGCTTTAAACATACGAATATTTGTGTTCATTTTAACTTTTTGAATCCCTTAAAGAATATATTAAGTTTACAGTGTAAGAACCCATGCAAATACAAAATGCTGTTCAATTTGATTGGATGTAATTTTATGCATCTTGAAGTGAAACTGCTATATGTGTTTCACTAGTTGTTATTTTGACATAAAACATACAGATGGAGGCTAATTTACCTTTACATTTGTCTCAGGGCTACTTATTCATAAATCTCTGTGCTCTTTTGTAGGCAATACTGGCATCTGGAGTATAGCAAACTATTTTTTCTCTAGTGAAAGGGACTGAATTCAGAACTTCCTGCATGCTAGTAGTTGGCGTGCTCTGATCCACTGAGCAGCATCCTTAGTGTGCTTAACAAATGCATTTACGGAAACATTAAGACAAATAAGATAAATTCCTTCAATAGTAAAATAAGTGCTATAAATTATTTATTCTAATAATTGGCTTTTTATTAAAGAAGATACTCTTAAGTCTTCAATCGCAGCTTACATAGTCAGGAAAGTTAACTTAGGAAACTTATATATCAAGGATTATAATGTGAAGGCACTTTTCAATTGTATAAATTATAAAAGAACAAGAGGAAATTCCCATTATTCAAACACACAGCACAAGCCTGAACCCTGAGAAGTAAAACTGGTGAAAGATTCCAGGATTCATTGGGAGGGAGATGAAGGTATACAGAGTTACACATTTATTGAGTTTATTGCATCAACACAAGTTCTTTAATTTAATGAACAAGCTGCACTTTTCAATATACTATGTTTTTAATATATATATATCCTCTGTGTGTGTGTGTGTGCTTTTATTTGTTTCTCTCCATTTAATATTTTTGAGTCATAAAATTCATGTAGGTAGCCATTTTGAAGCCTTATCCCTACTGAGTAGCTTTCTTAATGCTGGGTGGTTCAGTGCAGACTACCAGAAGAAAGTGGTAATCACCAACCCTACCCAGCTATGAATCCTGAAAAGTAGCAATAAAAGCAAGTTTGTAAGACATGCCCACTGGTGTAATAGTGGCACAAATTCTCGGTAGCTGCCAAAAACTTTAGGACTGAATTTAAGGCCTACATCATAAGTTGAAATTCATACCTGATACTGTTATCTGGACCAAGCACCTATTGCTAGACATGTCATAGATCTTGGGAGAGCATTGTAATACTACTATATTGTTAAATAAGCAAGATATTAAACCAATTCCTAGTAACATTGTTATATTTATGAGCTAGTGCATCTATTGACATCATAGAAAGCCCTTTTTTGTAGTCCGTCCAAAGTCAAATAGACACCCATAATTGGTAATAGTATAGAAAAATAATAGGTTATGAAATACTCAACCCTAGGTGGTACAATTATATCACAACATTTCCTCCCAAGGATCAGGGATCATTGTGTGAAAGACTACAGAAGTATTATAGGAGCCAGAAGTATGGGTGACCACAGGTAAATGTGATAGCTGACACAGCAGGGCTGTTGCACACGTGAACTCAAAACTTTTGAGAGTACCTGTTCAATCTCAAGGCAGACAAAAAGTTTAGAATGAGAGTGGGTATTGACACAAAGGACTACCACTAGTTCTGTAGTGATTGCCAATTGAGAGCTGCTGGGCAAACCATCTAATAGTATGACAAAGTCAACCACATTCCAGTGGCAGACCACACAGGCAAGTATATATAGTCTGCAAAAGTTGTACTTAATAGATATATTTTTATTTTTTTTTTATATTAATATATCCTCCATTTAATTTTATTTTATTTTATTTTTTTTTCCATTTTTTATTAGGTATTTAACTCATTTACATTTCCAATGCTATACCAAAAGTCCCCCATATCCACCCACCCCCACTCCCCTGCCCACCCACTCCCCCTTTTTGGCCCTGGTATTCCCCTGTACTGGGGCATATAAAGTTTGCAAGTCCAATGGGCCTCTCTTTCCAGTGATGGCCGACTAGGCCATCTTTTGATATATATGCAGCTAGAGTCAAGAGCTCCGGGGTACTGGTTAGCTCATAATGTTGTTCCACCTATAGGGTTGCAGATCCCTTTAGCTCCTTGGCTACTTTCTCTAGCTCCTCCATTGGGAGCCCTATGATCCATCCATTAGCTGACTGTGAGCATCCACTTCTGTGTTTGCTGGGCCCCGGCATAGTCTCACAAGAGACAGCTACATCTGCGTCCTTTCAATAAAATCTTGCTAGTGTATGCAATGGTGTCAGCGTTTGGATGCTGATTATGGGGTGGATCCCTGGCTATGGCAGTCTCTACATGGTCCATCCTTTCATCTCAGCTCCAAACTCCGTCTCTGTAACTCCTTCCATGGGTGTTTTGTTCCCAAATCTAAGGAGGGGCATAGTGTCCACACTTCAGTCTTCATTCTCCTTGAGTTTCATGTGTTTAGCAAATTATATCTTATATCTTGGGTATCCTAGGTTTTGGGCTAATATCCACTTATCAGTGAATACATATTGTGTGAGTTTCTTTGTGAATGTGTTACCTCACTCAGGATGATGCCCTCCAGGTCCATCCATTTGGCTAGGAATTTCATAAATTCATTCTTTTTAATAGCTGAGTAGTACTCCATTGTGTAGATGTACCACATTTTCTGTATCCATTCCTCTGTTGAGGGGCATCTAGGTTCTTTCCAGCTTCTGGCTATTATAAATAAGGCTGCTATGAACATAGTGGAGCATGTGTCCTTCTTACCTGTTGGGGCATCTTCTGGATATATGCCCAGGAGAGGTATTGCTGGATCCTCCGGTAGTACTATGTCCAGTTTTCTGAGGAACCGCCAGACTGATTTCCAGAGTGGTTGTACAAGCCTGCACTCCCACCAACAATGGAGGAGTGTTCCTCTTTCTCCACATCCTCGCCAGCATCTGCTGTCACCTGAATTTTTGATCTTAGCCATTCTGACTAGTGTGAGGTGGAATCTCAGGGTTGTTTTGATTTGCATTTCCCTGATGATTAAGGATGTTGAACATTTTTTCAAGTGCTTCTCTGCCATTCGGTATTCCTCAGGTGAGAATTCTTTGTTCAGTTCTGAGCCCCATTTTTTAATGGGGTTATTTGATTTTCTGAAGTCCACCTTCTTGAGTTCTTTATATATGTTGGATATTAGTCCCCTATCTGATTTAGGATAGGTAAAGATCCTTTCCCAATCTGTTGGTGGTCTTTTTGTCTTATTGACGGTGTCTTTTGCCTTGCAGAAACTTTGGAGTTTCATTAGGTCCCATTTGTCAATTCTCGATCTTACAGCACAAGCCATTGCTGTTCTGTTCAGGAATTTTTCCCCTGTGCCCATATCTTCAAGGCTTTTCCCCACTTTCTCCTCTATAAGTTTCAGTGTCTCTGGTTTTATGTGAAGTTCCTTGATCCACTTAGATTTGACCTTAGTACAAGGAGATAAGTATGGATCGATTCGCATTCTTCTACACGATAACAACCAGTTGTGCCAGCACCAATTGTTGAAAATGCTGTCTTTCTTCCACTGGATGGTTTTAGCTCCCTTGTCGAAGATCAAGTGACCATAGGTGTGTGGGTTCATTTCTGGATCTTCAATTCTATTCCATTGGTCTACTTGTCTGTCTCTATACCAGTACCATGCAGTTTTTATCACAATTGCTCTGTAGTAAAGCTTTAGGTCTGGCATGGTGATTCCGCCAGAAGTTCTTTTATCCTTGAGAAGACTTTTTGCTATCCTAGGTTTTTTGTTATTCCAGACAAATTTGCAAATTGCTCCTTCCAATTCGTTGAAGAATTGAGTTGGAATTTTGATGGGGATTGCATTGAATCTGTAGATTGCTTTTGGCAAGATAGCCATTTTTACAATGTTGATCCTGCCAATCCATGAGCATGGGAGATCTTTCCGTCTTCTGAGATCTTCTTTAATTTCTTTCTTCAGAGATTTGAAGTTTTTATCATACAGATCTTTCACCTCCTTAGTTAGAGTCACGCCAAGATATTTTATATTATTTGTGACTATTGAGAAGGGTGTTGTTTCCCTAATTTCTTTCTCAGCCTGTTTATTCTTTGTATAGAGAAAGGCCATTGACTTGTTTGAGTTTATTTTATATCCAGCTACTTCACCGAAGCTGTTTATCAGGTTTAGGAGTTCTCTGGTAGAATTTTTAGGGTCACTTATATATACTATCATATCATCTGCAAAAAGTGATATTTTGACTTCCTCTTTTCCAATTTGTATCCCCTTGATCTCCTTTTGTTGTCGAATTGCTCTGGCTAATACTTCAAGTACTATGTTGAAAAGGTAGGGAGAAAGTGGGCAGCCTTGTCTAGTCCCTGATTTTAGTGGGATTGCTTCCAGCTTCTCTCCATTTACTTTGATGTTGGCTACTGGTTTGCTGTAGATTGCTTTTATCATGTTTAGGTATGGGCCTTGAATTCCTGATCTTTCCAAAACTTTTATCATGAATGGGTGTTGGATCTTGTCAAATGCTTTTTCTGCATCTAACGAGATGATCATGTGGTTTTTGTCTTTGAGTTTGTTTATATAATGGATTACATTGATGGATTTTCGTATATTAAACCATCCCTGCATCTCTGGAATAAAACCTACTTGGTCAGGATGGATGATTGCTTTAATGTGTTCTTGGATTCGGTTAGCGAGAATTTTATTGAGGATTTTTGCATCGATATTCATAAGAGAAATTGGTCTGAAGTTCTCTATCTTTGTTGGATCTTTCTTTGGTTTAGGTATCAGAGTAATAGTGGCTTCATAAAATGAGTTGGGTAGAGTACCTTCTACTTCTATTTTGTGAAATAGTTTGTGCAGAACTGGAATTAGATCTTCTTTGAAGGTCTGATAGAACTCTGCACTAAACCCATCTGGTCCTGGGCTTTTTTTGGTTGGGAGACTATTAATAACTGCTTCTATTTCTTTAGGTGATATGGGACTGTTTAGATGGTCAACTTGATCCTGATTCAACTTTGGTACCTGGTATCTGTCCAGAAATTTGTCCATTTCGTCCAGGTTTTCCAGTTTTGTTGAGTATAGCCTTTTGTAGAAGGATCTGATGGTGTTTTGGATTTCTTCAGGATCTGTTGTTATGTCTCCCTTTTCATTTCTGATTTTGTTAATTAGGATTTTGTCCCTGTGCCCTTTAGTGAGTCTAGCTAAGGGTTTATCTATCTTGTTGATTTTCTCAAAGAACCAACTCCTCGTTTGGTTAATTCTTTGAATAGTTCTTCTTGTTTCCACTTGGTTGATTTCACCCCTGAGTTTGATTATTTCCTGCCGTCTACTCCTCTTGGGTGAATTTGCTTCCTTTTTTTCTAGGGCTTTTAGATGTGTTGTCAAGCTGCTAGTATGTGCTGTCTCCCGTTTCTTCTTGGAGGCACTCAGCGCTATGAGTTTCCCTCTTAGAAATGCTTTCATTGTTTCCCATAGGTTTGGGTACGTTGTGGCTTCATTTTCATTAAACTCTAAAAAGTCTTTAATTTCTTTCTTTATTCCTTCCTTGACCAAGGTATCATTGAGAAGAGTGTTATTCAGTTTCCACGTGAATGTTGGCTTTCCATTATTTATGTTGTTATTGAAGATCAGTCTTAGGCCATGGTGGTCTGATAGGATACATGGGACAATTTCAATATTTTTGTATCTATTGAGGCCTGTTTTGTGACCAATTATATGGTCAATTTTGGAGAAGGTCCCGTGAGGTGCTGAGAAGAAGGTATATCCTTTTGTTTTAGGATAAAATGTTCTGTAGATATCTGTCAGGTCCATTTGTTTCATAACTTCTGTTAGTTTCACTGTGTCCCTGTTTAGTTTCTGTTTCCACGATCTGTCCTTTGAAGAAAGTGGTGTGTTGAAGTCTCCCACTATTATTGTGTGAGGTGCAATGTATGCTTTGAGCTTTACTAAAGTGTCTCTAATGAATGTGGCTGCCCTTGCATTTGGTGCGTAGATATTCAGAATTGAGAGTTCCTCTTGGAGGATTTTACCTTTGATGAGTATGAAGTGTCCCTCCTTGTCTTTTTTGATAACTTTGGGTTGGAAGTCGATTTTATCCGATATTAAAATGGCTACTCCAGCTTGTTTCTTCAGTCCATTTGCTTGGAAAATTGTTTTCCAGCCTTTCACTCTGAGGTAGTGTCTGTCTTTTTCCCTGAGATGGGTTTCCTGTAAGCAGCAGAATGTTGGGTCCTGTTTGTGTAGCCAGTCTGTTAGTCTATGTCTTTTTATTGGGGAATTGAGTCCATTGATATTAAGAGATATTAAGGAAAAGTAATTGTTGCTCCCTTTTATTTTTGTTGTTAGAGTTGGCATTCTGTTCTTGTGGCTGTCTTCTTTTTGGTTTGTTGAATGATTACTTTCTTGGTTGTTCTAGGGCGTGATTTCCGTCCTTGTATTGCTTCTTTTCTGTTATTATCCTTTGAAGGGCTGGATTCGTGGAAAGATATTGTGTGAACTTGGTTTTGTCGTGGAATACTTTGGTTTCTCCATCTATGGTAATTGAGAGTTTGGCCGGGTATAGTAGCCTGGGCTGGCATTTGTGTTCTCTTAGTGTCTGTATAACATCTGTCCAGGCTCTTCTGGCTTTCATAGTCTCTGGTGAAAAGTCTGGTGTAATTCTGATAGGCCTTCCTTTATATGTTACTTGACCTTTCTCCCTTACTGCTTTTAATATTCTATCTTTATTTAGTGCATTTGTTGTTCTGATTATTATGTGTCGGGAGGAATTTCTTTTCTGGTCCAGTCTATTTGGAGTTCTGTATGCTTCTTGTATGATCATGGGCATCTCTTTTTTTATGTTTGGGAAGTTTTCTTCTATTATTTTGTTGAAGATATTAGCTGGCCCTTTAAGTTGAAAATCTTCATTCTCATCAATTCCTATTATCCGTAGGTTTGGTCTTCTCATTGTGTCCTGGATTACCTGGATGTTTTGAGTTAGGATCCTTTTGCATTTTGTATTTTCTTTGACTGTTGTGTCGATGTTCTCTATGGAATCTTCTGCACCTGAGATTCTCTCTTCCATTTCTTGTATTCTGTTGCTGATGCTCGCATCTATGGTTCCAGATCTCTTTCCTAGGGTTTCTATCTCCAGCGTTGCCTCGCTTTGGGTTTTCTTTATTGTGTCTACTTCCCCTTTTAGTTCTAGTATGGTTTTGTTCATTTCCATCACCTGTTTGGCTGTGTTTTCCTGCTTTTCTTTAAGAGCCTGTAACTCTTTAACAGTGCTCTCCTGTAAATCTTTAAGTGACTTATGAAAGTCCTTCTTGATGTCCTCTATCATCATCATGAGAAATGTTTTTAAATCTGGGTCTAGATTTTCGGTTGTGTTGGGGTGCCCAGGACTAGGTGGGGTGGGAGTGCTGCGTTCTGATGATGGTGAGTGGTCTTGATTTCTGTTAGTAGGATTCTTACGTTTGCCTTTCGCCATCTGGTAATCTCTGAAGCTAGCTGTTTTAGTTGTCACTGTTAAGAGCTTGTTCTTCAGGTGACTCTGTTAGCCTCTATGAGCAGACCTGGAGGGTAGCACTCTCCTTAGTTTCAGTGGGCAGAGTATTCTCTGCAGGCAAGCTCTCTTCTTGCAAGGCAGGTACCCAGATATCTGGTGTTCGAACCAGACTCCTGGCAGAAGTTGTGTTCCACTCACTAGAGGTCTTAGGATCACGTGTGGAATCCTGTGTGGGCCCTTGCGGCTGTCAGGCGACTCAGCTGGCAAGGTAGCCGGGGCTCGAGTGGAGTGGAAGGGGTTTGTGCCCCAGATCAAGCCCGGGTAGCCTGCTTCCCTATGTACCGCAGTCTCAAGTTCCACGCGATTGGATTGGGGTAGGCGCTGTGTTCCACTCACCAGAGGTCTTAGGGTCCCGTGGGGAGTCCCGTGTGGGCCCTTGCGGGTGTTGGGCAAGACTCTGCTGTCAAGGTAGCCCGGGGCTCGAGTCTCGAGTCGAGCGGAAGGGACTTGTGCCCCAGATCAGGCCCGGGTAGCCTGCTTCCCTATGTACCGCAGTCTCGAGTTCCGCGCGATTGGATTGGGGCAGGCACTGTGATCCACTCACCAGAGGTCTTAGGGTCCCGTGGGGAGTCCTGTGTGGACCCTTGCGGGTGTTGGGCAAGACTCTGCTGGCAAGGTAGCCCGGGGCTCGAGTCTCGAGTCGAGCGGAAGGGACTTGTGCCCCAGATCAGGCCCGGGTAGCCTGCTTCCCTATGTACCGCAGTCTCAAGTTCCGCGCGATTGGATTGGGGCAGGCACTGTGATCCACTCACCAGAGGTCTTAGGGTCCCGTGGGGAGTCCCGTGTGGACCCTTGCGGGTGTTGGGCAAGACTCTGCTGGCAAGGTAGCCCGGGGCTCGAGTCTCGAGTCGAGCGGAAGGGCAATAGATATATTTTTAAATAGAGGATAAAATGTCGATGATTAGTGAAATGAAGTGGGGTCTTCAAGTAGTTTGAAGAGAGGAAAGGATATGATCAAATATTTTATAAAATTGTCAAAGAAACAATAAAATTCAGAAAACCTAATATACTAGCTTAATAAGTCAAACATAATTTTTCAAAGCTCTCTTGGTAAGTGGGCGTTTGATCTGTCCTCTAACAAACGGGGTTTTCCATTTATTCTACTGTCATAATACGTTTTGTTCAGAGGCAAACTACATATCAACTTTATGTTATAATTTTTAAGAAATTTATTCTTTCCATTAGATACTTGGTTAAATATTTTTATAATCTATAAAATTTATTCATGTTAATCCTAAACAGAAATAGTTCAAATATGGTTTTATATACTTTAATCACCCAAGTTTCCTCAGACATCTTTATTGAGCACAGGCTGGACCTAGGCCCCTGGCACATATATAACAGATGTGCAGCTTGGTCTTCATATCAGTTCCACTAAACTGGAGCAGGAGTTGTCCCTAAACCTGTTGTTTGCCTACCTGCAGAACCTGTTCCCCTAACTGGGGAATCCTGTCTGGCTTCAGTGGAAGAGGATTCACCTAGTACTGGAGTGATCCGATGTGCTTCGGAGGTGGGGAGAGGAGTGTGGTGTGGGAACGGATTAGGAGAAAAGAATTGGGGAAAAATCTATGCCAGAGGGTATTGAGAGAAGAGGGGAACTGATATTGGGATGTAAAGTGAATAAATAAAAACATAAATTAAAAATGGGCATATTATATGAAAAATCTATTTTCAAAAACAAAAAATAAAAATAATAAAAAATGTATTCTTTATGGAATATTGATATTAGGAATTTTATATTAACTCTTCATAAATCATCATCTGTAAGCTGTTAAAACAGCACTACAGATAACCAAATAGTAAATCTTATAAAGGATTACTAAGAGAAAAAGTCTTACAAAGAACAGCATGACCCATATGAATTTAGTTTTTTCAACTCATGGATAAAGTTTACTTGAAAATAAAATGGATGATATTGAAAAAATATTACCCAATGAGTACAATTTTGAATTCCAGTATACTGATGAGAATGGAAACATCCATTAGAGCTTGCCAATCTACTAGATGCCCTCATTGAAGAAACTTATTCTTCATCCCTCAAAAGCTCTTAACTGTTCCCCAGAAAGGAGTTAGGGCCCCATCTCTTCTCTACACTAGAGTTTTGACTGGCTCGGCTTCTGAGTGTCTAGAGCTGGCAGGAGAAATTATAGCACATTCAGAAGATATGGTTTCACTTGGAGTGTCCCTGACCTCTGGATTTAACAGTCTTTTTATTTCTCCTTGAATTATAATCCCTGATCGTTGGGGTGACAATGCAATATAGATGTCTTATACAGCTATTGAATTTTAAACATTCTTTCTTTCCTACATAATAAATTTATAACTTTTCTGTTGTAAGTACTTCTACATTAGTTGTTTATTTTGTGTTTTAATGTGTGCTTTAATTTTAATTATGCATATATGTGCTTGTCTGAGGGCTATGCACATGATTTCAGATCCAGTGGAGGTCAGAGATGCTAGATGCCCCTAGAGAATCTTGGTGGTTGAGAACAACCTGGAATTCTGGGAACTAAACTCAGTGCTCTGCAAAATCACCAGTTTCTTAATCACTAGGAAACCTTTTCCAGGCCTTTGCTGCTTGTTTCATCAGGGAAATGCAAATCAAAACAACCCTGAGATTCAACCTCACAAGGTTTCCTGGAGGGGAGGAATCCTGAAAAGGGGATACCATTTTAAATGTAAATAAAGAAAACATCATAAAACAAAACAAAACAAAACAAAAAACCCTCAGGTGACAGCAAATGTTGACAAGGATGTGGAGAAAGAGGAACACTCTTCCATTGGTGGTGGGATTGCAAGCTTGTACAACAACTCTGGAAATCAATTTGGTGGTTCCTCAGAAAATTAGACATAGTACTACCTGAGGACCCAGCTATACCACTCCTGCACATATATCCAGAAGATGCTCCAACATGTAATAAAGACACATGTTCCACTATGTTCATAGCAGCCTTATTTATAATAGCCAGAAGCTGAAAAGAGCCCAGATGTCCCTCAACAGAGGAATAGATACAGAAAATGTGGTACATTTACACAATGGAGGGCTACTCAGCTATCAAAAACAATGACTTCACAAAATTCTTAGGCAAATGGAAGGAACTAGAAAATATCATCCTGAGTGATGTAACCCAATCACAAAAGAATACACATGATATGCACTCACTGATAAGTGGATATTAGCCCAGAAGCTCAGAACACCCAAGATACAATTCACAGACCACATGAAGCTCAAAAAAAAGGAAGACCAAAGTATGAATAATTTGGTCCTTCTTAGAAGGTCAAACAAAATACCCATGGGAGGAGATACACAGACAAAGTGTGGAGCAGAGACTGAAGGAAAGGCCATCCAGAGACTGCCCCACCTGAGGATCTATCCCATATAGAGTTACCAAACCCAGACACTATTGTGGATGCCAACAGGTGCTTGCTGAGAGGAGCCTGATATAGCTGTCTCCTGAGAGGCTCTGCCAGTGCCTAACAAATACTGAGGTGGATGCTCTCAGCCAACCACTGGTCTGAGCGCAGGGTCCCCAATGGAGGAGCTAGAGAAAGGCCCCAAGGGGCTGATAGAGTTTGCAGCCCCATAGGAGGAACAACAATATGAACCAACCAGTACCCCCAGAGCTCCGGGACTAAATCAGCAACCAAAGAGTACACTTGGAGGGACCCATGGCTCCAGCCTCATCTATAGCAGAAGATGGCCTTGTAGGACATCAATGGGAGGAGAGGCCCTTGGTCCTGTGAAGGCTCAAGTAGGCCAGTGTAAGGGAATGCCAGGACAGGGAAGCAGGAGAGGGTCGGTTGGTGAGCAGGGGGAGGGAGGATGGGATAGGGCGTTTTTGGTGGAGAAACCAGAAAAGGGGATAACATTTGAAATGTAAATAAAGAATATATCTAATGAAAAAAAGAAATATTTAGTTCTAAGAAAAATGTCTTTTGTACAAATTAGTAAAAGAGGTTTTTGTTTGTTTTTTGTGTGTTTTGCTTTAAGTAAGACTGACAATGAATTTTTCCATAGTACTAATGAAAAATATGTACCCAATTAAGTATGTACATATTAATTGTAGTTAACAAGAGTTCAAAGAGGATGCTGATATTATTGACATATGCTTTTCTGGGTTAAAAAATGTATGGTAGTGCTTACTAGATACAATTAAATTAAAAATTAGTAATAATTTTCATTCCCTGGATTTTAATATACCATATCATAATTAAAAGAAATGGGTGTGAGAGAGAAAGGAGGTGAGAGGGCAGCACTGGGAGGAGTGGAGAGAGGGCAGCTGTGGTGGGTTGTAGTGTATGAGAGAAAGAAAGAGACACTTATGATACAAGTAGAGCTTCACGCTCTTCTCAGAATTTTAAGGGACAGCTTCTGGGACGGGCAGAAGCACAGAGCCGCTGAGGCAGCAGCCTGGGCGGGCCGCAGACAACCGGCCACCATCCGGACCAGAGGACAGGTGTCCGCCTGGCTTGGGAGGCGGCCTCAGCCTCAGCAGCAGCGGTCGCCATCTTGGTTCCGGGACTCAGCAGAACTTAGGAAATTAGTCTGAACAGGTTAGAGGGTGTGCCAGAGAACCGGACAGCTTCTGGGATGGGCAGAAGCACAGAGCCGCTGAGGCAGCACTCTTGGCGGGCCGCAGACAGCGGGCCACCATCCGGACCAGAGGACAGGTGTCCGCCTGGCTCGGGAGACGGCCTCAGCCTCAGGAGCAGCGGTCACCATCTTGGTTCCAGGACTCCCTGGAACTTAGGAATTTAGTCTGCACAGGTGAGAGTCTGCACCACAGAAGCTGACAGCTTCTGGGAACTGCCAAAGCAACACAGCTTCTGAGAGAGGCCCTGTTTTGGGCCTTCTTCTTCGACCAGGAGGAGGTCCAAAAACAAGATATCTGCACACCTTCCCTGTAAGAGAGCTTGCCAGCAGAGAGTGCTCTGAGCACTGAAACTCAGAGGAGAGAATCTGTCTCCCAGGTCTGCTGAGAAACGGTAACAGAATCACCAGAAGAACAATCTCTAAACAGAGTCAACTATAACTACTAACTCCAGAGATTACCAGATGGCGAAAGGTAAACGTAGGAATCCTACTAACAGGAACCAAGACCACTCACCATCATCAGAACCCAGCACTCCCACTTCGCCCAGTCCAGGGCACCCCAACACACCCGAAAACCTAGACCTAGATTTAAAAGCATATCTCATGATGATGGTAGAGGACATCAAGAAGGACTTTAATAAATCACTTAAAGAAATACAGGAGAACACTGCTAAAGAGTTACAAGTCCTTAAAGAAAAACAGGAAAACACAATCAAACAGGTAGAAGTCCTTAGAGAAAAAGAGGAAAAAACATACAAACAGGTGATGGAAATGAACAAAACCATACTAGACCTAAAAAGGGAAGTAGAAACAATAAAGAAAACTCAAAGTGAGGCAACACTGGAGATAGAAACCCTAGGAAAGAAATCTGGAACCATAGATGTGAGCATCAGCAACAGAATACAAGAGATGGAAGAGAGAATCTCAGGTGCAGAAGATTCCATAGAGAACATCGGCACAACAATCAAAGAAAATGGAAAATGCAAAAAGATCCTAACTCAAAATATCCAGGAAATCCAGGGCACAATGAGAAGACCAAACCTACGGATAATAGGAGTGGATGAGAATGAAGATTTTCAACTCAAAGGACCAGCAAACATCTTCAACAAAATTATTGAAGAAGACTTCCCAAATATAAAGAAAGAGATACCTATGAACATACAAGAAGCCTACAGAACTCCAAATAGACTGGACCAGAAAAGAAATTCCTCCCGACACATAATAATCAGAACAACAAATGCACTAAATAAAGATAGAATACTAAAAGCGGTAAGGGAAAAAGGTCAAGTAACATACAAAGGCAAGCCTATCAGAATTACACCAGATTTTTCACCAGAGACTATGAAAGCCAGAAGAGCCTGGACAGATGTTATACAGACACTAAGAGAAGACAAATTCCAGCCCAGGCTACTATACCCAGCCAAACTCTCAATTACCATAGATGGAGAAACCAAAGTATTCCACGACAAAACCAAATTCTCACATTATCTCTCCATGAATCCAGCCCTTCAAAGGTTAATAACAGAAAAAAACCAATACAAGAACGGGAACAATGCCCTAGAAAAAACAAGAAGGTAATCCCTCAACAAACCTAAAAGAAGACAGCCACAAGAACAGAATGCCAACTTTAACAACAAAAATAACAGGAAGCAACAACTACTTTTCCTTAATATCTCTTAACATCAACGGTCTCAACTCCCCAATAAAAAGACATAGACTAACAAACTGGCTACACAAACAAGACCCAACATTTTGCTGTTTACAGGAGACACATCTCAGAGAAAAAGATAGACACTACCTCAGAATAAAAGGCTGGAAAACAATTTTCCAAGCAAATGGTATGAAGAAACCAGCTGGAGTAGCCATCCTAATATCTGATAAGATTGACTTCCAACCCAAAGTCATCAAAAAAGACAAGGAGGGGCACTTTGTTCTCATCAAAGGTAAAATCCTCCAAGAGGAACTCTCAATTCTGAATATCTATGCGCCAAATACAAGGGCAGCCACATTCATTAAAGAAACTTTAGTAAAGCTCAAAGCACACATTGCACCTCACACAATAATAGTGGGAGACTTTAACACACCACTTTCACCAATGGACAGATCATGGAAACAGAAACTAAACAGGGACACACTGAAACTAACAGAAGTGATGAAACAAATGGATCTGACAGATATCTACAGAACATTTTATCCTAAAACAAAAGGATATACCTTCTTCTCAGCACCTCATGGTACCTTCTCCAAAATTGACCACATAATAGGTCACAAAACAGGCCTCAACAGATTCAAAAATATTGAAATTGTCCCATGTATCCTATCAGATCACCATGCACTAAGGCTGATCTTCAATAACAAAAAAAATAACAGAAAGCCAACACTCACGTGGAAACTGAACAACACTCTTTTCAATGATACCTTGGTCAAGGAAGGAATAAAGAAAGAAATTAAAGACTTTTTAGAGTTTAATGAAAATGAAGCCACAACGTACCAAAACCTTTGGGACACAATGAAAGCATTTCTAAGAGGGAAACTCATAGCTCTGAGTGCCTCCATGAAGAAACGGGAGAGAGCACATACTAGCAGCTTGACAACACATCTAAAAGCTCTAGAAAAAAAGGAAGCAAATTCACCCAAGAGGAGTAGACGGCAGGAAATAATCAAACTCAGGGGTGAAATCAACCAAGTGGAAACAAGAAGAACTATTCAAAGAATTAACCAAACGAGGAGTTGGCTCTTTGAGAAAATCAACAAGATAGATAAACCCTTAGCTAGACTCACTAGAGGGCACAGAGACAAAATCCTAATTAACAAAATCAGAACTGAAAAGGGAGACATAACAACAGATCCTGAAGAAATCCAAAACACCATCAGATCCTTCTACAAAAGGCTATACTCAACAAAACTGGAAAACCTGGACGAAATGGACAAATTTCTGGACAGATACCAGGTACCAAAGTTGAATCAGGATCAAGTTGACCTTCTAAACAGTCCCATATCCCCTAAAGAAATAGAAGCAGTTATAAATAGTCTCCCAGCCAAAAAAAGCCCAGGACCAGACAGGTTTAGAGCAGAGTTCTATCAGACCTTCAAAGAAGATCTAATTCCAGTTCTGCACAAACTTTTTCACAAGATAGAAGTAGAAAGTACTCTACCCAACTCATTTTATGAAGCCACTATTACTCTGATACCTAAACCACAGAAAGATCCAACAAAGATAGAGAACTTCAGACCAATTTCTCTTATGAATATCGATGCAAAAATCCTCAATAAAATTCTCGCTAACCGAATCCAAGAACACATTAAAGCAATCATCCATCCTGACCAAGTAGGTTTTATTCCAGGAATGCAGGGATGGTTTAATATACGAAAATCCATCAATGTAATCCACTATATAAACAAACTCAAAGACAAAAACCACATGATCATCTCGTTGGATGCAGAAAAAGCATTTGACAAGATCCAACACCCATTTATGATAAAAGTTCTGGAAAGATCAGGAATTCAAGGCCCATACCTAAACATGATAAAAGCAATCTACAGCAAACCAGTAGCCAACATCAAAGTAAATGGAGAGAAGCTGGAAGCAATCCCACTAAAATCAGGGACTAGACAAGGCTGCCCACTTTCTCCCTACCTTTTCAACATAGTACTTGAAGTATTAGCCAGAGCAATTCGACAACAAAAGGAGATCAAGGGGATACAAATTGGAAAGGAGGAAGTCAAAATATCACTTTTTGCAGATGATATGATAGTATATATAAGTGACCCTAAAAATTCCACCAGAGAACTCCTAAACCTGATAAACAGCTTCGGTGAAGTAGCTGGATATAAAATTAACTCAAACAAGTCAATGGCCTTTCTCTACACAAAGAATAAACAGGCTGAGAAAGAAATTAGGGAAACAACACCCTTCTCAATAGTCACAAATAATATAAAATATCTCGGCATGACTCTAACTAAGGAAGTGAAAGATCTGTATGATAAAAACTTCAAGTCTCTGAAGAAAGAAATTAAAGAAGATCTCAGAAGATGGAAAGATCTCCCATGCTCATGGATTGGCAGGATCAATATTGTAAAAATGGCTATCTTGCCAAAAGTAATCTACAGATTCAATGCAATCCCCATCAAAATTCCAACTCAATTCTTCAACGAATTAGAAGGAGCAATTTGCAAATTCATCTGGAATAACAAAAAACCTAGGATAGCAAAAACTCTTCTCAAGGATAAAAGAACCTCTGGTGGAATCACCATGCCTGACCTAAAGCTTTACTACAGAGCAATTGTGGTAAAAACTGCATGGTACTGGTATAGAGACAGACAAGTAGACCAATGGAATAGAATTGAAGATCCAGAAATGAACCCACACACCTATGGTCACTTGATCTTCGACAAGGGAGCTAAAACCATCCAGTGGAAGAAAGACAGCATTTTCAACAAATGGTGCTGGCACAACTGGTTGTTATCATGTAGAAGAATGCGAATCGATCCATACTTATCTCCTTGTACGAAGGTCAAATCTAAATGGATCAAAGAACTTCACATAAAACCAGAGACACTGAAACTTATAGAGGAGAAAGTGGGGAAAAGCCTTGAAGATATGGGCACAGGGGAAAAATTCCTGAACAGAACAGCAATGGCTTGTGCTGTAAGATCGAGAATTGACAAATGGGACCTAATGAAACTCCAAAGTTTCTGCAAGGCAAAAGACACCGTCAATAAGACAAAGAGACCACCAACAGATTGGGAAAGGATCTTTACCTATCCTAAATCAGATAGGGGACTAATATCCAACATATATAAAGAACTCAAGAAGGTGGACTTCAGAAAATCAAATAACCCCATTAAAAAATGGGGCTCAGAACTGAACAGAGAATTCTCACCTGAGGAATACCGAATGGCAGAGAAGCACCTGAAAAAATGTTCAACATCCTTAATCATCAGGGAAATGCAAATCAAAACAACCCTGAGATTCCACCTCACACCAGTCAGAATGGCTAAGATCAAAAATTCAGGTGACAGCAGATGCTGGCGAGGATGTGGAGAAAGAGGAACACTCCTCCATTGTTGGTGGGATTGCAGGCTTGTACAACCACTCTGGAAATCCGTCTGGCGGTTCCTCAGAAAATTGGACATAGTACTACCGGAGGATCCAGCAATACCTCTCCTGGGCATATATCCAGAAGATGCCCCAACTGGTAAGAAGGACACATGCTCCACTATGTTCATAGCAGCCTTATTTATAATAGCCAGAAGCTGGAAAGAACCCAGATGCCCCTCAACAGAGGAATGGATACAGAAAATGTGGTACATCTACAGAATGGAGTACTACTCAGCTATTAAAAAGAATGAATTTATGAAATTCCTAGTCAAATGGATGGACCTGGAGGGCATCATCCTGAGTGAGGTAACACATTCACAAAGGAACTCACACAATATGTACTCACTGATAAGTGGATATTAGCCCAAAACCTAGGATACCCAAGATATAAGATACAATTTCCTAAACACATGAAACTCAAGAAAAATGAAGACTGAAGTGTGGACACTATGCCCCTCCTTAGAAGGGGGAACAAAACACCCTTGGAAGGAGTTACAGAGACAAAGTTTGGAGCTGAGATGAAAGGATGGACCATGTAGAGTCTGCCTTATCCAGGGATCCACCCCATAATCAGCATCCAAATGCTGACACCATTGCATACACTAGCAAGATTTTATGAAAAGGACCCAGATGTAGCTGTCTCTTGTGAGACTATGCCGGGGCCTAGCAAACACAGAAGTGGATGCCCACAGTCAGCTAATGGATGGATCACAGGGCTCCCAATGGAGGAGCTAGAGAAAGTACCCAAGGAGCTAAAGGAATCTGCAACCCTATAGGTGGATCAACATTATGAACTAACCAGTACCCTGGAGCTCTTGACTCTAGCTCTATATGTATCAAAAGATGGCCTAGTCGGCCATCACTGGAAAGAGAGGCCCATTGGACACACAAACTTTATATGCCCCAGAACAGGGGAACGCCAGGGCCAAAAACGGGGAGTGGGCGGGTAGGGGAGTGGGGGTGGGTGGGTATGGGGGACTTTTGGTATAGCATTGGAAATGTAAATGAGCTAAATACCTAATAAAAAATGGAAAGAAAAAAAATAAAAATAATTTTAAAGTATTTTTATTTACATCATGAAAATTTGGCTTCAATAATTTTTTCCTATAAGATACTTTAAATGCTTAAGTTTTCCTTTGATCTTTTGTATTATCTTATGTAATATTACATGTGTCTTTCCGTTACAAAGTGCATTTCTTTTTCTAGAGTGTTATATTTAATCGGTAATATTCTGACATGCAACGTCTTTTATATTTTATTAAAATTAACTCCAGATTTTCTCAATCTACCCTTTGACTTATCCACATCCCATACCTTCTCCCTGTGCCCCTGTCTCCATGAGGATGTCCCCATGCCCCACCCCTACCCCATCTGACCTCTAAACTCCCTGGGGCCTCCAGTCTCTTGAGGGTTAGAGGCATCTTCTCTGACTAAACCCACACCCAACAGCCCTCTGCTGTATATGTGTTGGGGGTTCATATGAGCCGGTGTATGCTGCCTGGTTGGTGTTCCATTATCTAAGAGATCTCAGAGGTTCCAGGTTAATTGAGATTGCTGGTCCTCTGACAGGGCCACCCTCCTCCTCAACTTCTTCCAGCTTTTCCCTAATTGAACAACAGGGGTCAGCTTCTTCTGTCCATTGGTTGGGTGCAAATATGTGCATCTGACTCTTTCAGCTCTTTGTTGGGTCTTTCAGAGGGTAGTCATGATAGGTCCCTTTTTGTGAGTCCTCCATAGCCTCAGTAATAGTGTCAGGCCTTGGGGCCTCCCATTGAGCTGGATCCCACTTTGGGCATGTCACTGGATCTTCTTTCCCTCAGACTCCTCTCCATTTCCATCCCTACAGTTCTTTCAGAGAGGAACAATTATGGGTGAGAGTTTTGACTGTGGTATGGCAACCCCATCCCTCACTTAATGCCCTGTCTTTCTACTGGAGGTGGGCTCTACTAGTTCCCTCTCCCCAGTGTAGGGCATTTCATCTAAGGTCCCTCTGTTTGAATCCTGAGAGTGTCTCACCACCCAGGTTTCTGGTACATTCTCCTACCTCCTGTTTTCATTCTTTCTGCTGGCCCTCGAGGATTTCAGTCTTTTCCTCCCACCCCAATATCAGATCATGTTCCCCTCTCTGCACCCCTCGATCTCCTTTCCCTCCTATGTCCCTCACTCCCCTCTTGTGGTTGCTTTCTTCTTTCTCCTGAGTGGTACTGAGGCATCCTCACTTGGGTCCTTCAGCTTGTTGACCTTTTGGAGTTCAGTGGGCTGGATCTTGATTATTTGGCACTTTATTATTATGATTTTTGCCTAATATTCACTTATTAGTGAGTACATAACATGCATGTCCTTTTTGGTCTGAGTTACCTCACTCAGGATTATATTTCTAGTTCCATCCATTTGCCTGCAAAATTCAGGATAGCCTCATTCTTAATAGCTGGGTAGTATTCTATATCCATTCTGAGAATTTTATCTGTATAGTGTGTGTTTTGGTCAAATCTACTCTCCTTCATTTCCTTCAAACTTCTCTGTGATCCTACACCATATCAATGTTTCCCTTGATACCTCCTGTACTCATTCTTTTTAAAAATAAATCTACAGAATTAATTAGTGTTGCTTGCATATAAATGACTTTGAGATCATTGAAGAGAGTATGGACAGTCTCTCAGGGGCTCCATCTCTGAAGAGGACTGGCTTTCCCTCCCCCACTATGTATCACTTGTCAATAACTACTCAGTTCAGGGTGGGGCTTCATAAGCCTCTTGCCTGCTCATGTTGGAATTTTGAATGGCTAAATTTTGTGCAGGTCTCGTGCATATTGTCACAGCTGCTGTAAGTATGCAAGCATTTGACATGTTACATCTACCAAATGTTGTTTTACTGAGGGCATCTATTATTCTCAGACTCTCAGTATTGTGTTTTGTTTTTTGATTTTCTTTCTTCCTTTTTTTCTTTCTTTCTTTCTTTCTTTCTTTCTTTCTTTCTTTCTTTCTTTCTTTCTTTCTTTCTTTCTTTCTTTCTTTCTTCAAACTGATAATCCGTCAGCCTATGGAACAGGGGAAGTAATACAGCTGTTTCATTTAGCACTGTTATCCACAGTCTTCTGTGCTCTTCATGCTGACATCATTATTGTGTGGTGCACTGATTTATGAGCATGAAGATAATATAGTATAGATTTTCTATGTCCTATAGTCAAGCCAGCCAGAGGTATCTGGTCCAGGTAACAGTAGCAGACATGGCTTCTATTTTGCCATATGTCCAACAGTATATTAGGCTGGGTAGTTTCTATCTTTCCATATTAATCAATTTTAGATTAAAAAGGGAGTCATTTTTCTTTATTTTATGAGCACGTTTAAAAATGGTCGTGCAAACTTTATATGCCTCAGTACAGGGGAATGCCAGGGCCAAGAAGTGGGAGTGGGTGGGTAGGAGAGTAGGGGGAAGGGTATGGGGGACTTTTGGGATAGCATTGGATATGTAAATGAGGAAAATATCTAATAAAAAATTAAAAAAGTATTTCCTGAAAGACAAATTATCTAAAAGTTGAATTGAATAATTTTTATCAGGGTTTCCTTAAGATGTTACATAATCCAGAGTATGTGAAGCATATTTCAAGGAGATCATGATACTTGGTTAAAATTAAATGTAACTCCAGTTCCCTTACAAAATTCCATTTCCAGTCAAATAGTAACTTATGTGTATTGTATTAATATTAGTCTATGAGGAATGGTTTCTCAGATGCACATTTCATGTGATTAGATCATGTCCCCAAGGAGTTTGTTGCTATTTTTCTTGTAATAGCCTTCAGAACAGAGTATCCATAACTTCAGACTAAGTCTATGAGGCATTACAGTATAATCTTCTAGAACTAAAATTCATCTGGGACCTCAGGGTCACTAAAGCCACCATCTTGTTGCTAACATTGTGATGTCACCGTTAAACAATCTACTTACTTAAATAAACTTATCTTTTTTGTCATTTAGCTCTATTTGGAGATTTAATTAAGCATTGACTTGTAATTTATTTCAAGTAGAGAAATAAATTGGAATGAAGCTTTCATTTACAAATCTTTTTTAGACTGGCGATCCATATTTCTTCTCTCCTCTTTCCTCTCCCCCCCATTCTTCTCTCTTCTCTCCTCTCCTGTCCTCTTCTCTCCACTCATTTTATCTTCTTTATCATTTTCTTTTATTTCCTTTTTCAGAGCTGCAGATAGTTATAGAGAGCTGCAAATTAGACAGGCAATTGCTCTATCATTGAGCAACAGTACAGTGTGTATACAGATTCCTGTATCACTTGTTCTATTTTGCTATTCTAAATTAATCGTGACTAATGAATTTTAATCAGTAATGCCACTTCTCAGAGGTAGTTTGATATAGGGATGGTATTATAAAGAGATGGGAGATGCTGAAAAACTTTAGGGAGTACATCCAAAATTGCTGTCAGTGTGGTTGACAGATAATGAAGAGTTTGACTCACAAATATGGAAAATAAACAAAGCAATGTGGGTTAGAGAAGAGTGAATGGCAGCCTAGACCTTTGAGGAGTCAAAGGTATGCATGATAAAAATAATTGAAGATAAGCATGCACATATAATCAATCTTCAAAACATATCAGTCTGTTAGATTTTGCAATGTCATTATCATTTTAGAATTTCAAGCTTATTATAAAAAAGAAATCTCTCCCTCATAGACAAAAGTCTAAATTTCCAAACCAGCAATCTATCCTTAAAAATCACATTTCCATTATGTTATCTTCACTATTTCAGAATTATCTATCCACAGCAAACAAGAATATCATCCTTGATAAGACCTCATACTTGATAAGCAAGTTCTCTATCTCTGATCTGTGCCTCCAGTCCTTTATAATAATTATATGATGCTAAATATTCTGTCCTTAAACTTACTTTAATCCAAGCAAAGCTTAAGTGGATCCTGCTTCACTCTTTCAAGAAACTGTGTCTACCTTCCTTGTTCAAGTATGACTGACACAATTTTGAGTATTTTTAATATAAATCAGGCTCCTTATAATATCTTCAAACCATGAATTCTTTGGTCTTACATTATTAACTCTACAACATTTATGTGCCCATCACTTGTGAACTAGAACACATCTTGTGTTATTCAATGCCCAGTTCACATGCACTCCTTGGACGCACTGGATAATTGATACACTTTAACTCTGCAGGGAAGAGATAGTCTTATATTACTGTCAGCAGCATTATTTAAGGTGAGCCTACATGAGAGGTTCAGAACACTATTTATTTAGCTGCCAACATAAATCTTAATGCTCTTACCTAGAATGGTGATAACTGAATAACATTATTAGCATTTTTAATCATATAGTCATTTTATATGCTTTCCTATATCAATTTGTATGAGCACTACTCTAGATAAAGTCTGGAAAATCCCCATGAAAATAAAATATGACAATAGTACATTATTATTTTGTAATACATACTTGAAGAAGCTTGAGGAATGAGTTCTTAATATTTCATTCTTTCTGCCACATATTTATCTCTTCACATGACTACTAGTCTTCAATTTCTCCTGTATGTGCTTAACACCTAAAAAGACTTACTGAGAAAGAACATAAATAATAACAGACAATCATAACCTAATAACTGAACTCCAAACTTACATAATATTTATAAAATTAAATTTGATTTGCCTGGAATGACAGGTATATAAGTTAGGGTTTGACCTAGGAAGACTACCAGTAAGAGAAACATGAAAGAGGTAGTTAAATATAGGGATGGTATTACAAAGAGATGGGAGATGCTGAAAAACTTCAGGGAGTAGATCAAAACTTTCTGTCACTGTGGCAAACAGATAATGAAGAGTTTGACTCAAGAATATGGAAAACAAAAAAGCAATGTGGGTTAGAGGGGAGTAAATGGGAGCCTAGACCTTTGAGGAGTCACAGGAATGTGTGCTAAAAATAATTGAAGATAAGCATGCACATATATATAATACTGGGTTCAAACATACATTTCTGCTCCTAATTGCACAAGGCTGTATGTACAACTAAGTCAGGACTGGAGAAGGTGATGCAGAAAATTCAAGTGGAGCTAAAATAATTGAAGGCTCAGGTAAAGTGTTAGCTACAGTATAGAGCTCAGAGCATTGACTGAAGCTAAGAAGAGGCTGAGGCTGGTCATCAGTATTATCTTTCCTTGCTTCAATGAAATTGAAAACACTCTGCTGTGACCAACTTGATTCCAGAAGTACAGAGAGAAATGAACTCTGCTAATATAGCCTAGTTGATCCTATATAGCCATATCCACATTGTAACTGTAGCCTCTTTGATTTAACCTATTTCCAGTTTATTGTATTTATTATACTTGACATTTGTTATGACAAGGCTTTGAATATTCAGCAAATATTTCAAACCAAGATATGTAAATGAAATGTTTCAAAAGAGCTTAAATTTTCTTTGTGTTATAATATCTCTGTAATTTTATCATAGTAACTGCAAATAAAGCTTTGTTTCTCTATTAAGAATCCTGTCTGATTCTTCTGTATCAAATTCTTTGTTAGGGATTTTATAACTAGACATCTGAAAAGCATAGCTTGGGGAAACAGAATGACTACTCTTTAAAATCTGTATGTGGCTTTGATATAGTCAGAGGTTAATTCATATTTAATGCCATGTTAAGTCTGGTATCAAAGTCCATTGTCATGCTATCTAATACTAAATATGGAAAAGCACCACAAATGTTTATGTGATAAACAGGGAGATGTATATGCACTGGAATTACAAATACTATATAATTTAAAAATAGAGATGACAAGGTGTAATCTAACCATGGTTTACTTGTAAGAATGGCTGGTGTAAAATATCACATTGAGTAAAGAAAAAATCCAGCTGTGATATCTTTTGTCAACTTCTGGAAACATTTACTGTGCTATCAGGATAAATTAGTTGCTGAGTTACTTCAAGTCGTAAACTCCTTAAGAATGACCTGTTGAATTTGGTTTTGTCGTGGAATATTTTGGTTTCTCCATCTATGGTAATCTGGGCTGGAATTTGCTGGCGAGGATGTGGAGAAAGAGAAACACTCCTCCATTGTTGGTGGGATTGCATGTTTGTACAACCACTCTGGAAATCAGTTTGGCGGTTCCTCAGAAAATTGGACATAGTACTACCGGAGGATCCCGCAATACCTCTCCTGGGCATATATCCAGAAGCTGTCCCAACCGGTACAAAAGACACATGTTCCACTATGTTCATAGCGGCTTTATTTATAATAGCCAGAAGCTGGAAAGAACCCAGATGCCCCTCAACAGAGAAATGGATACAGAAAATGTGGTACATTTACACAATGGAGTACTACTCAGCTATTAAAAAATGAATTTATGAAATTCCTAGGCAAATGGATGGACCTGGAGGGCATCATCGGGAGTGAGGTAACCCAATCACAAAGGAACTCGCACAATATGTACTCACTGATAAGTGGATATTAGCCCAGAAACTTAGGATACCCAAGATATAAGATACAGTTTGCTAAATGCATGAAATTCAAGAAGAATGAAGACCAAAGTGTGGACACTTTGCCCCTTCTTAGAAATGGGAACAAAACACCCATGGAAGGAGTTACAGAGACAAAATTTGGAGCTGTGACGAAAGGATGGACCGTCTAGTGATTGCCATATGCAGGGATCCATCCCATAATCAGCTTCCAAACGCTGACACCATTGCATACACTAGCAAGATTTTGCTGAAAGGACCCAGATATAGCTGTTGCTTGTGAGACTATGCCGGGACCTAGCAAACACAGAAGTGGATGATCACAGTCAGCTATTGGATGGGTCACACGGCCCTCAATGGAGGAGCTAGAGAAATTACCCAAGGAGCTAAAGGGAACTGCAACCCTATAGGTGGAACAACAATATGAACTAACCAGTACCCCAGAGCTCTTGTCTCTAGCTGCATATGTATCAAAAGATGGCCTAGTCGGCCATTACTGGGAAGAGAGACTCATTGGACTTGCAAACTTTATGTGCCCCAGTACAGGGGAACCCCAGGGCCAAAAAGGGGGAGTGGATGGGTAGGGGATTGGGGGGGTGGGTATGGGGGACTTTTGGGATAGCACTGAAAATGTAAACGAGGAAAATACCTAATTAAAAAAAAAGAGAGAGAGAAAAAAAAAAGAATGACCTGTTGAATTCAGTTCCAACAGAAGGAACTCAGAAGTCTTTGTCTCCTAATGTTCTGTCAGGGGCCCTTCCTTCTCTCTCTCCTTCTCTCCCGCCCTGCTTTCTCCATCTGTCTGCATACTTTTTTCCTTCCTTCCTTCCTTCCTTCCTTCCTTCCTTCCTTCCTTCCTTCCTTCCTTCCTTCCTTCCTTCCTTCCTTTTTATATTGTTTATTATTTCCTTTTAATTTCTCTCTCTCTCTCTCTCCCTCTCTCTCTCTCTCTCCCTCCCTCCCTCCCTCCCTCCCTCCCTCCCTCCCTCCCTCTCTTTCTGTCTCTAACCTACAGTGCTGTTGTAATGTTAAAGAAATCTGTTTTCATGTCTATAGCTCTTTCTTTTTGATTTTTCTTGGACCATTTCCTTTGGTTTATTTGTTTTGTCCTATTCCAATGTCTTTGTTTTTGTTTATATTATTTTATTTTTATCCCTTAGAAGGCTGTTTTGTTTCTTTTTCTTAAATAATTTATTGTTGCGGCCGCCAGCAGCTCGCAACATGAACGGTTCGACTGAGAAGGCCGCTCGAGCTGTAAGAGAGGAATCTAGACGGGGTGGAAGAAGAAACGGAGCTAAGACAAATTCATTCTGATCAAAGCTCAAATTTTATTGTTGGGACACTAGTTATGAAGGAAGGAGGAGGGGACCCGATTCCCGCCGAATAATCTCGGGTCCAGTAGAAAGGTGCACGTGTGTGGCTCCTCAGGTTCCAGCAGTGGGCGTGGCAGAACGAATGAGCAGGAAGCTCCACCCCGAGCAAGCAGGTTTCAGGCTGGGGGAGGGGAGACTACAATTTATTTATTCACTTTTTATTTCAGTCACAACTCTTCCTTCTCTCCTCCTAGTTCCACCCTTACAAATCCCTTCCCCAGTTACTCCATCTCCTTCTCAGGAAGAGTGAACACACTATGGGGTACCACCCTGCCCTGAGACATCTAATCTCAGCAGGACTAAGCACATCCTCCTCCAATGAGGCTCAACCAGGCAATCCAATTAGGAGAAGGGGATTCAAAAGCAGGCAACAGAGTCAGAAACATCCCCTGCTCCAATTGTTAGGGAACTCTTAGGAAGGCCATGTTTGAAACTCTGCTACAAATGTGTGGGGAGTCTAGGGCCAGCTCCTGCATGCTTCCTGGATGATAGCCCAAGGCTCCATGAGTCCCTATGGTCCCAGGTTAGTTGACTCTGTAGGTTTTCTTGTGGTGTCCTTGATCACTATGACTCACACAGTTCTGTCCCCCACTCTTCCACAAGACTCTGTGAACTTCACCTGATATTTGGCTGTGAGTCTCTGCTTCCATTTCCATCAGCTGCTGGATGAAGCTTCTCAGGAGACAGTTATGCTAGGTTTCTGCCTGAAAGCATAGCAAAGTATCATTAATAGTGTCAGGGACTAGCTGTTTTCTAATGAGGGACAGAAAGGGACCCAGATAGGAGCGGATATGAGGAGAAAATTAAAGGAGTAAAGAGAGGTGAAAGCATGATCAGAATACATTTTTTATACATGAAAATCTATTTTTAATAAATAAAAATTAAATCAAGCCATGAAATGCAATTTAATGTTTCTCAATATTATACATTATTAACAGCTTTGATAATCAGAGAGATCAATTCATTACCATGCTTATTTCAATCTATTTGTAATTATTAAGATCATTTTCCTTTATTATTTTAAAACATTCTGTGGGAAAGCAAAGTCTACTGATTTCCACCAAAAAATTCAAAAATTGTCTCCTATTTTAGCTAGAAGAAACAACAATATAAAAATAAATAAACCACAATGGTTCTAGCTTAAAAATATGTTCGGCATAAATTTATATTTGATGCAATAAACTGAAACGACTAAAAAATAGACAGCTAGATTCCTCTATTACCATAATCATACAAAAATTTAGATTTAGACAATTATTGTAGTCTAAATATATATGTACACACACATACACACACACACACACACACACACACACACATTCACATATTCAGTACCAGACTGGAGGTCTCTACAATTTTCATTTTCTCAAAGGAAATATTTCAATCAAGAGAAAATTTAAGCCCAGTTTAATTGAGCAAAGCAGAAGAGAAACACTAATCTAGAATTCCTGTTGCAGGCTTCCCCAAACAGACATGAATGTATTGGGGTTTGGTGTCTTTATCAATATTTTTATGAACATCAGTGAGCAGTTCATGGGAGTAAGATAACCTTTTGTTTCTTCCCAAGTCATAGTGGACAAGGTCTTTCTTTTAGGGCATGTCTTCCCAAGATACATTTGAAAGCGAGAAAAAAAAAACAAACCCAGAAAACAATAGCTATTATAATAAAGCTTGGATCTTTGAAAGATATTTTAAATACACATGAACCCCATTTGAGAAACTGCCCTGTTCCATTCATATCTGGTGCAGCAGAGAGAACATGACTGGATTTGAGGATGCTTATGCACAAGAGAGTTGTTAAGATTGTAACCACAGCTACCAAGATACAGTTACTCTTTTGTTGGCTACCTTATATCCAACTCCCTGTATACTGAGCCAAGATAAGCTTTTAATGCTACATGTCCATTATTTTCCTTTGATGTTTCTTGTGTATTCTTTTCAGATTGAGATGGATTCCCCTTTCATATCTGAGCCAATGACTGGATACTGAAGAAATGATGTCAAGTTGAGTTAAGAAAGACAAAGTAGCTTTCATTCAATCCTACTGAGATAACATTTCTTAAAGTTGAAGCACCATGTTTCCAAATAGAATGGTGTGCTGGGAAGCCCATATAAACCATGGGTTTATGTACACTTCCAAAGAATGCATGCCTCTTAAAATACACATCCATGTGTGTGTGCATGCACAATGGTCTCTGGATGAACTCACATACTGTACCCAGTTCTAAGGTAGTAGCCATATGAGTGAGCCATGCTGACATAACCCAATAGGATCCTCATCAGGCTACCTCTCAAAAAGCCACACCAAAGCGCATGAACCCCACTTTACTCAGCGCAAGTTTTGATTTTTCAACAAGTCATATTAAAAAAATCAGATTATGGTAATTGATGTTTATTATTTTTGTTTTATTTCTTTTATTAGATATTTGATTTATTTACATTTCAAATGCTTTTCCCTTTCCCAGTTTCACCTCCAGAAACCCCTTATCCCATCCCCCTCCCTCTGCTCCCCTACTCATCCAACCACTCTTGCCTGATGTTTCTTATTATGTCATGGTTTGGGTATCATTGTATTTCATAGGTTCAGGTGTTTGGAATTTTAATGCCAGCTTGTGTTCCTTAAGGAAGTGATTAAATATTAACTCTTTTGACACAATAAATGGGTGAATCCTTGGGCATATTTATAATTAATGTAACATCATTGATATATTTGTGATTGAAAAGTAAAAGGTTTGGTGTAGTTTGGGGAAATAAGTTTCTGTGATCAGGTTCTAAAATGATGCATCTTGTCCTCTGTTCTGTCTGTCTGTTTCCTGCCTGTCATGAGATAAACTGCTTGGCTGCACTCAATTCTTTCACCATGACTTTCACCATCACCCTAGCCCGAGGATGGGCCTTGAGAGTAATAGCCTGGCCTTGCCTCTGCCAGAGTTCTCTTTGCTTTGTGATCTACAGAAACCCACAAGCGTCTACTGCTATGGACTGAGTCCCTCCAGCCACTATGCCTTCCCTGTTAGGACATTCTAATTCACTCTGAATTGTGACCTAAATAAAACTCTCTTCCCTTTATAAGAGAGAGAGAGAGAGAAAGCCCTAGTCAGACATGGACTGCATCTGATCTATTGAATTTACAGTGATTCAATGTATTTCTTCTTTTCTTTTAAATTATTACTATCAAACCAATGTAAGAAACTTTTCAGCACATTACTTGGAACATTTAACTTCAAACCTCTGAATATCATGTAAAAAATGTAAAATCTTCATGATATTATGATGCTCACTCTATGTAGAGATCCTGAATATATGTAACAGAAAGTTATTTTCGGCTAGTTGTCATTAGAGATATCTACTAAGAATGAGGACCATGTAACATGCATATAGATATGCAAGTCTCCAGATATTCTTTTCCCAGAATATCCAGTGTCTATTCGCAACTCCTTTGCACAGAATTTTTAATTACTAGGGAATAAAAAGAAACCATTACCAGGATACCTATCTTGAATTATTTTTTCACAGTCAGTGAATTCAATGAAAGAGTTAGTTAAGTCATTAACTTCTAGAGATATTTGCCACACAATTGCATATTAGTAGTAAAGTGGTATGGTATCATGCACAAAGTCTAAAATGTGTTGTAATGGGTTGGTTGGTTGGTCAAACACAGAGGCAAGTGCCTTGAGGAGACTGCTACTCGAAGCATAGAATATGTAAAAGATAATATTAAGGAAACCATGCTTTAGGGACCTGGATATAAGTGGAGAAATAAGAGGAGTTGGAAAGAAAGACAATTTGTAGGAAGAAGCAAAATATAAACTGACAACTTTTCGAACAAGAAAATGGACATATAATGAACTAGATAATACAGTTAAAGATGTTTCTAAGCAACATTTTATCAGTTTCTAGCTGTGAATATAAAATGAAAGGAAAACTTAAGCTATAACTGGTTCCTGGTGTGCTGAGTTTGTGCAGGAAATTGTCTCTTTTCTTAGTTTCACTAGAGGAAAAATGTTAGAGCCAGTGATAGCCATAGGTTATGGTCACTCTGGGTTACTGTAAGAAAAATTTCCCATGGCTAAAAAGGAAAGGAAGCACAAAAATTTAAAACCATTTATTAAATAACTCAAAGAAATCACAGAGCCTTTAATGTCCCCAAAGGCCCTCAAAGAATCTTAATTGCAAGCTCCTTGAGTCTTGAATACTCTTCAAATGCTTTCTCCCAAGTGGAAAGGCTTTTCAAAGGGAGCCTCCAATGGAAGTGTATTCTGGTTGTGGCTCTTATTTAATGTGTAAGACTCCAATTCATACCAATGAAGATCACGTCTTTAGAAAGATATTATCTTGAATTGAAAGTAAGGGAGAAAAAAAATATACACATACATGTGTATATGAAATATATCAAAAATATTACATAACTATATAAATACATATTTATTTTAAAAATTTTATATTTTTGTAAGTAAATATAAATATATTATACAAATAATATCAATTTTACACAATATAAAACTATAAAATGATATAAATATAAACAATCATATGTGTGTGTGTGTGTGTGTGTGTGTGTGTGTGTGTGTGTGTGTGTGTGTGAAAATAAAGGGCCTTTTATAACCTTTTGCAAGAAATAAGCAGAAATCAAACAGAGACATGCACCAAGTTGCAAGAACAATTTTAGAGATGTCAGATTTCCAAACTCAGAGCTCAAGGAAAGGACATCACATCCAGTTTGATTTGCTTGTCTGAAAGATTTTCATCCAAATGTGAACTGGCCCCATGTGTACTTATAATTTCTGAAGTTCTATTAACTACTAACTGTTGAGAGGAGCTTTCTTGTGTCGGAGTGTCTACTTTTGTTAATTTATGGCTGTCCCATTATTGTGTTTTGTGGGGGAGGAAGGATACATCATTTTTATTTGTTTTTAAATTTGAATTACATCAATGAAATTCTATGCAAGTATCAATACCTATGGGGCAACATGCAGAGCTAAACCTGATTTCCTTAATGCACTCTTACACTACAAGGACCCAATGGCATAAAGGATAAACAAACATTAGGAAACAAGTACTTCAATGGTGTGTATATGTGAAGAAATTTTACAAATTAAATTACAACAAAGATGCCCACAATAACATTTTCCAGTAGCATGAAGTCTTTTGAATCATATAAACTTATACCTCTTTAATCAAGAGTGGAGTGCATTTGCTCCAGTTTAGTTAGCAGCAATAAGGACATTTGTATGTCCAAATATCTGTCATAGAAGGCAGTATGGCTCTGGTCAGGTTATCTTTGAACACATGTGCTGGCAGAACAGAACAACCATATAATTTACTTGACGGGCCCATGCTCTGAGAAAGCCATGGCCCATGGACAGTGAACATGCTTTGCTCCATTGCAGGTAAGACTGATTTGAAACACTTTGCATAGATATTAATCACAGCTCCATTAATATTTTATCTCATATACATTTCATTCTTTTTGTCATTCTCAGAAGCAAATTTTTCTTCTGGTGGTTTAACATATTACATACTTTGTTTTTAGTACTGTGATAATCTGTCAGCTACACTAATCTATGCAAGGTTTCCCTTAAAGATTTCAGTCATTAACGGCTTTTCTCTTGACAGACCAGATACTACTTTAGGATTCCCTTGTACCTTTTAGGCCCTTTACCTTAAAATATTGATATCTACTGCTATTATACTTTGTAATTATGTGGACATATTTTCTATTTTTATGTTTTATTGTTTGTAGGTGACAGTATTTTTATAAAATTATTACTCATCCAAATTTTACATATTTCCTTGAATACATCTCAATTAATTTTTATGTAGTGTGTACTTTATGTATATTTAATAGTTTTACATATAAAACTCTCAATGTATTTTAATAATTCGATTTTAAATTGTTACAGTTGCTATATTAACTATGGTTTCGTGTATTTCTTCACATTTTGCTCTTGGAAAACGTTGTCCCATCATCTTCCTGCCACTTTTTGTTGTGAAGGAGAGTCTACAGAAGGGGTACCATTAGCCACCCAGAAGGCAGCTTGTGTGGTGTCGAGTGTTCTATGAAATGAACGACCCTCTATAGGAAGACACAAGTGTTAGCATTCTGAGGTTTGTGTTTCTTAATTTCTTCCCTGGCACAGTGGTGCTTGCTGTGCCTGTGTGCATTCACTCAAATTTATCTTCCGATCATAATTCCTCACAATCCATGAAACTTCTTTGCTGCCCTTCCCTGAATCCTTAAGAAAAAACATCATGTTGTACCCTACAAAGACATGTCCTGAAATCCACTGCATTCTGTAACCTAAAAGTGAATTTTTAAGAATAAAATAAGAGTTTGTTGCTGTTGTTTTGTTTTGCTTTTTACCAATCAGAGGACCTAAGCCACACTGTTCTTCCCAATGTTGCCCAAAGTTCCCAGACTAATTTGATTTGATTGGCTCATTATTCTCAAAATTCCTGTTTAGGTTCTGGCTTTTTTTTTTTCTTTTAAAGAATCTGCCTTAATGCTATGAGAGTTTCTAACATGATTTTTTTCTTTTTGGTCTCTTTAGCATTTGGGCCTGTTAGATCTTTATAGCATTTGAATTCCCTCTCCACTCACTATATGTATTTTTACTCTTTCCAGGACTCCTATTTAAGGCAATTGCATATCTATTTCTGATTTTTTTGACACCACAAGTTCTAAGCCTTACTATATATATTTTAACTCTCTTGATAATTTCTCAAAGAGTTTTGAAGCTCTGTATTCCTGTTCAATAAAATACCATTTTGGGTTGAATTATTGTGCTGTAAAATCTTCCTCCTGAAGTTTATACATTCAATATGATTTTATTTTTTCTAATGACTATTTTTTGATACTTCTTTACAATTTTATCATGTTATTTTATCCCACCAATATGTTTTATAGTGCTTTTTAACCCCAGTTATTCCTCGGTTCCTTTCCCAGTATACTAACAATTTATAATTTGTAGGGGATTATCAATCAGGGAGTATAAAATAAGTTTCAGATATAAACACTAAAGCTAAAACTGAATGATACAGGGAGTTTGATGCTGAGTTGAAAGTAGATAAGTACAGATCTACCGCACTGAGGATTTTCTACTCCATATTTTTTAACACCCTCACATAGTGGTTGTTTATATTTTAGCTGGAGAAATGGTATCTACCCCTAGGCACTAGATTTCTACTGTGTTTAGTACTCTTCCAACTTTTGATAAATATGTCAAAGAAGACATTGCAGGCACCTAGTGATTTTTTTTGAACCATCTTGATTTAACTTCACCATGATTATTCTCGGAACCAGATTCTAGTAGGTATTTGGCATTCTCTACTTTAATGTTAACTTATACCAAGCATTACTATATATTGATACAATATGTCAGATTTACCATTTTTGTAGATAATTCCATAATTTAAAATAAGGGATATAACAGCATTTTTTGTTTTCATATGTGTTATTATTTTTTCTTACAAATTATGGGTTATATGTAGAAGGGGTCATAAAACATCAATACTTTGTTATATCCTGAGGTTCTGCAGTAGATGAACTAATTCTTCAAGAGTTTTGAAAATTGCTAATTTTAATTTTTAAAAATCAATTCCCATAGTTTTGTTATTGTGAATTTTTTTTTCTTTTCTTTCGTTAGTAGAGTCTTGTTGCCCAACTTCATTTCGCAGGTTGAATTTTATTGTGTTCTAATGAATAGAGCTCATTGAAAGCAAAAATGCATGTATTTAGATTGTAAAATTATAAAGCAATCCACAAACAACTTGAGGGAAATGGAACTTATTCATGCAATAAAAGCCTACTCTGTTTAATGGACACTAAAGAGATGTTGATTAAATGATATCTTCTACATGTAGACTGAGACTGGTAACAAATCTACAATATTCAACTGCTGAAAAGACAATTCAAACACTGAAAGAACAAATGTTTTGGTTTTTAAATATTTTCATGAATTAAGACATTAAATATAAAATCTAAATATATGATGATCTATAATAGATCCTGAAACAATCCTCTGGTATAAAAGCTCTTAAACACATTAGAAAATTTTCTAATAAAATTATGCAATGGACTCATTAAAATATCTGTATTCTTTCACTCCAAGGAGATAAAGCAGGTTGAACTTCAACTTCAACACCTTCTTCTTCTTCTTCTTCTTCTTCTTCTTCTTCTTCTTCTTCTTCTTCTTCTTCTTCTTCTTCTTCTTCTTCTTCTTCCTCTCCTTCTCCTCCTCCTCCTCCTCCTCCTCCTCCTCCTCCTCCTCCTCCTCCTTCTTCTTCTTTGTGAGACAGGGTTTCTCTGTATAGCCCTGACTGTCGACAGTCCTGGAACTCACCCTGTAGACCATGCTGACCTTGAACTCAGAAATCTGCCTGCCTCTGCCTCCAAAGTGCTGGGATTAAAGGTGTGTGCCACCATGCCCAGATATCCCTAAACAAAGGAATGGATACAGAAAATGTGGTACATTTACACAATGGAGTACTACTAAGCTATTAAAAACAATGAATTTATGAAATTCCTAGGGAAATGGATATATCTGGAGGACATCATCCTGAGTGAGGTAATTCAATCACAAAAAACTCACTTGATATGCACTCACTGATAAGTGAATATTAGCCCAGAAACCTAGATTACCTAAGATTCAATTTCCAAAACACAAGAAAATCAAGAAGGAAGACCAAAGCATGGATACTTCATTACTACTTAGAATGAGGAACAGAATACCCAGGGAAGGAGTTACAGAGAAAAAGTTTGGAGCTGAGAAGAAAGGATCCAGAGACTGCCCCACCCGGGATCCATCCCATAATCAGCCACCAAATGCAAACACTATTGCATATGCCAGCAAGATTTTGCTGAAAAGACCCTGATATAGCTGTCTCTTGTGAGGCTATGCCAGGGCCTGGAAAACACAGAAGTGGATGCTCACAATCATCTATAGGATGGAACACGGGCCCCCAGAGGAGGAGCTAGAGAAAGTACCTAAGAGCTGAAGGGGTCTGCAACACTATATGCGGAACAACAATATGAACTAACCAGTACCTCCAGAGCTCATGTCTCCAGCTGCATATGTAACAGAAGGTGGCCTAGTTGGCCATCATTGGGAAGAGACGCCCCTTGGTCTTGCAAACTTTATATGCCTCAGTACAGGGGAACTCCAGGGCTAAGAAGTGGGAGTGGGTGGGTAGGGGAGCAGGTCAGGGGGAGGGTATAGAGGACTTATGCGATAGCATTTGAAATTTAAATGAAGAAAATATGTAATAAAAATTGAAAAAAGGAGATAGAGCAGATCAGATTTACTAATATTTAATAAGGGTACTCTGCCTCAGCCATCTCACTAAATATTCAAATTTAATATAAACAATATATTAAATGATTTGATCTAGGATTCAATTTTTTGACCTTCTAAAACTTTCTATTATCAGAAAAAGCGAAAGGAAAATAAGACAAACTTGTATAGTGAGAAATATCTCATAGTAGAATTTATAAATATTTGATTCTTGCCAGGTCTTTTTAATAAATCTCATTTCCCATGTAAACTTTCAATTTCCTTAATTTAAAATAATGAGTATATTTTGGGTTCAGCATAGTCAATCAGGCAGTTAGAAGAATTTAACTTCATTTTTAGAAAAAGAAAATGAGACATATACATATAAATGTGCATTCACTCACACATCCACACACACACACACACAAATGGAGGGGGGAGAGAGAGAAAGAGAGAGGTGAGGGGCAAGAAATAATGAATTATCAAGACTCTACTTAAGAATCAAATAAGTTTTGAACCTATCAAGAATGTATTTTAATTTCTTGTGGTTAGTGTGTTCAAATCTACAACAGAAACGACAGGTCAATTGAAAGATCATATAGATAAAAGTAAGATCAGAATGGAAACCCTTGAACATAGTCAAAATATTTTTAAAATTCTAGAAGATTGAAGATCTGTATGTACTTTTTCCTTTCCTATGGAGAGATTATAAAATAACCAGCTTGTGTCAACACAGAAAATTCCCAAAGTTTGATAAACCCAGATGTAAGTGAGAGGCAAGAAAAAACAAAGAAAGTTAATGTCTGAGTCCTACAAGTCTTTCCTAAATCCCTAGACAATTAAGACAAAATGAGTCAGAATAAAGAAATACACCTTAAAAAATCAAGGTCAATATTTAACATTGGAGACTCATACAGAGGTTCTCAGAGACTAAAAAGAAAAGTAAAAAAAAAAAAAAAAATTACGTAATACAAGGAAGGAAACTAAAATACTGTACTATCTTATTCAATTCAATGATGCAAATTACAAAATAAAAATTAAATAGAAAGTAGATGGATTCTTCAAATGAAACTATGCTGACAATAAGCTGAGTTCTCTGTTATAGCCTGTGAACAAAGCCATAACGAAATGAAGGAACCAATGTGTAGAATGAAATAAAAAATAATCACAGCTTCTTTTTAAGCTAGCCTAGAAATGAGTTTTTAATTTTTTCATACTTAAAAAAATCTCTTAATTTTAAAACAATTATTTTAATGAAAATTTACAAACATAAAGAAAATGCAAAAAGCTCATATTTCTAACCTACCATAAAGCTAAATTAATTACCAGTTCTTAGAAGGTTGGCAAATTATTCTCAAAATACACACACACACACAGTGAGAGAGAGAGAGAGAGAGAGAGAGAGAGAGAGAGAGAGAGAGAGAGAGAAAGACAGAGACACAGAGACAGAGATACAGAGAGAGACAGAGATACAGAGAGAGACAGAGAGTATGTAATTGTCTATAGAAACTTTATTTTTCATTGGATCTGTAGGATAAACGAAGATTCCTTAGTATATATTTAAGGTTATGTGGTTTTTGTATGATCCCAAAATATCCATGTGTTACAAATTTGTCTTTACATGGTTCCCAATGTGACATAATTAAGGATGGTGGAAATTTGATAGGATAGACCCAGTAGAATATCATTAAGTCATTGTGACCATTACCCTTGAAATAGATTGATATTAGATATTGAGTATTAGACATTGGTATTAGATATTGAGTATTAGACACTGGTATTAGATATTGAGTTATTACTTTTAAAAGTGGATTGTTATTTTAAAAGAACAATAGCCCTTTCTCTCTCTTTTTGGCCATTTAATCTCTTTCAACATGATTCTGCTGTAGCCATATCCCCAGTCATGGGAAAAATTAAATTACACTAAATTAAAGTTGCTGGAAATATTAAAAAGATGAACTGGCACTTTCCCATGCTTGAGCTGGTAACTCTCAGCCCCTGGTGGTCTGACCAGCCATGTAGTAGCAGGTAATGGCAGACCTGTTTTTAATCTCAAGGAGGCTCTAACTCAGAACTCAACAATCTCTCCTCCGATTGCTAAGTTTCAACTCAAGGGTCACTACCACCCTGTGCTTCAAATAGTCCACAGCCTTTGTGGTGTACATCAGGCAAAATCAAACTTTGCTGCTGTACCTTTCTCTCTTGAACCTGAACCTATGCATGTAGGAAATCGCAACAAAAACTTCGTTCAGAAACAATGGTAACTCATTCTCTGGGCACAACAACTAAAACCTAATCTTGTAAGTGACAGCAGATGCTGGCGAGCATGTGGAGAAAGAGGAACACTCCTCCATTGTTGGTGGGATTACAAGCTTGTACAACCACTCTGGAAATCACCCTGGCGGTTCCTCAGAAAATTGGACATAATACTACTGGAGGATCCCGAATACCTCTCCTGGGCATATATCCAGAAGATGTCCCAACCGGTAAGAAGGACACATGCTCCACTATGTTCATAGCAGCCTTATTAATAATAGCCAGAAGCTGGAAAGAACCCAGATGCCCCTCAACAGATGAATGGATACAGAAAATGTGGTACATTTACACAATGGAGTACTACTCAGCTATTAAAAAAATGAATTTATGAAATTCCTAGGCAAATGGATGGACCTGGAGGGCATCATCCTGAGTGAGGTAACCCAATCACAAAGGAACTCGCACAATACGTACTCACTGGTAAGTGGATATTAGCCCAGAAACTTAGGATACCCAAGATATAAGATACAATTTGCTAAACGCATGAAACTCAAGAAGAACGAAGACCAAAGTGTGGACACTTTGCCCCTTCCTAGAATTGGGAACAAAACACCCATGGAAGGAGTTACAGAGACAAAATTTGGAAGTGTGACGAAAGGATGGACCATCTAGTGATTGCCATATGCAGGGATCCGTCCCATAATCAGCTTCCAAACGCTGACACCATTGCATACACTAGCAAGATTTTCCTGTAAGGACCCAGATATAGCTGTCTCTTGTGAGACTATGCCGGGGCCTAGCAAACACAGAAGTGGATGCTCACAGTCAGCTATTGGATGGATCACAGGGCCCCCAATGGAGGAGCTAGAGAAAGTACCCAAGGAGCTAAAGGGAACTGCAACCCTGTAGGTGGAACAACAATATGAACTAACCAGTACCCCGGAGCTCGTCTCTAGCTGCATATGTCAAAAGATGGCCTAGTCAGCCATCACTGGAAAGAGAGGCCCATTCGACTTGCAAACTTTATATACCCCAGTACAGGGGAACGCCAGGGCCAAAACGGGGGAGTGGGTGGGTAGGGGATTGGGGGTGGGTGGGTATGGGGGACTTTTGGGATAGCATTGGAAATGTAAACGAGGGAAATGCCTAATTAAAAAAAATCTGATTCCACTGGTGGCAGCCAACCCTTGCAGATCCACGACAGCAGCTTGCTTGGGTTCAAGAGAGAAAAGTACTGCAGCAAAGCTTGAGTTTGCCTGATGTGCACACAATGGTTGTGGAGGATTTGAAGCACAGGACTGTCATGACAGCAACTCACGAGTGGGAATTAAGCGAGCTGGGTGGAGAGATTGTGCAGTTCTGAGTGAGAGCCTCCTTGAGATAAAAACAGGTTGCTCATTGCCTGCCAGTGCATGGCTGGCCAGAACACCAGGGGCTGAAAGTTGTCTGGGTTCTTCTTTCTAAAATTTCCTGCAACGGGTGGCAAACCAATGTGTTGAGCAAGAATCCACAAGAAATTTAAGGTTATTAGCCTGAGGTATGGAGTTTTATTTTATTTTGTTTTATTTTATTTTACTTCTTTTCTTTCCCTTATTCTTTTTCTTTTCTCTTCTTTCTTTTCTTTTCTCTTCTCTTCTTTTCTTTTCTTTTCTTTTCTTTTCTTTCTTTCCTTTCCTTTTTTTTTTTTTTTTTAAGTGAGTAGCTGGGTAGCACTGAGATGAGTCATGTGGACTCAAGGGCGGGAATTGAAACATAGAAAGCAGGCTCCGAGGTCCCATGTTGTGGGAAATGAAGGCTGCTCTGAGTCAGAGAGCTGTAGAATGGAAGTTGCCTACCTCTTGTGGCAGAGATTGATTGAACTGTGAATTTATAAAATTAGGAATATTTGTTTTTAAGATAGATTTATATACAGAGTTTGTCTGAATCACATGGAGAATTTCGCCTGCAGTTCAGAACTAGGATAGGTAAAATTAGTCACTGAATTCAAGTATAGAGGTCAGTGAACAGGCATTAATAAAATAAATATCTGTGACTCCAGGCAGAGAGCTGAAAACATACATGGTATATCAAGGTGGCTGCTCTAGGCAGAGACCTTAACAAGTAAAAACTACCTGTTTCCTATAGGCAGATATTAGTAAAATTTGAATTAATTGCTTTAAGGATGGTATAAAGATATATTACTCTAATAATTCTTACAGGATACTAAATTCTGTTTAACTTGGGCTCCATTGGAATTCTGGGTTTAAACCCTGCTTTGTCTAGATGCCTGCTTATAAGTAGGTATAGATAGAAGTATGAATCAATTGTGTTAATGTGATATAAAGATATATTGCTCTAATACTCCTCACACAATATTCAAATTCTGTCTAACTTGAGCTCCATGGGGATTCTGGGTTACTATCCTGCATGGCAAATTAGAAAAGGCCTAAGAATAGGCACATACTATAATTTAGTTTATTTCATTTGTTTTGGAGTTTTGGATTTTTTGGAACTTTCAAAATGGATGTGATGTTGAGTTTTGTGGTTATATTATTCCTCTGGGAGAGAGATCAAAATAAAGATTTCTCTGATCACTGACTCAAGGATATGCTGATTTGGGAGAAATGTTTTGTTTTTGCATTTATAGAAAAGGTGATTAGGGTCTATACACCTTCCAGAATAATGTGGTTCAGCTTTGATAGAGGGAGACACCCTGAAGAACTAGATTCCAGAAAATCAAACAAAAAAGCTATCTTGATGATACTAAAATTTTGCTATGAGATTTGTATATTACAGAATATGCAGCTTTGGTGAGTCTCCTCTTCAGACATGCTGAACTAACTTGCTTGAACTCCTGATGTCTTAAACTTTCAGCTGGATCACAGTCTGGACACAGAAATCAGAGACTAATACAATTGTTAGTGTGGCCTTCTAAGGCCAACCAACTCCCCCATTTTCCCTACACTTCCCCCAATTCAAAATATCTCGACGTCCATATTCAGCTTGAAGAAGTTATAAAGAAGCATCCCTCACGTTCCCTGGGCTTTGGGGCTGGAGGTGGTATTATAGTTTGTCTTTCTAGTGAATGTAGAAATGGACTTTTATCTTTGAGTTTGCTTATATAGTGGATGTTGATGGATTTCCATATATTGAACCAGCAATGCATTCCTGGGATGAAGCCTACTTGATCATGATGGATGATTGCTTTGATGTGTTCTTGAATTCGTTTGCAAGAATTTTATTGAATATTTTGCAATGATATTCGTAGGGGAAATTGATCTGAAGTTCTCTTTCTTTGTTGGGTCTTTGTGTGGCTTAGGTAATTGTGGCTTCATAGAATGAATTGGGTAGTGTTCCTTCTGTTTCTATTTTGTGGAATAGTTTGAAGAGTATTGGTACTAGATCTTTGAAGGTCTGATAGAACTCTGCAATTAACCCATTTAGTCCTGGCCTTTTTTATTTTATTTTATTTATTTATTTTTGGCTAAGAGACTATTAATGACTGCTTCTATTTTTATATAGGTTATGAGACTGTTTAGATCACTTATATGTTCCTAATTTAAATTTGGCACCTGGTATCTGTCTTGAAAATTATCCATAATATTCAGACTTTCCAGTTTTGTTGAGTATAGGCTTTTGTAGTAGGATCTGATGATTTTTTTTTATTTCCTTGGTTTCTGTTATTGTTTCCCTTTTCATTTCTGAGTTTGTTGATTTGGATACTGATTCTGTGCACTTTAGTTAGTCTGCCTAAGGGTTTATCGATCTTGTTGATTTTCTCAAAGAACCAGCTCCTCATAAAATAGCAAAACTTCTGTAAGCAAAAGACACTGTCAATAGGACAAAATGGCAACCAAGAGATTGGGGAAAGATATTTACCAATACTACATCCAATACAGGGCTAATATTCAATACATACAAAGAACTCAAGAAGTTAGACTCCAGAGAACCAAATAACTCTATTAAAATGGGGTACAGATCTAAACAAATAATTTTCAACTTAAGAATAAGGAAAACAAAGAGAGAGAGAGAGAGAGAGAGAGAGAGAGAGAGAGAGAGAGAGAGAGAGAGAGAGATTTACAGAACATTTCACCCTAAAACAAAAGAATCTACCATCTCATGGTAGCTTCTCAAAAATAAACTAAATAATCAGACAAAATAAACAAGCCTTGAAAGATACAAGAAGATTGAAATATCTCATACATTCTATCAGATCACCACAGACGAAGGTTTGTCTTTAATAACAAAACAACAGAATGCCCACATATTGTATAACTCTCTACTTAATGATAACTTGATCAGGGAAGAGACAGAGAAAGAAATTGAAGACTTTTTAGTATTTAAGGAAAATGAAGGTATACATATCCAAGCTTAAGGAACACAATGAAAGCAGTGCTAAGAGGAAAATTCATAGACTGAGTAGCTTCATAAAGAAATTGGTGAGATCCTACACAAGCAACTTAACCAGCACATCTGAAATCTCCAGAGTTAGAAGAAACATATACATGCAAGAGGAGTAGATGACAGGAAATAATCTCAGAGCTGAAATCAACCAATTAGAAACAAAGTGTACTATACAAAGAATCCACAAAAGTAACAGCTGGCTCTTTCAGAAAATCAAGAAGATAAACTCTTATCCAAACTAACTAAAGGGCACAGAGATGGTACACAAATTAACAAAATCAGAAATGAAGAGGGAGACATAATAACAGAAACTCAGGAAAAAAAATCAGATTCTATTACTCAACAAAACTGGAAAATCTGGATGAAATGGATGATTTTCTAGACAGATCCCAGATACCAACATTATATCAGGACCAGACAAACTAAGCAGTTCCATATCCCATAATGAAGTAGAAGCAGTCATTAAAATCTCCAAACCACAAAAAGCCCAGGACTGGATGGTTTTAGTGCAGAATTCTATCAGACATTCAAAGAAGACCTAATACCAATATGTCTGAAACTATCCCACAAAATAGAAATAGAATCAATATTATATAATTCATTCTATGAAGCAGCATTTACACTGATACCTAAGCCATTCAAAGACACAACAAAAAAGAAAACTTCAGACCAATACTGCTTATGAATATTGATGCAAAAATATTAAATAAATTTTTCATAAAACAAATTCAATAATACATTAAAATTATCATTCACCATGAATAAGTAGGCTTCATCCCTGGGATGCGGGGATGATTCAATATACAGAAATCCTTCAATGTAATCTACTATATAAACAAACTCAAAGGGAAAAAAACCACAGTATCATCTCATTAGTGCTGAAAAAGCCTTAAACAAAATCAATATCCCCTCATCTTAAAAGTCTTGAGAAGATCAAGAATTCATGGCACATACCTTCTATCAGATATAGAAGCAATATACAGCAAACCAACAGTGAACATCAAATTAAATGGAGAGAAATTTGAAGCACTCTCACTAAAATCAGGGAAAAGACAGGCTGCCTACTCTTTCCCTATCTATTCAATATAGTACTTGAATTTCTATCTAGAGCAATTACACAAGAGGAGGTCAGAGGGCTACAAATTAAAAAAGAAGAAGTCAAGATATTGCTTTGAAGATGATATGATAATATACATTTTCAACCCCAAATATTCTACCAGTGAATTCATACAGCTGATAAACAACTTCAGCAAAGTGGTGGGATATATAATTAACTCAAATAAATCAGTAGCCTTTCTTTTCACAAAGCATAAATAGGCTGAAAAGGAAATTGAAGCAACAATACCCTTTGCAATAGTCACAAATTATATACAATAACTTGATGTAACTCTAACCAAGCAAGTGAAAGTTCTGTATAACATGAACTTCAAGTCTCTGAAAACAGAAATCAAAGAAGACCTCAGAAGATGGAAAGATCTCCTAAGATAATGGATCAGCAGGATTAACATTGTAAATATGGCGATCTTACCAAAAGCAATCTACAGATGCAATGCAATCCCCATAAAATAATTCCAACTCAGCCCTTCAGAGACAGAAAGAAGAATTCTCAACTTCATCTGGAATAACAAAACAAAACAAAAAAACCCCAAAACAACAAGAACAGCAACAACAACATAAAAAACAGGAGAGTGAAGAAAATTCTCAACAATAAAAGCACTTCTGGGTGAATCACCATCCTTGACTTCAAGCTGTACTACTGAGCAATAGTGATGAAAACCGTATGGTATTGGTACAGAGACAGACAGGTAAGGCAAAGGACACTGTTTATAGACTGGGAAAAAATCTTTACCAATCTTACATGTGATAGAGGGCTAATATTCAAAATATACAAAGAACCCAAGAAGTTACACTCCAGAAAACCAAATAGCCCAATTTAAAAATTGGGTACAGAGCTAAACAAAGCATTTGCACCACAGGGATCTTGAATAGGTAGAAGAACCTAGAGAAATGTTTAACATCCTTAGTCATCAGGGAAATACACATCAAAAGGACCATGAGATTCCACCTTACACCAATCAGAGTGACTAAAATCAAAACTCAGGTGATAGGAGATGCTGGTGAGGATGTGGAGAAAGAGGAATACTTCTTCATTGCTGATGGGATTGCATGCTGGTTCAGAAATCAACCTGGTGATTCCTCAGAAAGTTGGAAATAGCTCTACCTGAAAACCCTGATATACCACTCCTGGGCATATATCCAAATGATTTTCCAACATATGTTCTACTATGGTCATAGCAGACTTATTCTTAAGCCAGAAGCTAGAAGCAATCCAGATGTCCCTCACCTAAGAATGGATACAGAAAATGTGGTACATGTACACAATTTAATACTACCCAGCTATTAAATATGAAGACTTTATGAACTTTGTAGTCAAATGGATGGAACTAGAAAGTATTATCCTGAGTGAGGTAACCCAGACCCAAAAGGTCATACATGGTATGTACTTGCTGATAAGTGGCTATTAGTCCAAAATTTCAGAATATCCACTATACAACTTAAAGACCATATGAAGCTTAACAAGAAGGAAGGCCACAGTATGGATGCTTCAAACTCAGGTAGAAGGGTGAACAAAATAGTCATGGGAGCAGAGAGAGGGAGGAACCTGGGTGAGAAAGGTATAGAAGAAGAAGGGGAGAGACAGGAGAGATGTCCCGAGGGCCAGAAGAATGAATAGAAATATGCAGCAATTGGAGGTGGTGAACTTGTGGAAACATTAGAAAGTCCCAGACTACAGGGATGCAAGAGGTTTTCATGACGAATTTGGATGGTATTAGCTGAAATACCCAGGAGATTGAACCTGAAGAGACCACCTCCAGTAGATAGACATGGCCCCCAGTTGAGGGATGGGGCCACCCATCCATCTAAATATTTCTAACCCAGAAGTGCCCATATCTGAAGGAAAGAAAGGCAATCGAGAGACTGCCCCATCATTCCATCTGTAGACACCAACCACTGACACTATTGCCGATGACAAGATTCTCTTATAGACAGGAGCCTGGTATAGCTGTTCTCTGAAAGGCTCTGCCAGCACCTGACTAAGATAGATAGATACCATTGGCAACCATTGGATTGCGTCTGGAGACCCCAATGGAAGTGTTAAGGGAAGGGCTGAAGGAGCTGAAGGGGATTGCAACCCCATAGAAAGAACAACAGTATCAATTAACTGGATCTCTCAGAGCTCTTGGGGATTAAACCACCAACAAAAGACATGGAAGGGTCCATGCTCTAGTTACATATATATGGAATTAGTGGGTGGTGAGGTACTTGGTCTTGTAGAGGCTTGATGCCCCAGAGAAGGAGGATACTAGCAGGATGAGAAAGAAGTGGGTAGGTTGGTGAGTATCCTCTTAGAGGCAAAGGGGAGGAGGGTTAGGTGGAGGTTCATGGAGGGACATACAGGAAAGTGGATAACATTTGAAATACAAACAAATAAAATGATTAATAAAAAAGTCAGTTATTCACTGATGATGTCCTTATATAGAAAAAACCCAAAGACAAACATATTAACTTTAGTTTACATGTCTTTAATGCATTTTAAATGCATTTCTATTAGATGTGCTATTATTGCATTTCTTTTTAAGTCTAAATTAATTTTGAAAAATTAAAAGCTAAAGTGTGATACTTTTTTTCACCAGATTGTATTTGTCTTTTCATGCATCTTCAGAAGAGAGAACATTCAAAATGTGAATTTGTTCAGTGATTTGCTCCTTAAATTTGGAGAGTCCTCTATAATTCAATCTAAAGTACACACAGTAATATAATATACTTCTTACCTTGGCTTACATTGTCAAGTAAGCAAAGAAAAATATTTGGTTCATAGACATACCATATCATGTAAAAATTTGGCGCTAAAAATATCTAAATTCTACTTGGAGATTCTAAAAGTCCTATATTTTTGAACAATAACAAACCAAATTTTGACAATGTACATTTATCAAAAGAATACTGACTTCAAGTTTTTTCTCACTAGAACATATGTTTTCATTTTATTTGAGAGGATTTAATTGTTTTTCTTTTCTATACATAATTAGCCAACATACACAGAGACAATAAACAAAGAGTAAATAAAGGACTCTGGAAATTAAAGGGATGTAAACTAATAGACTATGGAGAACAATAAGCACCTCTGCCAAATAGGGGGAAAGGTTAACTTAGAGAACTTAAAAAGCAAAATGAAATTAAGTTTATGTGAAGACAGTCAACACACTTACCCTCAGGCCATCATACTTTCCAGTGATAAATTGCTAGAAAGTTTAAACATTCATCAAATGCAAATATTGGTAAATTTTTAAGCTACTAGATTTGTGTGTTGCAAAACTCTCTTTGAACAGCACCATCTTAATGTGGTGTTATTTAAAAATGCTTTATAAAGTTGACTATGCAGCCTTACCAAACTGATTGTATACTTGCTAGGTTGGTACCTTATAGAAACTCTTATATGTAGTACATGTACTTTTGGTAGAAGTGGTTGATAATCAGCCACAAATCACTTCATACTCTTCTACTACTCTGATCTGCTGCCAGAACAGAGCCTCATTTTCTAGGATCCTTATTTGCAGGAAAAAAAAAGAGAAACAAAAATTTTTGGAAAAGTGAGAGAGAAATGAGGGTCACAGAAACAATCATGAAGCCCCCTCTGCTAACAATGGAATAACTCTCATCAAAAGTAACTGGCATCCAGTTCTAGTGTTCAACGCTCCTATTAATTTTTTTTCCATTTTTATTAGGTATTTAGCTCATTTACATTTCCAATGCTATACCAAAAGTCCCCCATATCGACCCACCCCCACTCCCCTGCCCACCCACTCCCCCTTTTTGGCCCTGGTGTTCCCCTGTACTGGGGCATATAAAGTTTGCAAGTCCAATGAGCCTCTCTTTCCAGTGATGGCCGACTAGCCCATCTTTTGATATATATGCAGCTAGAATCAAGAGCTCCGGGGTACTGGTTAGTTCATAATGTTGTTCCACCTATAGGGTTGCAGATCCCTTTAGCTCCTTGGCTACTTTCTCTAGCTCCTCCATTGGGAGCCCTATGATCCATCCATTAGCTGACTGTGAGCATCCACTTCTGTGTTTGCTAGGCCCCGGCATAGTCTCACAAGAGACAGCTACATCTGGGTCCTTTCAATAAAATCTTGCTAGTGTATGCAATGGTGTCAGCGTTTGGATGCTGATTATGGGGTGGATCCCTGGATATGGCAGTCTCTACATGGTCCATCCTTTCATCTCAGCTCCAAACTTTGTCTCTGTAACTCCTTCCATGGGTGTTTTGTTCCCAAATCTAAGGAGGGGCATAGTGTCCACACTTCAGTCTTCATTCTTCTTGAGTTTCATGTGTTTGGCAAATTATATCTTATATCTTGGGTATCCTAGGTTTGGGGCTAATATCCACTTATCAGTGAGTACATATTATGTGAGTTTCTTTGTGAATGTGTTACCTCACTCAGGATGATGCCCTCCAGGTCCATCCATTTGGCTAGGAATTTCATAAATTCATTCTTTTTAATAGCTGAGTAGTACTCCATTGTATAGATGTACCACATTTTCTGTATCCATTCCTCTGTTGAGGGGCATCTAGGTTCTTTCCAGCTTCTGGCTATTATAAATAAGGCTGCTATGAACATAGTGGAGCATGTGTCCTTCTTACCTGTTGGGGCATCTTCTGGATATATGCCCAGGAGAGGTATTGCTGGATCCTCCGGTAGTACTATGCCCAGTTTTCTGAGGAACCGCCAGGCTGATTTCCAGAGTGGTTGTACAAGCCTGCACTCCCACCAACAATGGAGGAGTGTTCCTCTTTCTCCACATCCACGCCAGCATCTGCTGTCACCTGAATTTTTGATCTTAGCCATTCTGACTGGTGTGAGGTGGAATCTCAGGGTTGTTTTGATTTGCATTTCCCTGATGATTAAGGATGTTGAACATTTTTTCAGGTGCTTCTCTGCCATTCGGTATTCCTCAGGTGAGAATACTTTGTTCAGTTCTGAGCCCCATTTTTTAATGGGGTTATTTGATTTTCTGAAGTCCACCTTCTTGAGTTCTTTATATATGTTGGATATTAGTCCCCTATCTGATTTAGGATAGGTAAAGATCCTTTCCCAGTCTGTTGGTGGTCTTTTTGTCTTATTGACGGTGTCTTTTGCCTTGCAGAAACTTTGGAGTTTCATTAGGTCCCATTTGTCAATTCTCGTTCTTACAGCACAAGCCATTGCTGTTCTGTTCAGGAATTTTTCCCCTGTGCCCATATCTTCAAGGCTTTTCCCCACTTTCTCCTCTATAAGTTTCAGTGTCTCTGGTTTTATGTGAAGTTCCTTGATCCACTTAGATTTGACCTTAGTACAAGGAGATAAGTATGGATCAATTCGCATTCTTCTACACGATAACAACCAGTTGTGCCAGCACCAATTGTTGAAAATGCTGTCTTTCTTCCACTGGATGGTTTTAGCTCCCTTGTCGAAGATCAAGTGACCATAGGTGTGTGGGTTCATTTCTGGGTCTTCAATTCTATTCCATTGGTCTACTTGTCTGTCTCTATACCAGTACCATGCAGTTTTTATCACAATTGCTCTGTAGTAAAGCTTTAGGTCTGGCATGGTGATTCCGCCAGAAGTTCTTTTATCCTTGAGAAGACTTTTTGCTATCCTAGGTTTTTTGTTATTCCAGACAAATTTGCAAATTGCTCCTTCCAATTCGTTGAAGAATTGAGTTGGAATTTTGATGGGGATTGCATTGAATCTGTAGATTGCTTTTGGCAAGATAGCCATTTTTACAATGTTGATCCTGCCAATCCATGAGCATGGGAGATCTTTCTATCTTCTGAGATCTTCCTTAATTTCTTTCTTCAGAGATTTGAAGTTTTTATCATACAGATCTTTCACTTCCTTAGTTAGAGTCACGCCAAGATATTTTATATTATTTGTGACTATTGAGAAGGGTGTTGTTTCCCTAATTTCTTTCTCAGCCTGTTTATTCTTTGTATAGAGAAAGGCCATTGACTTGTTTGAGTTTATTTTATATCCAGCTACTTCACCGAAGCTGTTTTTCAGGTTTAGGAGTTCTCTGGTAGAATTTTTAGGGTCACTTATATATACTATCATATCATCTGCAAAAAGTGATATTTTGACTTCCTCTTTTCCAATTTGTATCCCCTTGATCTCCTTTTGTTGTTGAATTGCTCTGGCTAATACTTCAAGTACTATGTTGAAAAGGTAGGGAGAAAGTGGGCAGCCTTGTCTAGTCCCTGATTTTAGTGGGATTGCTTCCAGCTTCTCTCCATTTACTTTGATGTTGGCTACTGGTTTGCTGTAGATTGCTTTTCTCATGTTTAGGTATGGGCCTTGAATTCCTGATCTTTCCAAAACTTTTATCATGAATGGGTGTTGGATCTTATCAAATGCTTTTTCTGCATCTAACGAGATGATCATGTGGTTTTTGTCTTTGAGTTTGTTTATATAATGGATTACATTGATGGATTTTCGTATATTAAACCATCCCTGCATCCCTGGAATAAAACCTACTTGGTCAGGATGGATGATTGCTTTAATGTGTTCTTGGATTCGGTTAGCGAGAATTTTATTGAGGATTTTTGCATCGATATTCATAAGAGAAATTGGTCTGAAGTTCTCTATCTTTGTTGGGTCTTTCTGTGGTTTAGGTATCAGAGTAATAGTGGCTTCATAAAATGAGTTGGGTAGAGTACCTTCTACTTCTATTTTGTGAAATAGTTTGTGCAGAACTGGAATTAGATCTTCTTTGAAGGTCTGATAGAACTCTGCACTAAACCCATCTGGTCCTGGGCTTTTTTTGGTTGGGAGACTATTAATAACTGTTCCTATTTCTTTAGGTGATATGGGACTGTTTAGATGATCAACTTGATCCTGATTCAACTTTGGTACCTGGTATCTGTCCAGAAATTTGTCCATTTCGTCCAGGTTTTCCAGTTTTGTTGAGTATAGCCTTTTGTAGAAGGATCTGATGGTGTTTTGGATTTCTTCAGGATCTGTTGTTATGTCTCCCTTTTCATTTCTGATTTTGTTAATTAGGATTTTGTCCCTGTGCCCTTTAGTGAGTCTAGCTAAGGGTTTATCTATCTTGTTGATTTTCTCAAAGAACCAACTCCTCGTTTGGTTAATTCTTTGAATAGTTCTTCTTGTTTCCACTTGGTTGATTTCACCCCTGAGTTTGATTATTTCCTGCCGTCTACTCCTCTTGGGTGAATTTGCTTCCTTTTTTTCTAGAGCTTTTAGGTGTGTTGTCAAGCTGCTAATGTGTATTCTCTCTAGTTTCTTTTTGGAGGCACTCAGAGCTATGAGTTTCCCTCTTAGAAATGCTTTCATTGTGTCCCATAGGTTTGGGTACGTTGTGGCTTCATTTTCATTAAACTCTAAAAAGTCTTTAATTTCTTTCTTTATTCCTTCCTTGACCAAGGTATCATTGAGAAGAGTGTTATTCAGTTTCCACGTAAATGTTGGCTTTCCATTATTTATGTTGTTATTGAAGATCAGTCTTAGGCCATGGTGGTCTGACAGGATACATGGGACAATTTCTATATTTTTGTATCTATTGAGGCCTGTTTTGTGACCAATTATATGGTCAATTTTGGAGAAGGTCCCGTGAGGTGCTGAGAAGAAGGTATATCCTTTTGTTTTAGGATAAAATGTTCTGTAGATATCTGTCAGGTCCATTTGTTTCATAACTTCTGTTAGTTTCACTGTGTCCCTGTTTAGTTTCTGTTTCCACGATCTGTCCTTTGAAGAAAGTGGTGTGTTGAAGTCTCCCACTATTATTGTGTGAGGTGCAATGTATGCTTTGAGCTTTACTAAAGTGTCTCTAACGAATGTGGCTGCCCTTGCATTTGGTGCGTAGATATTCAGAATTGAGAGTTCCTCTTGGAGGATTTTACCTTTGATGAGTATGAAGTGTCCCTCCTTGTCTTTTTTGATAACTTTGGGTTGGAAGTCGATTTTATCCGATATTAAAATGGCTACTCCAGCTTGTTTCTTCAGTCCATTTGCTTGGAAAATTGTTTTCCAGCCTTTCACTCTGAGGTAGTGTCTGTCTTTTTCCCTGAGATGGGTTTCCTGTAAGCAGCAGAATGTTGGGTCCTGTTTGTGTAGCCAGTCTGTAAGTCTATGTCTTTTTATTGGGGAATTGAGTCCATTGATATTAAGAGATATTAAGGAAAAGTAATTGTTGCTTCCTTTTATTTTTGTTGTTAGAGTTGGCATTCTGTTTTTGTGGCTGTCTTCTTTTTGGTTTGTTGAATGATTACTTTCTTGGTTGTTCTAGGGCATGATTTCCGTCCTTGTATTGCTTCTTTTCTGTTATTATCCTTTGAAGGGCTGGATTCGTGGAAAGATATTGTGTGAATTTGGTTTTGTCATGGAATACTTTGGTTTCTCAATCTATGGTAATTGAGAGTTTGGCCGGGTATAGTAGCCTGGGCTGGCATTTGTGTTCTCTTAGTGTCTGTATAACATCTGTCCAGGCTCTTCTGGCTTTCATAGTCTCTGGTGAAAAGTCTGGTGTAATTCTGATAGGCCTTCCTTTATATGTTACTTGACCTTTCTCCCTTACTGTTTTTAATATTCTATCTTTATTTAGTGCATTTGTTGTTCTGATTATTATGTGTCGGGAGGAATTTCTTTTCTGGTCCAGTCTATTTGGAGTTCTGTAGGCTTCTTGTATGATCATGGGCATCTCTTTTTTTATGTTTGGGAAGTTTTCTTCTATTATTTTGTTGAAGATATTAGCTGGCCCTTTAAGTTGAAAATCTTCATTCTCATCAATTCCTATTATCCGTAGGTTTGGTCTTCTCATTGTGTCCTGCATTACCTGGATGTTTTGAGTTAGGATCCTTTTGCATTTTGTATTTTCTTTGACTGTTGTGTCGATGTTCTCTATGGAATCTTCTGCACCTGAGATTCTCTCTTCCATTTCTTGTATTCTGTTGCTGATGCTCGCATCTATGGTTCCAGATCTCTTTCCTAGGGTTTCTATCTCCAGCGTTGCCTCGCTTTGGGTTTTCTTTATTGTGTCTACTTCCCCTTTTAGTTCTAATATGGTTTTGTTCATTTCCATCACCTGTTTGGATGTGTTTTCCTGTTTTTCTTTAATGATTTCTACCTGTTTGGCTGTGTTTTCCTGCTTTTCTGTAAGGGCCTGTAACTCTTTAGCAGTGCTCTCCTGTAATTCTCTAAGTGACTTATGAAAGTCCTTCTTGATGTCCTCTATCATCATCATGAGAAATGTTTTTAAATCTGGGTCTAGATTTTCGGTTGTGTTGGGGTGCCCAGGACTAGGTGGGGTGGGAGTGCTGCGTTCTGATGATGGTGAGTGGTCTTGATTTCTGTTAGTAGGATCCTTACGTTTGCCTTTTGCCATCTGGTAATCTCTGAAGCTAGCTGTTTTAGTTGTCACTGTTAAGAGCTTGTTCTTCAGGTGTCTCTGTTAGCCTCTATAAGCAGACCTGGAGGGTAGCACTCTCCTTAGTTTCAGTGGGCAGAGTATTTTCTGCAGGCAAGCTCTCTTCTTGCAGGGCAGGTACCCAGATATCTGGTGTTCGAACCAGACTCCTGGCAGAAGTTGTGTTCCACTCACTAGAGGTCTTAGGATCTCGTGTGGAATCCTGTGTGGGCCCTTGCGGGTGTTGGGCAAGACTCTGCTGGCAAGGTAGACCGGGGCTCGAGTGGAGTGGAAGGGGTTTGTGCCCCAGATCAAGCCCGGGTAGCCTGCTTCCCTATGTACTGCAGTCTCAGGTTCCGCGAGATTGGATTGGGGCAGGCGCTGTGTTCCACTCACCAGAGGTCTTAGGATCCCGTGGGGAGTCCCGTGTGGGCCCTTGCGGGTGTTGGGCAAGACTCTGCTGGCAAGGTTTCCGGGGCTCGAGTCGAGCGGAAGGGACTTGTGCCCCAGATCAGGCCCGGGTAGCCTGCTTCCCTATGTACTGCAGTCTCAGGTTCCGCGAGATTGGATTGGGGCAGGCGCTGTGTTCCACTCACCAGAGGTCTTAGGATCCCGTGGGGACTCCTATTAATTTTATGGAACAAACCTAAGGTTCATTCCACAGCATCCCCAGTGGATCCCCTTCCACGCTGCTCAGGAGTACTGGAGCTGATTAAGGCACAAATTTGTTCTCTTCTTTCGTGCCTGTTTCTCTTCATCTCCCTTTCATTTGTAGTGCTGGAATCACCTCCAAAATAAACTGAGGGTCTCCAAGCTATCGACTCACTTGAATTTGGCAGGAGAAGTACTCAAACTAAACAAAATTTGCATAAGATCGTTCCAGGAAGATGTGCATAGTGAACCTACCCAAAACTCACATGGCTTCATTTTGTTATGTTTTGTATTTTATCAAAAAACTCAATAGTTAACTTTTATGCCTAGAACTGAGAACTTACATTGGCTTCACACTGTGAATTGGATGAAAATAAAATTTTCTAGTGGAGATTCCAAACATAATGTGTCACTATTTGGCATAAATATATAGTATAAAATCAAATGACAGCCATGGAATGAGATTAAACACATGCTTGAAAACACATATATCAAGATCTGAAGAAGGGACCACAATATCCATTCCCAATTCCAACAGACCAACTATAAATTACTATACTAGCATTGTGAACCAACAATTCTATTTTGTTATATTCTTTATTAGAATTTTCAGTCATAAAAATATCATAGGGTTGGTAGCTTAAACAAGGAAATACTTCTCACGGTTTAAGAGAATGGATGGCCAACATGAAGCTGACATTTAAATTGGTGTGTCATATGGACCTGCTGCTTTTGTTTCATAAGGCTGTGCACTTATGTATTTTTTTCATCCAATCTTTTATTGGTTAAATGAAATAAATTGAGGTTGTTGAATCACAATAGAAATTGCATATGACTACATACATATACAAACACAGTTATACACACAGAGTGCACATACATGCATGTAAATACTCTCACCTTAGTCCACTTTATTTCAAATTTTATAGCCTGATTTAATATTTATTGCTTCCTAAAAGTACAGTATCCATATATAGCTCTATTAGACAGAACAAGTTTAATAAATTCTCAGAAAAAATGAATAAATTTTGAATTCTTAATCTTCATATTCTATATTCAACTCTATATTAGAATAAATTGCCCCAAACCTGTCACCTACTAATTATTAAGGAGTTTTGAAAATTATATGCAAATAAATTTTCTTCATCTGAATCCTTTTAAAGCTTTATATGACAAGTTTCTTAATCATAGCTTATGAGTTTTGGATTATTAATTGGAACTACACAGGACTGATAGTTTTATATGTTTCATAGCAATGTTTGAAAATTTGTGTTCTACTTCCAGGTATAGTAAATTATAAATTAAATCTACTTAAATAATTCAGAATGTCTTCCTTAAATTAACCCAAGGTATATCTTAATGAAGATCCAATGGTCATTTGAATGAGAAATGTCCCTCTTTTTCTCTGGATTTGAACACTTAGTCACCAGCTGGTACTATATGGAGAGGTTATAGGAGTGTCCTGGTTTCCTAGAGGATGTATGTCACTGGGGTGAACTTTAAGATTTCATAGTCTTGACCTACTTCCAGTTTGCTTCCTCTTCTTCACATTTGTAGTTAAATATCTGATCATTCAACTTCTTGCTCCTGCCACCATGTCTGCTACTTGCTTCCTTACCTCTGCCCTCATTAAGTTGCCTTTGCTTATGGTGTATTATCATAGAAACAAAAGTAAGTAATACATGAGCACATACATGATCTACCATCTGGAAAATGAAGAATATATGTGTTCTGATACCAAATAACCAAATAACAAATGTTTTCCTGATAACTAAACCCTAGAAAGTCTCAATTTCTCAAATAAGCATTGGCATAGGTATTTCTTTAATAATTTAATCCAATTTATTTAAAACTATACTTACCAAACATGTTAGCATAACACAGACTCCTTTTTTAAATTCATGTCCCATCAAACATACTTACATTTCAGAATTGAATATGCTGTTATTGTTGTTTAAGTACAGAAAAATGAGAAAAAGTAATCATACGATATTGTTTTCCACAATTCCACTGAATTTTCTTGATGCTGATATGGATAGTTGATAAAAAGTATAATATATATATATATATATATATATATATATATATATATATATATATATATATATGCCAATTCAGTTATTGCTATACTGGATTTATGACTTTTAGGAGTGAATTTTTGTTATACTCAAATGTGGTATTCCTTGTTGCAGTGTTTTGAACCCTACCTTGCTCAATTATTTTCTAATCTACAGGGACATAAAGACTTGAAAATACACATTATTGTTCCTATTATTAATGTTCAGTATATCTCAGTGGAGGAAAGGTAACTGTAAAAATCAAACCTCATTATTCTCTGAGGGTAAGTATGCAGGTCCTGATGATGGGAAGACATGGGAATTTGTTCAATTGGTATGAGGAAATCATTTTATAACCATCTTCATTGTTACAGGAGGCTGAAATCACTGTTAATAACTTATTAAGTTTTTTCATAACATTTTAACAGTAGACTTTCTGACATTCATTTAACAGTTTGTCATTGGGCCTAACTCCCAGAAATTATATTTGTTTGTAGTGCTTGGCACTAGGATTCTAAGATGTGCAATGTAAATGTCTCCTTCAGTTTCAAGGACTGAGCTCTGAACTATTCACTAGTGAATATGCACTACTTATTCATGTTTTACTTAAATGCTTCTGGTTTCTTTGGTGATGTGAGAAAAAATCATTTCTTTAAACTTTGGTCCAATCAAATTAGCTGTTGCTTTATTCACTGTTTATTGCTGTGAAGAGGCCTTATGGCCAAGGAACCTCTTATAAAGAAAAACATTCAACTGGGGGCTTGCTTCCCTTTTCAGGGCCCTAAGTCCATCGTCATGGCAGGAAGCAAGGTGGAGAGAAGGCCTGGTGCTGGACAAATAGTTAAGAGTTCCATCCTGATCCATAATCCAAGAGACAGACTGGGAATCACAGGAGCTTTTGAAACCTCAGTCTTACTTCCAGTGACACTCTTCCTCCAGAAGGGACACTCCCTCATATAATGTCACTCCCTGATGATAAAGCATTTAAATATATGAGTCTATGGGGCCATTTTTATTCAAACCACCACAGATATGTACTTTTATCATTTTGAAACAGAGTTTCAATTGTTCTTTCTGATTAATCCAAAACTATTCGTTATTTAAAAGCTCAATAAGAATATCAACTTTTATAGTATTAATAATTGAGGCTGGGAAGATGTTGAAGCAAATGTCGGAGGTCTGAGCAAGTTCAGGGCACTTAGTACTTCAACTAGGATTCTGTTTTCTATTCCCAGCACCAGCATGGTGTTGAACCAACTTATTTAGCTCTAGTTACAGTGGATCTCACTCCCTTTTCTAAGGTCTGTGTGCACTGTACACACATGATATGCAAACATGCAGACAATGCAGCCATATATATAAAATAATAAAAGCTAAAATTTACAAAAGCTTGCACTGTATAAGAATTTCATTTCAATATTGTATTGTGTGACTTCCTATACTCTATAAAACACAAAACTAAAAGAGATAGAAAATAGAAATTTGTAAAAATGTTTTAGAAGTAAAACTTTAAGTCAACTATTCTTAGTACAGTTTAAATGAACAGACATTTATTACAAAGTTTCTGAGGGTATGTGTGGAGTTTCTGATGGAATTTTCTGAAGTGCTGTAAGTAAGAGATCTTGGTTTGTTAACACAATCAGGAAGTTTATGTGGAAAGGAAGAGGAGGGAAGTATAGAAGTTTGATTGAGTACACTGTGGAGTTTGCTTATTTGAATGTGATCCGATCAAATGGCAGCATAAAGTAGGATGAAACTTGGCTATAGTGATTAGTTGAGATCTATAAATCAAGGATTACAAAGCACACACAGAGCTGCGTGGGATGTCCTAAAGTCCAAGCAATCAGGAGGTGAAGGAAAAAGGTGGTGAAGATTAAAATTATCCAGAGTTATGTAGTGAGGTCCAGGACAACCTGGGCTACATGACATTATTATGACAAATCAATTGTCTTAATTAAGTTTAACATGGTTCATACAATCATATTGAATATTTTTCACAATGTAACCATTGGAAATACTAAGGCAGGCTTAAGCCAAACTTACCTTAATTCAATAATTACCAATATAAAGTTCTTGTTGATAGGAATATCAAAGTACAATAGGATATAGAACACTCTTGATCTTCCAAAGCAAATAACACATTTAAAACCACACTAATTTGTCTAAAGAACTACAAGGACTACTGATATTATCAGACTAGGGAATTTTCCATGGTCAAACAGGTATGTGCTAAATTGTCTCAAACACTGCAAACATTCAATAAATAACAACAAAAATTTCAACCCTTACTGGTAGAGCTCAGACTTTCAGTGTCAAATGGTTATTTTTAAGTTGTGACACTGGGAAAATATATAGTTATTTGACATTTTTTTCTGTAAATTTAAGTAGAATTTTATTAATGTTTCTGATTTTATATAAATTACAGGAACGATTAATCAGCACTTCTAAACTCTGAAGGCCACAGCTGAACTATGTTTCGAGAATGCTCTCACTAACCACAAGTCCTAAAGAAGTCCCAAGGGCGTGTTTCACATTTCTGGCTTCATTTTAAAACTGAAATTATGTTGGAGGAAATTCTGAAGAGTTAGGAGAGGCATCCAAATTTTCAATTGCTTCTCTGAAACCTTGGAATCCTGCCTGTTAATAATCCGCATGCTCTTTGCTTAGAATTTACCCACAGAATCAACTGACAGGAAACTGCTCATCACCCTCCACCCTTCCAACAAGGCTGTGCCAAAGCTCTCATCAGAAACCACAGCGACAAAAATAGATGCAATTGAAGACTATACAGTGACTTAGAAACGGATTTATGGGTTAAGATATCTTTATTATTTTTTCCTTGTTTTGATGTCATGATTTAAAAAGAAGAGAAAGCTTTGAAATAACATCTGGCTAAACAACATGCACAGCTACTCCAGCCTTGTGTGATTTAAAATATTCCAGGTCTTATAACATGCATGAAAAACATGGCTATTAATCCAAACACTATCAACACACAGTGGAGTCTCAAACTCTGGTTAGTCATACTGCTGGGCAAAGCTCATAGCACAGCAACAACAATAAAAGAAAATTCCCTTTGAACAGCTGAATGGCTGCACTAGAATTTTTCTGTGTTCAGATGTAATTAAAAAACAGCTGTGAAGGAAAATCAATTGTTCCTGGTAGTCAATGGCTAATTTTCCACAATCAAAATAAAGAATGCAATATGACATGTTTGTAATGAGCCAGTAATTGTTTCTCTTTTGCTTATTGTTTTAACATTTTTCCCTTCATTTGCAGGAGCTGTCAGTTGCTTGCTTCAGAACTACATTTCACAGTCTTGTCCTCTCCTCGTGTCCACACTGCGATACTAGCAACTGCTGAGGATGCTGTGTGTCTCTGATTCATTTACTCAAGACAGATTTATAATTTGTAGAGCAGTGTGGAAATGTTGACCTTGCTTTTATGAATTAAAAAAGCTTCCATAAATGGAATTATTAACAGACACCCGCATTATTTTCTGGAATTTAATGTTGATTCATTCTAAAAAGGTCTCATGTGTCAAAAAGATGAAGTTGCTAGAATTTGTTGACCTGGGGTCTGTGAACTGTTGTGTATGCTTTTCAAGACAAAACAAAATAGCAGCCACCACAAAGCCTTTTCTCTTATATCCTCCTTTCATTAGCATGGACAAGAAGATGTTAGTGCAGCTGATGGTTAGAAAAGGAAACTTTTACACTGAACATTTGGAGTTTAGAGGATGGAAATTGAGTGGACAAATGAGATAAAATTGGTTTATCTTAGCCACACTTGATCTAGCCAATACAGAAGTGGATGCTCACAGTCATCTATAGGATAGAACACAGGGCCCCCAATGGAGGAGCTAGAGAAAGTACCCAAGGAGCTGAAGGGGTCTGCAACACTATAGGTGGAACAATATGAACTAACCAGTACCCCCAGAGCTCGTGTCTCTAGCTGCATATGTAGCAGAAGATGGCCTAGTCGGCCATCAAAGGGAAGAGAGGCCCCTTGGTCTTGCAAACTTTCTATGTCCCAGTACAGGGGAACACCCGGGCCAAGAAGTAGGAGTGGGTGGGTAGGGGAGCAGGGCAGGGGGAGGGTATAGGGAACTTTCGAGATAGCATTTGAAATGTAAATAAAAGAATATCTAATAAAATAAAGAAATGAGTTAAAAAAGAGAACTTTATAATACCTGAATAAAAATGAAAAAAATTGGTTTATCATGCTCATGCTTATTTTAATGTATTTACATATACAGAGACAGACATAGAGAGAGACATATACACAGAGAGAGTATTTTTAGTGAAATTTTGAATGTCAATATAAAGGAAATAGAAATAAATAATAAATAAACATTGACTCTCAATTGTTTTGTAATTTTGTGCCATTTTTAATCTTAACTACCCTCAGGTTGTTAATAAGAAAAATGATAACATATAAGAAAACTGGGATTTTCTGGTAGTTATTACAAGCATATTAATGCAGTAATATGTATTTCCAGAAATTTAAATTTTGTACGGAAAGATTATTTAAACTCAAAGTGTTATCTAGTCACTAGCACCCAGTATATGATGTTTTGCCTTGTTTTGAAAAGCATACACAACAGTTCACAGACCGCAGGTCAACAAATTCTAGCAACTTCATCTTTTGACACAGGAGCTTCCTAAGTACCATACACTACCTGTTCATGAATGACAAATGTCTCATAGTTCATAACTCTCCACTCTTCTATCAGAAGGGTGCATATTCCTGAAGAGTTATGGCATTTGTTAAATTAATTATATATTTATGATTCTGAGAAACACACTAAGACTGAAGTAGGAGGACATAAGAAAATTGCATATTGTCAAAAAATATGAAAAAATTAAGAACTAGATTTTAAAATAATATTTGATTGCCATTGAGATCAGTAAATATCTTTGATGAATGGGGATTCTAAATTTTAAACTGAAATCTGTATTTCAAATTTCTAATGTACTATGTAAATAGAGTAAGAAGATCTTTAGAGCTATTATTCTATGATTATACATCTACATGTCTACTTTTTATTTTTCTCATTTGGTATAGATTATTATGACAAGTTGTTAAGCACATTTCTCCTTAAGCACTTATACCTCCATATTTTTTTTAATAATCTTTGACAACTCTTGTATCCTAAGTGTCAGGCTCTTTATCGTGAATGACTTCATGGCTATCTGGATGGGAGGTGGGCATCAATGTCTGCTGCTGGTCTTCCACTGTCTCCCTTTCCTCTTGCTCTTCTCAGGGGTAGCTATTCTTTGACAGCACTTTCTTTAATTTTACAATGCACTCAAATGTTTTTCAAATGTGTCTTTTACCCACAGTTCCCATTTACTTATTTTCTCTATGCATCCAGGTCTTCACACAAGTTAAAGGAATACATAAACCAAAGCAACACGAATTTCAGCATTGGTGAACAGCTTGCCCATAGTTGCTCCAAAATAGAAATCGTTCAACAGGATAAGGAGGATGATTAAGAAAAAGAGTCATTGTTCAATAAAGCAATAGCCACATTTGACAATGGTAAAATATTCACTCCTAATGTCAATGTTCCCATTGACTTAGCCTCTAAGGAAAATGTAGCTACTTCAATAGACAATTCATGGCCAATATACAACGACAGAACAAGAGAGCAAAGTAATTGCTGAGAAAACATTGGATTATTTAACATATTGAATAAAGAATTCTGGACTTGAAATTCTTACATTAATAACCAACATATGTCAGACTGTAAGTAGATTTCAAAAACAAATGGCAGATTTTTTTTTCTTGAAATAAGAGTAACAAGAAACAGATGCCAAAGTGAAAACCTTACTGAATTTGGTTGAAATGTTGCAGACGTTGACCCAGAACATTATTCAAAAAGAACTGGGTTTAGGGTGTAGATTACAAACACTAATGAGCCACCTGTTTTGGAGACATCAGCATAGATAGGCAATTGGGGGAAGTTCCTGACGTGACAAATTCCACTTCCAATGAGGATGTTTCTATTTTCATCACCTTTGGTAACAGAACATAATTCCATGGAAAGGGGCAACAAGAATTCTCTGTAGACAGTATTAATTTGGGGAAGGAATTACATACATAAGTAGATGTTGGAATTTGGTAGTAATGTCAGCCAAAACCAGATGAGACCATGCCCAGTGAGAGTAAATACATTTTAGACAAAGTTCTGTTTTTATTGTTTGTAGCCACTCAATGAATAAATATGCATTTGTTTGAGAAACCATGTAGCTAAAAACAAACTTTAATTAAGATTCATCTACACTATGCTACATATTTAAAAATTCAAAAATCTCCAGGAATATAGAGAAAAGACGATAATGAGTGACCTTGGGAAATAAGATGTTGAATTAATTCTGTCTTCCACATATCCTGTTTGGTGTGTATCCAATTCCTGCATCTATACCCATATGCTTTCTCTTCACTTCTCATCCATATGCTGAAATGTATCCAGTACTTTGAGTACACTCTAAATGAATCCATTCACCCCAAGATGCAGAAAGGATCCATCCTTGCTCCTTCATCACTGAGATTCTACAACTCCTGATCCTGAAATTAAGCCTGGATTCTTAATCATCTTCAGCTAAGATAGTATTGAGTTACATTACCTTTCCTACTTCATTTCTTTTTCTCTATTTTGGGCTCTTCTATTCGGATTGTGTTCTCATATTTCAATACTAACACATTTTTTTAAAACTCATACCAATGATTGCACAATCTAAAATGGCCATTTCATTTAATCTAGTAGCTTAATAAATGCACATGGATGTCTGATTGCAGCTCCATTCTTGAACCATTTCAGGTTGCTTTAGGACACCGTTCTTTCTGGTAGTATTATTTCTTTTTAGTCATATTTATGAGTGTGGATTTGACGAAAGGATGGACCATCTTGTGATTGCCATATCCAGGGATCCATCCCATAATCAGCTTCCAAACACTGACACCATTGCATACACTAGCAAGGTTTTGCTGAACAGACCCAGATATAGCTGTCTTTTGTGAGACTATGCAGGGGCCTAGCAAACACAGAAGTGGATGCTCACAGTCAGCTATTGGATGGATCACAGGACCCCCAACGGAGGAGCTAGAGAAAGTACCCAAGGAGCTAAAGGGAACTGCAACCCTATAGGTGGAACAAAAATATGAACTAACCAGTACCCCGGAGCTCTTGTCTCTAGCTGCATGTGTATCAAAAGATGGCCTACTTGGCCATCACTGCAAAGAGAGGCTCATTGGACTTGCAAACTTTATATGCCCCAGTACAGGGGAACGCCAGGGCCAAAAAGGGGGAGTGGGTGGGTAGAGGAGTGGGGGGTGGGTATGTGGGACTTTTGGGATAGCATTGGGAAATGTAAATGAGGAAAATACCTAATTAAAAAAAAAGAATTCCACAATTAAAAAAAATGAATTCCACAATTTAGTCCCTTGGCTATCTTCTCTACAAAAACTTAATTTCCAGATAATTTCGTAAAGTCCCATAAGTTAGTAGCATATTAATAGTAACTACATCTAGAAAGATCGATTTTTGAAAATTGTTTTCTGAATTTCACTGTTCTATTCCAAATACATATTTGTGTTAATGTAGGTGTCCAGTATAAGTAATAATGTTATCATACAAAACCCAAATGCCAGATTTGTACTTTTTGGATCTTTTCCAAAATCTTTTGCAAGAGTTAATTTTCTCTTGGCAATATGCCAATTTGTCAACATAATACATTTGTGTACCGGTTCCATTATTGGCAGACATTTATTTTTTGCTGGTTGAAGTTTATATCCATATGGATAACATGAAATATATGTATTGTTAGCTATTCAACTTGAGGTAGATTTTTTTTTTTGGCACAGTTTTAGCAGATGAGGGCCAAATATTCCTAAAATGGCACATAGATTGACAATGCACAAAGCTCTTGTTGGAAAAGGCATATTCTGACAAATAGTTGCTGTTTGTACACTTTTCCATATATATTATATGTGTTTGGGTGTGTATGTGTGTGTAGATAGATAGATATAGATATAGATATGGATATAGATATAGCGATATATATTTTGATATAATACCTCCCTAAGCACTAACTTATGTCATCTGCTATATTTTTATATGACTGACAGTTACTTTATGAATTTAAAATGTACGTTTTCTTCATGAGTCTCTTATCAGAGTTATGACTGTAATTTTAATTTTTCTCATTATATAGCTTCTGTTACTCCTTTAACAGGTAATATTAACAAATTACATTTTTCTTTTTTGCGACTAATATTTACATACTATCTAAAATTTTTACTTATGCCTTAAATCATACATTTTTTTACTACTAGATTTTTCCTGGGACTCCACTGACTTTATATAGCACTTTAAGACAATGCCAGTATTATCATCAAATCCTCGAGTCCTTGGATTTATTCTTTCTTTTTAGGACATGTAATTTTGTATAATAATATTTTTCAATTTCTTAATTTTAATGTAGCTATTAGTTAATATTTTACTAATTTTTTTGCTAGCTATTTTATGATGGCAGAGCCTTTATAAACTTAAAATTTACATTTAAATTAATTTCTTGGTTTGCTGTTATAATTTTATGTAATTTTTTATCAATACACTTAATCTAATGTACTAAAATAATTTGAAAAATCTTCAGATATTTTGTACCTAGACATATCTGTTTGAAATTTAGTTGTGTTCTTCCTTTTCTAACTTTTATACATTCTAGTTATTAATTCTGTTTGTTTACTGTGCTGAGAAGGCCTTTCAATCCAATGTTATCTGACTATAGTAACTGGCTGCATCCCTTGGCATTTCCAACCACAAAAATAATTTTAACTTATCACTATGAAACTTTCCATCAGAAAATATAGTGTTTCATGGAAGATTTTTTTCTCTACATTATGAAAGAAAACTTTTTCAGTAATCCTGTTATTGCATGATTGCTGTTTTAAATTTAGTTCATGTTGAATTACATAAAACTCTCTTTGTGCAGCTACTGAGGGACAATATTAGTCTTAAAGCTTAATCTTTTAAAAAGAGAAGATGCACTCAATTTTAATTTTTATGAGTATGACATTATTAAGCTGTAACTTATTATTTTAATTTGTATAGATGCTATTTGACTTCTTATTTACTCCAGATTATTTATATTCACATTTACACTTATCTGTGATTTTTATGTAATATTTCTATCAAAATTCATCAACAAAGTTACCCAACTTCAAATAATAATTTGTACAATCTATCATTTTTCTAATCTTAACAGTTTAAGAGTTCTGCTATTTCCTTCTTAAAATATAAAAGCAGTAGCATTAAGTGTTTTTTGTGGATGACATTGTGAGTGATTTGAAAGGCATAGTTTTCTTATAGATAATGTCTTCTAATTTTCTCTTTTTGGCAAGTTACACAATTTGTATTTTTCTAGGGATGTAGTTATGTAAATTTTACAGCTTTACCAAACTTCTTTGCAAATCACTTACATGCGATTTATTTTTTTTCAATTTTCTTGATTGTTCTTGTTACATAATTTAAAAATTATTTTAAGTCAGTCATTGTTGTTTTTTAGATGGAACACTATTTTAAGTGAAGATAGTTTTATTGTCTATAGGAAGGAGGCTTGAATTACCTTCCCTGTTTGACTATAGACGTTTAAATGTGACAAGTTCCCATAGACTTGTTTTGAATACTTGGTCCCCAGATGGCAAGTACTGGTTTAAAAGAGTACAGAATTTGTTTGTTTGTTTGTTTGTTTTTGTTTTTGTTTTCTAATCTTTTTTCCTCTATTTTTGCACTCCAGATTTTATCCCTCCATATCCACCCTCTGACTATTCCAAATCCTATACCTCCTCCCTGCCCCTATCCTCATGTCCCCAGCTCCCCATCCCCCCCCCCCCCCCCCCCCCCGCCAACCTGTCCTCTAAAACTCCATGGAACCTCCAGTCTCTTGAGGGTTAGACTGAACCCAGACCAATCAGTCCTCTGCTTGTATATGTGCTGGAGACCTCTTATCAGCTGGTGTGTGCTGTCTGGTTGGTGGTCTAGTATATGAGAGACCTTGTGGGTCCAGGTTAATTGAGACTACTGATCTTTTTACACTGTCACCCTCCTCCTAAGCTTCTTCCAGCTCTTCCCTAATTCAACCACAAGAGTCAGTCCCTTCTGTCCATTGGTTGGGTGCAAATATCTGCATCTGACTCGCTGCTAATTGGGTCTTTCAGAGGGCAGTCATGATAGGTCCCTTTTTGTGAGTGCTCCATAGCCTCAGTAATAGAAGAGTACAGAATCTTAAAGAGAGAAAAACAGTAGCAGAAAAAGTGGCTCATTTGAAGCAATCTTTCAGGTTCTATAATTTAGTCCCAAATTTTGTCTGCTCTCTGATCTGTGCTTCTCCACTCTGTAAGAAAGTAACAAATCTCAGCTGTTTGCTATTCCATAATACTTTCTCCATCAAATGTACCCTGAAACTAAACAAAAATAAACTGTTTATTAAGTGGTTTTTGTCATATCAATAAGAAAAGTAGCTGTTGGCCTTCCTCATTTCTGTGCTATGTCCTTTAGTGTCTGATTTGAGGAACTGCCTGTCATGCTGATGGACCATATGTTACATCTTCACTGAAGATAAAATGTCCTTGGTATTCACAAAGTATTTGCTGTGTCAATGCTTATTCTGACATTTGTCATCAGTCTTTTTCAAGTTAAGTGGAAGATTTGCAGAGTTCAGGGCTCAGCCCACTTATTGTTGCCTTTTGCTTCCTCAGTATTTGACTTGTTTTCACATCTTGGCTTTACTGGAGACTCTACTTTCAGTTTTGCTTCTTTGAACCCATAAGATGTCCAGATAATATTCTTGCTTGAAAACTTTGTCCTTAGCCCTCTGTAACAGATTCACCTAAAATCATCAAATCTTGTGAGAGGAGAAACAAGGGTTGGATGCCAGGTCAAGTCTCTTTCACTGTTGTAGCCTTATCTTTTAAGTATCTACCTTGGTCAATTCTGTAATACCCATCAGTTCTTTTATATTTTCAGTTTTTTGGTTTTTTTAAATTTGTTCAACTTTTCTTACATTTGCTGGAATGTCCTGGGGAAGCCATTTTATTTCAAAGGGATAATGTGTTGGTGTAATCATTGAAAAAATATATCCTGTCATAAAATTCCAGTGCTGGCAAGAGTCATATCATATCTGAATTACAATCAAAGTCATATGAACAAACTCAGGAATACAATATGAATACAGTGTGTTTTGACGACAAAGCTGATGGTCTAGCTCCATTCCATTCAGCTTTTGATGAACTTCAACTATTTAGTATGTATGTATATATATATATATATATATATATATATATATATATATATATATATATATATATATTCTCTTTTTGAAAATACAATGTATTTTGTAATCAAATATAACCCCTATTCACTCTTTTCAAATTCTTTTATTATTTCTCCAACAATTTTACATTTATTTTTTTGTACTCGTTTTATTTTAAACCCAAGGGATATGCTGCCTCTTTGTATAAGAACTACCTATTTGGTCATGAGTGGTCTCTCTGGAATAATGTCTCTGAAGTAAACTTTGTCCCTTTCTTTTATTCAGAAGTCATTAATTACTAATAGTTCCAGAGCCAGGGACAGAATTTCATGCTTCGCTCCAGGATTTATGTTGGTATTTTGACTGGCTTAATCTTGTTCAGGTTTATGAAAAAAAATCAAAGCAAACAAACAGACACACAGACTGGCAGAAAAACAACAACAACAGCACAAAACAAACAAACAAACAAAAACCCCAAACAAACAAACAAAAACAGAAAAAAATAAGAACAAAAAAACAAACAAAACAAAACAAAAACAAAAACAAAACTTGCAAACCAAATCTGAGAAGTTATAGAAGAGAGTGTCCACTATAATCAAGTAGGCTTCATCCTAGAGCTAATGGGATGATTCAGCATATATTAAAACAATAAACATAATCCACCAAATAAACAGAATGAAAAACAAAAAGCTACACAATGTACCCATCAAATACAGAAAAGGACTTTGACAAAATCCAGCATTTCCTCAAGATAAAAGTCCTGGAGATAATAAGGATGCAAGTGACATGCCTAAAAATAGAAAAGGCAGTTTACAGCAAGCTCACAGCCAACATCAACCTAAGTAAAGAGAAAATCAAAGCAATTCCACTAAAATCAGGAACTTAACAAGGTTGTCCACTCTCTTCATACCTGTTCAATATAGTACTTGAAGTCTAAGCTACAGTAATATGACAATTGAAGGAGATCATGGGGGATGAAACTAAATAGAAGCCCAAGTATCTTTATTGTAGATCATTTATCCATAAATGACCCTTAAATGCTACCAAGAAATCTCTGTATTGGATAACAAAGTAGCAGGATATAAAATTACTATATGAAAATCAATAACCTTCCTATATACAAATGGTAAATGGACTGAGAAAGAAATCTGGTAGATAATACAGGTACAATAGCCAACAAATATTATCTTGGAATAACATTGTCTAAGTTTGGGTTACTTTCACTATGACAAACACCATAATGCAAAGCAATTTGTGAAGCAAAGGATTTTCTTGATTTGCACTTTCCACATTCATAGTGTGTCACTGAATGAAGACAGAAGAGGAAATTAAGCTGGGTTGGAACCTGAAGGCAGGAGTTGATGCAGAGACAATGGAAGGATGATACTTACTGGATTGTCCCTCACAGAATACACAGCCATGTTTCTTATAGAGTTTCTTATAGAACCAATGACCCAGAAATGGACACAGCCACAGTGGCTGGGCCCCCTGTCAATCAGGAATTATGAAAAGGCTTTAAGACTTTCCTACAGCCCAGCATTGTGATGGCATTTTCTCAGTTGGAGTTCTTTTCTTTCACATGATTGTAGCCTGTGTCACGTTTACACAAAGTTAGCCTGCCAAAACACTAATCAAACAAATAAAAGATTTATAATAAAAATGTTAGGCTTTAAAGAAAGGAATTGAAGATATTAAAAGGTGAAAATATCTGCTATGCTCACGGATTAGTAGGATTAATATTGCAAAAATAAGGCTGTTTCTAAGAAAGCTTCTAACACTAATCTATCTTCTTATTCTTATGCTGCTTAATTTTTCTTAATAGTCCTTATAACCAACTTTCCTATTACATTTTTATTTGTTCTGTCCTAATGTCTCCCACTCTTAAATAGATTACTTTCTGCATGGAAACTGATGTCTTGCATAATTAGAACCCTCATCAATATCCAGCACGCTGTATATTAAAAAAAAAAAAACCCTCCCTAATTAACAGCTATGGATTGTGTCCTCCCACACTTTCATCTTCCTTTGGTTTGTTTTGATCCTCAAATTCTTGTCTTTTCATCTAAGACCAGTATGAAGTTTCAGCTCTGAAAATCTTGAAAACATTTTCAACATAATAATTAAACACCAACATAGCAGAAAAAAGTATTAACCCTAAAACTAGTGCAGAAACAAATGCACTTTACAGTGTATCTCAGAGAGATGTTGCAACAGAGATTGACATTAAATTGTAAGGTTTTGAAGAAAATAGTATCAGTATATCTGATAAATACCACTTATCACAGTAGGTAATAATTTGTTCTCTCAGGAGGAAAAGGCATTAAAAAGCAAGACATAAGGATTTGAAAAAAAAAAAAAAAGCAAGCAGAACTTTAAAGAAAATAAACAACATTTTATGTAATTAAAAGGAAAAGAAAAATGTGTGAACTCTAATGAAACAAACTATTAGCACCTAATTATACAGATAAAAAAGATAATGTTGCTGCAGTTTCAAATCTGTTTTCTCAATAGAAGCTTATTTACAATGAATTCTGAAATAAAGAAGTGCATTGCAGGCAGAGTAAAAGCAAATTTCTCCCATCCACTTCTCTTCAGCGAAGAGAACTATGCAATATCCTTCTGGAGGAAGAGGGGAGGGAAACTCAATGGATAATTTGGGTTAGGACCAATGTCTAGGTGTGTATAAAGTATGCAAATATAATTCTCTAGAATTCAGATGTTGAATTACTTATCTCCAGTGCAGTAAACTGTGATTGCATTTGTAGCCAAGGTGTACAAAGTGTTAATTAAAGTTACATAGTATCATTGGAATGGGCTTTCTTCTCATATAACTTGTGTTCCTTTAAAACAAAAAGATTATGAACACTTGCTATCAGAGAAATGCATGCAGATAATAGTTATGTACAAGGCAAAGAGAGTCGCACTGAAGAATGTATTGAGCTCCAGATCTTAAATTCTGTAACTGTAATTGAAAGGTACTCTATTTCTGCTGTTTCAATTAATCCTATCAGTGATATGTTGTAGAAATCTAAGAATGCAGTCTCCTTGAACTAAAGAAAAAATTGTCAAGAATCCAAAATAATGAAAGTACGCAAACTGAAGGCAATATTTAAAGCAACAGTGGTGGTGGGGAATCAAAGCATGGAATATTGTGTATGTAGTAGTGTGATGGTGAAGTTGAAATTGAGAATATTTTTTATAATCTTACTTAGGAAAATTTACCATGAAAGAAATGTATATAGCCATCTTCAAGTTCTACATATTCACCTAGAATCATTAAGATAAATTTCAACTTTGGATTCTCAACATTATATGGATAGATTTGAGTAGGAAATATTAAAAATATACTGATAGACATTTTGACAGTTACATGTATCTTTCAGATAAGAAAATATATGAGAAAATAAAATAACTAAGTGAAATAATTAAATTAGGTAATGTTTGTGTATAGGAAGGCCAGTGATTTAGTTTTTGAGTTAATCTGGCATAGGACTGTCAAAAAGCAATATAATGATTTTTAACGGTGTTTTACTACTTTCATAGATAGTCTAGTCTAATTGTCATTAGAAAGACACCCTCCAACAGACACAGAGGAACAAATGCAAACAAACACAAGAATAGGAAAATTCAGGGGAACCTGGAAGAAGAGGGTGAAGAAGGATTCTGAAAGCCTGAGGGCCTCTAGAATGCGACCTACAGAATCAACTAAGCAGGGCTTATAGTGGGTCACAAAGACTGAAGTGACAGTCTTAGGTCTTGTACAGGTCTTAGCTAGGTCCTCTGCATCTGTCATATGTAGCTTGGTGTTTTTTTGGGGACCATTAACAGTGGGACTGGGTGTATGTCTGACATTTTTGCTTGAGCTTGGGACCCTTTTTGCCTTGCTGTTTTGCCTTGTCCAGCCTTGATATGAGGGTATTTGCCTAGACTTATTGTAATTTGTTATGCCATGTTTAGTTGATATCCCTCCCTCGGGGTGGCTGCATCTGTCCTTCCTTCCTTCCTTCCTTCCTTCCTTCCTTCCTTCCTTCCTTCCTTCCTTCCTTCCTTCCTTCTGTCCTTCCTTCCTTCCTTCCTTCCTTCCTTCCTTCCTTCCTTCCTTCCTTCCTTCCTTCCTTCCTTCCTCCCTTCCTCCCTCCCTCCTTCCCTCCCTCCCTCCCTCCCTCCCTCCTTTTCTATTCTCTCTCTTACTTTCTCTCCCTCTCTCTTTCCTTTTTCTTTTTCTTTCTTTCTTGACTGGAAGCAAAGTGGAAGTAGTCTAGGGAAGAGTTCAGGTTGCAGGGAGAAACTGAGAAGAGTGGGCTTAGAGGAAACTGTGAATGGATATAATGTATATAAAGAATATAAATAAAAAATTTTTAAGTAGGTAATATGTAAAATTTTAGCAGAATTTTGAAAAGCCAAAGTGAGACAGATATGGCAAGAAATTTGTAAATTTGGTTATTGCTTTCCATATATATCCAGATATAGATAAATAGATATTGGTATTATAGCCTTGTACTTCAATAGAAAATGAACATAAAATTTCAGACTATAATTTGGGCTACTATAATATGTCCAGAAACTTCATCCTCACTATCTACTGATACTTATTGCAGCTAAAATCGTGTACTTTGAGTCCTTTCATTTATTTTAGTTTTATGGGTTAGTCAAAAGTTCTTAGTTATGGGTTAAGAGATTCTAGAACCAATTCTTTATTCAAATTGCTACATGTAAAACAAAGGCTTCATTTTCCTTTTATTTACTTTCCTGGTTGCTGATTAATGGTATTGACATATAGCAAGAATACTGTCAATGGATCCTGAAAAATTCCTTCTGCAGAGAAAATGACCTTATTTTTATAGAAATGCTTGAAATATATTTTTAGCATTTCTAATGCATAGCTTCAAGTATCAATCAACCAGGAATTTCAAGTTCAGTGTCCTGCAACTTCTTCTGTGTTTTCTTAAAGCGGTTTGACCTCTGTCTTGCAGGAGAGGATATTTAGATTACAGAATGCTCAGAGGGCATTGTAATTCTCTGCAGGCAGTGAATCTCCAGCCATTGATCCGAGTGTCACTTCTCAAGCTCCCTGGGCAGAGCAGCAGCGCTGCCATCTAGAAACATGTCCTAAATGCAGAAAATAGTCTCTTACCCTGATTATTATCATAAGAAAATAAATTCACCCCAATTCTTTGCTTTGTGTTAGAGATTGTTTGCAGTTGAACATACTTGAAAATCAACAGAAAAAATTAAGCTTATTCCAGCATATATATATATATATATATATATATATATATATATATATATATGTAAATAATTTTACATATATATATGTAAAATTAAAGGATGGAAACCGCATGACAAAATGAACACTGAAATAAGGAATAAAGGAATAAATAAAATAAAGAAAGCACGGGTGGGGGAGCATAAATAGACACTTGAGAAAATTTCAAGCATGATTCTTTGTCTTCTTGAACTCTGATTTAAAGGTTGCTTAGCAACAGTGGCAGTAACAGCTGGGACACCCTTGATCTTGTTGTGTAAACTATTAAAAATAGGTGATGGAAAGTGGCACCATGGAAACAATGAGTCCATGAAGCAGGTGTTTGTAGTGCTGCTTTGCAGGCAGATGTTAGAGGTGTAAATTACAGAAACACAAGATAACAAAATAACTTGAGCCTTCATCCTTTTAATCTTTGCTACATCAAAAAAAATCTTATTCTTCCCTTTTGAAATCTCTTCAAAAATTTCCAGCATGTTGATAAAATAAATTAACAATAATCACAACTGAGTAGCACTATCAAAAATGGATTGCTGAGTTTCCAAACTAAAATTTACATATAAGTGAGCAAGAATTGAACAGTCTTGAGAACACATATTTACTTACAGAAGAATCAATGTGTAGAGGATTGTATCAATCACATTGTAAAAGCATTTTTTTTATATTTTCTTCATGTATTAGCATGATTTTCCCAAAGATCATCCTGTACATATTTATTTTTTATATAATAGATTTTAATCAAATATTAACTCAGACAAACACTTTTAAAAGTATTCCTTGTGTTTTGTTTCATAGGTAAATATATTTTAATTAAATTTTTTTGCTATTTTCTTGTGTAAATCTTTACTATATCATTTTCATTTCATGTCATGACCTGAATTTCTCATATATACCCTCCATACGTCCCTAATTTATGACTTCTCTTATATTGTTATACACACAAACACTCATGCACATGCATGTGTATATATAGCTACAATTTGCTGAATCCATTAATGTTTTCCATATGTCTATGCCATTTTGGTTTGGATCATCTGTTACAAACTCAGCCATTGGGATGATTGCTAATTCTTTCCCAGCAGTCATTTCTAAGTCATTCTTTACCTAGGAGGTGGAGCCTTATACGATTTCCTCTGCTCACGTGCCTTCTTAACTAGTGTTTTCATTAAACTCATCCTTTTTTGGTGAGTCTGTTGTTGAGATTTCATGAATGCAGCTTATATGGCACACCCAGAAGTCACTTTTGTACAGTTGAAGACCTGGTCCACTGGTTCTAAAATATTTCTACCCTTTTCCCAAAATGTTCCCTCAGTCTAAGAGTTGGCTTGAAGATGCATAACACAAGGCTGGCTACCACTTGTTCTTTTCATTTCATCTAGATATGAATTTCTTTAAAAGTCTCTGTCTATTGATACAAGAAGCCACTTTTATGAGGGCTGAGAGCTACTCTTAACTACAAAAAATATAAACATTTAAAATAAAGTTAGGAATTGGTCTGTTTACAGAAAGTAGCTGGAGTAGATTTTCTTCAAGGGTGAGCACATCAGTTGCAAGGAGTTGGTTAGTTTTACAGTACCAGACATGATTTGTCTTTTATTGAGTGTGTCTGAATCCAATTAGACAGCTACTGGTGAGCTCAAGATATAAATAAATGCTGCTATTGTACCCTTGTGATATCTTGCCATGCTGATAACTATGGTGGTTCATATGTTTTAGAGTGTGACTTTAGTTGAGTGTGACTGTTTCCTGCTCTTCACCGTGGGCAACTTGATAACATATTCTGACATAGAAAGTACTAATCCTCAGGGAGAAGGCTTCGATAGAGTTCCAAGTTAATTCTTCCTAACCTTGGGTCTAAACTCTTCAGTGTGTGGTTTTTCCCTCCAGTTCTTGGGACTTCTGTGGTGTGTGTGTGTGTGTGTGTGTGTGTGTGTGTATGGCATGGTAAGTATGTGGATGTCAGAGGCACTTTATAGTGTCTGGTCTTTCCTTCTACTTGTAGGTAATTCCAGCCAGAGATAGGGATAAATCTTTGGTCATGAACCTTCTCTAGGAAGACTTTAAATGGTTGTTCATTTTGTGGGACCTGCCCCCTTCTTTTAACACTGTCCTGCAGTGGTTTTAGATTTGCCAAGAGTTTAAGCTGGTTAGCCAATGAGAATCAGCACATAATCTGTCTCAACCTTCCTAACACTTGCACTAAGAAATTAAAAACATGTGTTAACATACAAGGCCTTTTCATTTAAAGATGGGTATTAGGCAATTGAACATAACATCTTATTGCAAAGCAAGCATTTGACCTGTTGTGCTTCCATTTTAACGCCATAATGAAAACTTTAAATTATAATCATAAAATTTTATTTTATTTTACTATTTCCAATTTTTCATAGACTGTTGTATTTAATGCACAACAGTGAGACTATTCTTCAGTTTATCTAAACGTATAGATATATATTTAAATATATATTTTTTACAATGTTGCTTAAATCAAACTTTTTCTGCCCTTATAGTGAATTTTTTTCATGAATTTAACTTATACCTTATTATTGGAATAAAATAATGTTGGGATATTTAAATCATTTAAGTATACAAAAACTAGAAGGGTCTTATTCTTTCTCCCTTCCTTCCTTCTTTCCTTTCTTTCTCTTTTCTTTGTATCTTTCTTCCTCTCTCCCTCCTTCCCCTTCCTTCCTTTCTTTCATTTTCTCCTTTCTTTCTTTCTTTCTTTCTTTCTTTCTTTCTTTCTTTCTTTCTTTCTTTCTTTCTTTCTTCCTTCCTTCCTTCCTTCCTTCCTTCCTTCCTTCCTTCCTTTCTTTCTCTCTTTCTTTCTTTCCCACAACCACACTTTCTCCTCCCTTCTCTCCTTCCAGTCACTCTTCCCCACCTCTCTCTTCCCCCCACCGACTGTTTCTTTTTATCTCTTCAGAAAAAAGGCAGTTCTCCCATGGATATCAACCATATAGGTTATATCAAGCTGCAACAAGACTAGACACCTCCTCCCCTAGTAAGCTGGATGAAGCAACCTATTAGAAGTAAAAGGTTCCAAAAGCAGGCAACAGAGTCAGAGAATCCTCCTCCCATCATTAGTAGTTAAAACAACTAAGCTACACAACCATAACATATATGCCTAGGCCAGACACATGCAGGCTCTCTGACTGGAGGTTCAGTCTCTTTGAGGCCAGGTTAATTGATTCCGTTGTTTTCCTTGTGATGTCTTGTCTTCTTCACTCTAGCAATAGAAGGAATAAATTAGAGCTGAAGTCTTGGATAATATAGAGCAGTTTGAATGCAATTCTGTACTCAAAGGCATTTGAAGTCAAGTTCCTCTTTGAGTCTAAGACATGAAGAGAACATTCCCACAAGAAACACCTTACAAATCTTATAGCCATGACACATACACAGATATGCATTAACGATGTCAACAGAAACATTTGATGTAATATATTAGGTGAAATTTTAATTAAATGATGTACATATGTTTCATCTCTGAAAAAATAGAATAAATGAATTGTATATTTTTCATCAGGTTTTTTTTTCAAATAATGACTTTCTTCACTGTTGCTTGATTCACTGAGCCATTTCGTCAGTGAGCAATGATTGTTCATAAGTGGCCTGAGAGTTGTTTACTTCAAGTCCTAGATCTATACCTTCAATTTCCTCAACAGCAGTAAGAATATAATTACAGTATTATATGATGTGGTTCTGTGAGCCTCACCGAACAATATGTGGTGCAATTCAGACCCTTGGGGTTAGCTCAGAAGTTGCTGCCTGATAATGCACTGCTAACAAAACCCAGGTGTCGAAGGCATTGTGTTCAGAAGCTCCTGAGAGTTTGAGAGCAAATGACTGAAGCGAAATAGAACAAAATCAAAACTTCTCTGTGGGTAAACTCTTGAGTTTTTCTGTAAAATGAAATGGTGGCTACTCTTGAAATATTATACATGAATTGATTTTAATGATGCCATTTAAAAATTTAGCATTTTAACTTTTATTTCTCTAAAATTCAATCAATTTAGACACACTACTCATTGATAGAAAAGTCTTTATTAATAAATGTTAGCAAGATATAAACAAGTTTGTAAATTAGGTGTGTAAATTTATAATCATTCTGCCAATACAACCCAATTGCTAAATACATACAAAATGAGGACAGATATATACAAAATGCATACAAATAAATACAAATTACATGCAAATGCAATATTTGGTAAATGCATACATATACTGGTGAGAATATGTTGCAAAGAAAAAATATTATCTGTAAATTATAAAATGTTCTTTCCATTTATTTTAATTTAGGGAAATCTTGGAAGGATAATTTTCATATAACAGTCATGTAGTTTCTTTAATATTTCTTTAAGCCATATTTTATTTGTTGGAATAAAAATGAGCAACATTAGACATCAGTGAAATAATATTCACAAAACAGCTCTGTTACCATTTTAATAGTTTTTCAGATAGAGCTCTGATTTGGACACCACAATTCCAATGCTGTGTAATATGATCCAGGCTGATAATATGATTTTGAGAAGCTGTGTAAGTTCAGGAAATAGGAAGAGTTGTGAGAAGTGGGTACTGAGGACTAACATTAGGGCTACAGCTCTTTCTTCTTCCTAACCTAATGTCATATGAGTAGCCTCTACCATACATTCATTATGACTACATAATCCAAAAACAGGAAACAAAGTATTTTCTCTCTGAGTTGTTATTCACAGGAATTTGTATCACCATGGTTGCAAAACAGCTAATACAAGAGTTCTCTGTTTATAAACTGAGTGAAGCTACTCATTCTGTAGCCACATTTGTTATGCAATGTCCTTTGCCAGGTACTTAATTATTTTTTGCTTTTTATAAAACTAAAATTTTCGGGACTGGAGAGATGGCCTATCTGTTATTAACATTTGGCTTTCGTTCAGAAAGACCCAGGTTAAATTCTCAGTTTCTACATGGAAGATCACTGCTGTGATTTCAATTCCAGAGAATCTGACATCTTTTTCTGGCTTCCATGTGCACTGCATACATGTACTGTACAGAAATCCATGCTGACAAAACACCTATATGCATAAAATAAATCTTATAAATGATCCTGAAATTTGGAAAAGCCTGGCCAACGCTAGTGCTTATATGTATATTTTTAATTATTCAGTCTAGTATCTATCATAAATCTTTTATAAGTGCTGTAGCAAAGAGTGAAATGGGGGGAGAGAGATGTCTTCTAAATTTTCTTTCCTTATCAACTTAGAAAAAGTAAAAATTGTACTATTAAATCAATAGTACTATTGACAAACTGTACTGTTAAAATCAATAAAGTACAGCAAAGAATACCATGGGCCTGAAATTACTGAAGAATAAAAACATGTCTACCAGGTACATTTAACAAAGTAAAAGTCATATTTAACAACATTTGGAATACTAAAATCAGGTCGTAAAACCTTGTACACTGTAAGTTAGAAAGATCCAAGTTGAACCTGGTCCTCTACTGCACTTCCAAAGTGCACCACTATATGTTTCCAAATTCAGAATCATAATGGATGTACCTATTATTGGACATATCAAATATATGGTCCTTGTCTTTTCAACAGCAAGACTTCACCTGTGGTCTAAAAAGATACTTATCAGTGCTCAGATAAATGACAAAACATTCTGAAGTAGTTCCAATATCAGAGAAAGAAACAATAATGGGCCATTTGTTCCCAGTAGCATAGACTACAGTACTGGATGATCATGAAGTATTCACAAAAACAAACAAACAAACAAACAAACAAGCAAAAAAGCTCTTTCCCAAATTATACAGGGTTCTAATTCAGATTCTGGTTAGATAATAGTGAACAAATTTCCTCCTTACTGAGAACGTGAGCTAAAACGCTGGTATAGAAAGTGAATGTTAAAGAGCTGAGGCTGCACATGTGAGATGTGATAAATGAAGAACAACATTAAGGTCCTGTGTAGGAAGGCGATCTGAATTTATTCATATTTAAATTAGGTTATCTGAAAAGATATCTTAAGTAATGACTTTAGCTGACATTTGAAGAGTGGTGACATTTTCAAAGATGATAAGCACAATAACTCCTAAAAATAAATTAAGAGAAATTTGACAAGCAAAGGGGAGTTACAAAACTTATTTGTGTAAAGAATGGTTGCTATATACTGCTAAATAACTGTGGGAACGTGGAGCATGTCAGAGATTACTGAGAGCCTGGGTGTGTAAATGAAATTACATCTTAATCCTTTCAGTAGAATGAGATAATATATTAGCTTTAAAGAAAGCAACATTCATAATAACTACTTATCAGTATCTAGTGGTTATAGAAAATGTGCTCATTCAAAGGAATTAAGTATTTTTTTAAATAAAACTTTATAATGACCAGTATCAACTAGACATTCACCTACAGCATCATGTAGAATTAGAAATGTTTTATGCATATCTGTGATATTATAAATATTAAAATAGTAGGCAAACCATAATATAAAATAGTGGCATTAAAATAATATTGTACCTTAAAGCATTCTATCTAAATACAAAGCACTCAGTATGGACTACTTATCATGTAATCTATTCATCTATTAAACTATTTTTTTAATTAGGTATTCTCTTCATTTACATTTCTTTCATTTACATTTCCAATGCTATCCCAAAAGTTCCCCCATACCCTCCCCTCCTTTCAGCAAAATCTTGCTAGTGTATGCAATGGTGTCAGCCAGAATTTTGAGGCTGATTATGGGATGGATCCCAAGGTATGGCAGTCTCTAGATGGTCCATCCTTTCATCTCAGCTCCAAACTTTGTCTCTGTAACTCCTTCCATGGGTGTTTTGTTCCCAATTTTAAGAAGGGGCAAAGTGTCCACACTTTGGTCTTCGTTCTTCTTGAGTTTCATGTGTTTTGCAAATTGTATCTTGTATCTTGGGTATTCTAAGTTTCTGGGCTAATATCCACTTATCAGTGAGTCCATATCATGTGAGTTCTTTTGTGATTGGGTTACCTCACTCAGGATGATGCCTCCAGATCCATCCATTTGCCTAGGAATTTCATAAATTCATTTTTAATAGCTGAGTAGTACTCCATTGTATAAATGTACCACATACTATTTATATAGTCTTTCATTAGTATGGACTCTGAAGATTGGTTAGAAAAAGAAATGCTGGATTCAAAGCATTTCAAGATAAATACTTCCAAAAATGTCATTGATTTTGCTTTGTCTTGCCCAAACTCTATGCTTGGCATAGTCTGGCCTTCAGAGTACCTTGTACACACAGAAAGACTTTGTTGGAAACAACCCAACTTTACATTTGTGACTGGTTATCAACTGGGTATCGTTTCTGGATTAGGAGAAGTTCATTTCCCCTCTCAGTTCTGAGATCCCACCAGGCCCAGATCTCTGTAGGCTTTATACATGCTGCCCCAGTCCCTGTGAATTCATATGCACATTGGTCCTAATGTACTTATAGGAACCTTTTCCTTTGATTTCTCCATGCCCTTCACTTTGTAATCTACCTTCTTTCTTTTCAGTAGGGTCTCCTGAGGGCATGGGTTATATATAGATTCCCATATAGGATCAATTGTTCCAAGGTTTGTCATTCTTTGAACATTTTCCAGCAGTTGGTCTCTTCATTTATTCTCACTGACACCAGGAGGTAATTTCTCTGATGAGGATTGAACATGACCCTGACCTGTGAGTTTAGCAGAGTCATTAGGAGCCATTTTATTACTACATTTATTTATTTATTTATTTATTTATTTATTTATTTATTTATTTATTCATTCATTCATTTATTTATTTATTTTAGCAGAGCAGCATATTTGATTTTTCTACTTCACAAAGTTATCTAGTCTCAAGTACTTGCTCAAGATCTATTTGATAGAGAAGTAATGATGATTTGGGGGAGTTGAGGACAGAAAAACCATAATTACATATATTGTATTCTTTCTTTCTTTCTTTCTTTCTTTCTTTCTTTCTTTCTTTCTTTCTTTCTTTTGTTTTTTTGTTTGTTTGTTTTTTTGTTTGTTTGTTTGTTTGTTTTTTCAGACAGGGTTTTTCTGTGTAGCTCTGGCTGTCCTGGAACTCACTCTGTAGACCAGGCTGGCCTCGAACTCAGAAATCCACCTGCCTCTGCCTCTCAAGTGCTGGGATTAAAGGTGTGTGCCACCACGCCCTGCTCATATATTGTATTTTTAAAAATCTGTTTTGTATCAAAAAGGGAAAAGAAATGTTCATTTCTGCACATTAGACATACTCATTTGAAATAGCTCCTGTACATTTCCACTTAAGGTTTTTTTTAAAGCATTATTTAGATGAATGTTGAACATTCCAATTCTTTCATAGAACACAAGTTCCAATTCTATAACTTTCTCCAGTATTGTTAATATGACATTATGGATATTTACTAAGTCAAAGAAAGAAAATATGACTTCTAAAGAATTCTATTGATTTAGTAATAGATTTTTACAAGTCAAACATAATTAAAGTCCACATTAGAAACTTCAGTGAAACTCCAATTTATGAATAATGTGAAGAAATTGTGTAACTTTGACCCCAGGATTGAGGTTTTAGTTACCCTGAATATTGTTAAGAAAGTGGAATTTCAACAATTTCTTAAGGACATTTATATTGATTTAATAATATTTACAGAGATGCTGAATGATCTTATATAGGCAAGTGTGATAATTCATATATGATTTACATTTATTCTGTGAGTTGAGTGATGTAGGTTGTATGTTAAGAGCTAAGTGATAATATCATGGTAATTTCATCAACATACTCAAAAGCCTTATACATGTGTTTCACTTTTTGCCCATCTCCACCCTTTTCAGTTCATCAGGTCACTGCTTCTTTGACTCCTATTTATTAAGAAAATTCTTGTAATTTAACTGTCTTTGTGTTACCTGGATGACTTGCTTAATAGACAGATTATATCTCACCCAATTGACTCTTTCTCTTGACCAAGACTACAATGAGGATATTGATAGGACCTTATATCATCGGGGAAGTTTATATTATGAGTTATAACTGCAAGCTAGAACACCAATATATAGAGAGCTCCCTCCTGGGCATATTACCTTATGATTTTGTATTCTTTAGAAATTTGTTTGGTCTCAGTTCTTCATGGGGAAATTGAATGGAAATATATAGTTCACATAGGTTTGTGAAAATAACATGGGGACTTCATGTTAAGTAGAATTTGTGATACAAAATATGTGCGAAGTTATAGATTAATAATTTAAATCATAACAAACACATCCATGTTTTTAACTTTTAACTTGACTATTCTGTGACATTTAAATATGTCTTTGTTACCTACCAAATATTAAACTTATAGCTTCATATTTGTTTGAGGGATTTGTTAAATTTAATTTTTAGGCTCTTTTTTTTTTTTTTTCTGAGACAGGGTTTCTTTGTATAGCCCTGGCTGTCCTGGAACTCACTTTGTAGACCAGGCTGGCCTTGAACTCAGAAATCCACCTGCCTCAATTTTTAGACTCTTGTAATCCTGGAATATTGACAATATTATTTGTTTTTTATTTTTAATTATTTTAGTTTATGTGCACGGGTATTTTTTCTTGTACACGTGTCTGTATACATCTGTATATATTTGGTGCCCTCAGAAACCCAGTAGAGTACAATGGACCACCTCGAGCTGGAAGCACAGATGGTTGTGAGCCACTATTTGGATACTGGAAATAGAAACTGGGTCATCAGGAAAGCAACCAGTGCTCTTAACCAGTGGGACATTTCTTCAGCCTCCATTTGCAATGTTGTTTCTTGTCTTTGATTTGTGTGATCCTTAAAGCTAGTAAAATATTTAGCTCATAGAAAATATCCAGTCTGTGAGTATTGAGTGAATGAAATAATGGGTATACATATTTAGTAATATCCTAAAATTGTACCTCAACCTTATTCAGTGTTATTAATGATAAATTGATGCTATACAAAAATCAATTCTTTGTTCCTATACTTTATTTAATGCCATTTTAATTTTTGATTTATTTTTAAATTAAAGGATGGATAATTTTGATGATTTGAAATGTCTGAACTAGAAATATGCACACATATTTTGCACTCTAGAATTTAGGTTCAAATGGAATTATGCAAGTATATGAACAAAAGTAATATCACTTTTCTTGTTTATATATTATTATAACAAGCTTAGCTGCTGCTGAATCTAATCTTAAGAGTTAAAGAAGATACCGCAAGATATTCACATGGGTAATAACTGAGTTATAGAAAGAAACTTAAGTTTTAGAGTTGAAACAGGAAAATTTATACTGCCTTTCTTAGTTTTGTTTGCAGATAAATACTTTAGGTGAAGTAATAAGTTGAGTCAGTTCTTAACAGACTGCTCAAAATAATCTTCTTTTGCAGCAAGTGGAAATCCTCACAGGCATGCTCTACTTTGAGAATCTAAAAATAATTTAAATAATGTATCTTATCATAGTCAGGTGTTAATAGCTTATACTAATTAAACAACAGTAAATACACATTCCCCTTAGGTGAAAAAAAATTAATACTTTATAATTAAACCTAACTGCCTGTATAATGTTAAATACAGTTGAACTCCAACATGTTTCAAGGTTTCCTTGTGATATTTTTAAATGAGTCTTTGTTTTAGAAACCCCTTAATGGAGGTCAGTAAAAAGTGTCAGGAGGAAAATCACTCATTTACAAGCCAAGGGAGTTGAGCTTCATCTTTTGACCCTACATAAAGTTTCCAGGAAAGAATTACTCATAAAAAGATTTTTTTCTGACCTCAAGCATCATAGCCAGAATGCGCCTATATCCACATGCATCATATACACATACACATACAGAAACATGATAAAATAGCATAAAACATGTTTTAAAACATAGACCCACAATTATGTATGTGACCTTAGTGTTGAATTTTGTAATACATTTTATATACACATTTCTAGAAATTACAATGAAAAACAAAGTATTTTTGATTTAAATTTACTTACTGTTATCTTTAATTTTCTAAACATAAGTAACAGATATCTTTCAGATATAACTATTATAGTTCAGTAGTCATCCAACCAAAAAAAAATCTATAAAACAGTTTGCTATTTCCTAATGTGAGGGCAAAAATAGTATACTATCAAGCCTACAGTCTCATTAACTCTCTACTACATAAATACCTACAAAGAACATTTTGTCATTAGAAGAACTATAACTGGTAAACTTAACATACTATCAATGTTTTCTTTAAATTAAAATTTGCAAGTGTTTATAGCTTTACCTGACATTTTTCAGTCTCTCAAGAGACATATAGTTACCATTTGTTTGACTTATTCCTGTGTAAAATAAAGTGTTTGCTTTTCATTTAATTTGGTAATATAACATTGTTAAAAGCAGAGGTTCAATACTAGCATATACAAAAATATCTCTACAATTATTTTACTTAGCATACGATTTCCCTTACATGTGAAATTGAAAATGTTGATCCAATAGAGACTGAGAAAGGATGGTGACTCTCTAGGGCTAAGAAAATATTCAGAGTGAACTAAGGGACATCAATTGCTGCACACAATTCCTGTCACACTGGGGCTATGCTCTGAGGAGTGGTAGCGATAAAGATAATAGATTCTACATTTAGAAAAGCTATAAGAATAATTTTTGAAAGTTTTCACTTTCAGAAAACAGAGTATATAAATGCTTTAAAAAATAAAAAAAAAACTAAAAACAGAAAGCCATCTCTTTCATCATCCAACATGCCCATATATGTGCGCAAGAACAAATGCACCACATGTTAAAGAAACATATAGTCTTGCATAGCTGGTTTCTTGAAAGGTTGGTGATTTACCACATGAGATAATCAGTACTTATGCTCTGTTTGGCTGAATTTTTAATGGGCCTCCTCTCCTTCTCAGTAGACCGACTTTTATTATGATAGCACAGTTCTTGCCATCTGCTGAAATAAGTACCTAAGTGTTTTTGTACATAGTAGGGCTACACTTTGAAGGGGGCAGTTCTGATGCTAAGGATTTCTTTCCCAATTGGTTCTTGATTTATCAGTAAAGAAAGTCAGGGATATTTGCTATGTAGAAAGAACAGGTGGAACTTCTGAGACCCAGGGGGAAAAGGGAGAAACAAGGAAGGAGAGAGGGTTTTTTGACATGCTTTGGAGGAAGAAGATTGAAGCAACTTCATTCTTGGGAGATTGTGGTGGTGCTGAAGCCTGTTGCATCTGCTACAGGTGGGTGGCCCATATGTTTGGCAGGGGTTAGGTGGGACTAGCCACTGAAATTTAGAGAAAGTGGAGAGATGGAGATAAAAATTGGTAAGGGTATGCTTTTCTAGGCAGGAGATATCTGAGCCCAACAATTATGCCAAGAAGACAAGTTGTAAAGTATCAAACTGTGTGCGTGTGTGTGTGCATGTGTGAGTGTGTGTGTTTTATCCACAGATTCAATGGGTGAGAGCTGGTTACCTTCTAAAGCAAAGGGAAGGCAAGAGGGGTTGGTGGCACATCTAGTCCTGGAGAAAAAGGTAGTAGAATAAAGTTACATGCAGCAATATTTTCTAATTCTAGATAATTTAACATGTGGCTCATCTCTCCTCACAGAGTTTAGAAACTAGTCTATTTTCCACATCACTAATTATCACATTTTTGAGACTCAAAGTTGCCCCCTTGGCTACTGGTAGTTGATGACTGCTGAAGGAGCAAATAAAGTTGAACATAAGCAGTTAAAAAGTTAATGTCAAATTTACCTACATTAATTCATGACTACATTCTTTAAGCAACTAATCAATGGTGACGAACAGTCATATGCTGGTCTTTGTTAACAGACTAATAATCTCTCCTCTTTTCCCTTGAAACTTCTCATCTTCTCCTCTTGTAAATAATAATCATTGTTATCAGTTGGCTGAAGGAACATTAGGGAGAGAATTTGGGAAAGAATTCATCCCTTAGTGCAATATCTTATTGTATCTGTTAATAATCATTTTATTCCCATGCAATTTTATTTTGCTGTCCATTCCTGTTTAAAGTTAATGAAGGTTTTACCACCCCCTCAAACACATTAATCTGTCTTTTTCTGATGACTGGATCTTGAAATTTTATCATGTCTCATGCCATGAATTTGCTGTGCACTGAATCAATTATATCACTATAGAAATCAGGTACAAATATCCAGGGATCCATCCTATAATCAGCCTCCAAACGATGACACCATTGCATACACTAGCAAGATTTTGCTGAAAGGACCCTGATATAGCTGTCTCTTGTGAGACTAGGCCGGGGTCTAGCAAACACAGAAGTGGATGCTCACAGTCAGCTATTGGATGGATCACAGGGCCCCAAATGGAGGAGCTAGAGAAAGTATCCAAGGAGCTAAAGAGATTTGCAACCCTGTAGGTGCAACAACATTATGAACTAACCAGTACCCCGGAGCTCTTGACTCTAGCTGCATATGTATCAAAAGATGACCTAATCCGCCATCACTGGAAAGAGAGGCCCATTGGACATGCAAACTTTATATGCCCCAGTACAGGGGAACGCCAGGGCCAAAAAGTGGGAATGGGTGGGTAGGGGATTGGGGGGGGAGGGTATGGGGGACTTTTGGGATAGCATTGGAAATGTAATTGAGGAAAATACGTAATAAAAAATTTTTAATTAAAAAAAAAGAAATCAGGTACAATACCACTTTTACTTTTAAATAAAAATACTTATTTTCAGATATCTCTCAAGTAAGTCATGAGTGTCTCTATTCCACATCAAAACAATATTTTAAAAATCACCTAGTGTCTATTTTTACTCACTGTATTTATATCACCTCTTGAACCCAATTGGTGAAACCATACCATTTTCAATAATTTACATTCTCCATTCCAGCATATATTGTTATGGTTCTACCAATGTCATTGAATAATATCTCTTACACCTCTTAGATATATACCATGCTGCCTTTACTATAAACTATTGAATGCATGTATCCTACTGAAGTGTGTGTGTGTGTGTGTGTGTGTGTGTGTGTGTGTGAAAGAGAGAGAGACAGAGACAGACAGACAGACAGAGAGTTGTCACTTCTTATATTTGCTGCTAATATGTTTTTCACCAGATCTAATGTTCTATCATCAATAACTTTTATTAGATGTATTTTTAATACATGTTTTAAGCATGCATACCTTTAGACAAACTAGAATAATTAAACCAAAATTTTAAAGTAGTAAAATGACATAAAATAAACCAAACAGAATGCAGAGGGAGAGTTAAATGATACACAGATGGCCAGAAAAGAACACAAAGGCATATTTCAGATATGTAGTGTACCACTGAAAAAGGACAGGAATAAGCACACAAAAACACAAAGAAGCTGGTGTGTGTACACTGGATTATGGGGCTCTGACTAGAAACTCTAAGAATGAAATGTGCATGAATACTACACTTGGTGGATTGGTGACATAGTTTAAAGCATTCTATGTGTTATCCAGCTTTGAATTTATAACAAACGGATAAAATATCTAAAGGTTAAAAGCAAGGCTGTCAGAAAGGAAGTTATCCATATGCAAGCAACAAACTAGAGTGTTAAGTGTTGTAGAATCAGGGTTAACCAATGAATACATTTTACTTTATTGGGCATGCAGAGACAGACAGGCACTAGAGGAGTTATAAATGTATAGACATTACCTATTATACATGTATATTTTCTGACCATTGAAAAGCTAGAAGCCAAAGGACCCAAATAATAATGATCTTAGTACAAGGACCTTGCTTTCTCAATTATCTTCTTCAGTAACATGGCTTTAATATTTTTTAGATTAAATAAGAATTTCTGGGTTTAGAGCACAGAACCACAAAGTGATCATTGAGCATGTTACAGTAACAGAAAGTAAAGTGATTTTGAAATTGATTACCGTGTGGAGTTGTAGAAAGGTCAGGGGAAGTGACAGAAAGTTTTCTGAGAGCCAATATGCATTTAGGAAGAAGACATATGATTAGAGTGCAGTCCAGTGTATAGTATAAAATAAATTTGCCTACACATTTGAGTAAAAACTGTGAGAAAAAGAGATAGAAATCTCCCATATTGTAGAATGGGTAATAATGTACTTCAGTTGGACATCAGGAAACAGAAATAATCTAACCCCAATAGGAGTACAAATTGAGTGATAAGTAAGTGACTTACAATTAATATAGGGGAAAACCAGTAACTTTATAGTAAGAACATATGACTTTAAATGATAAGAAATATGTACCACCACTGATCCTATATGGACTTTTTGTAATCCTTAATGTATTATAATAAGGTCACACATATTCTCTTTTCCATTATTGAAGAAGAAGAAGGAGGAGGAGGAGGAGGAGGAGGAGGAGGAGGAGGAGGAGAGAGGAGGAGGAGGAGGAGAGAGGAGGAGAAGGAGAAAGAAGTGAGACAAAACCTCCGCTTTAGCTTCTTCCAGCCTTTCCCTAATTCAACCACAGGGCTTTCAGACAGAAGACCAGCAGTCTCAACTAACCCAGACTTTTGAGATCTCTCAAACACTGAGCCACCAACCAGGCAGCATACACTAGCTGATATGTGGTCCTCATATAAAGCAGAGGACTGCCTGGTCTGGCCTCAGTGAGAAAAGATGCACCTAACCCTCAAGAGAATTTATGGTCCAGGGTTTGGGGAGGCCTGGTGGAGTGGATAGGTGGAGGTCGGGGACATCCTCTTGGAGACAAGGTGGAGGAGAAATAGGATGAGGAGCTGTGGGAGGGCAGGCCGGGAGAGGGCTAACTACACGACTTTAAAATAATAAGAGAGAGAGAGAGAGAGAGAGAGAGAGAGAGAGAGAGAGAGAGAGAGAGAGAGAGAGAGAGAGAGATTTGATACCCACAGTGTTAAACTTATTCAGAAAATGAGAGGGTTACAACCTAAAATATATAAATATATAAAAAATATTTCACAGTCACCTTTAAGTCTGAGATTTATGAAAACTAAGAACAGTATTGGCTGGCATAATTTTCTGGGAAAATCAAGGACTAGAGTGGCTAAATGTGGCTAATAGACTTACACTGAAATATGGAAACACAAGATAGAATTCCTGGAAAAAAATATTTCCTGGCTCAAATAATTGTAGTACACCCATAAAGGTTTTGCAATTTGATACTTTTAGCATGATACCAATAATAGAAAATAACAAAAAGAAACGTATATGATAATTTGATACAACTTTGCAACTTTTAATTATGTGAAGAATTATTTCAAAACACATAAATGATTACACTATAATAATGTGGTTACAAATGATTAAGTTTGAAATTTGGAGAGAATCAGCAAATTAAATCAAAATCATTAGAATTCAGTTGATAATCAGGTTAAAGCATGATTTAGAAACCAGGAGAAAATAATTTATTAATGAAGCCACAACTTGCAACTTTGAAAAAGTTTAGTAGAGTTTAAAAGTATCTTGAAGTATTTTGTTGTATACAGTAGGACTTCATAAAGAAATTCATTAACAGATTGGTTGATTGACTTTAATCAATATTTTAAAGTATTTTAACAGGAAAAATTATAACATCCTACAAAAACATTAGTAGGATAGCTGCATAACCATATGATCAGTGAATGAATATAATCTCTGAATGTGATGGTTATTCTTGGTTGTCAAACTGACTACATCTGGAATTATCTAAAACATAACCAGCTGGATACATCTGTGAAGAATTATTTTTCTAAATTAAATCATTTGAAGTGGAAGAACTACTTCCAACCCAGATCTTTTAGATGGGAAACTTCACTTTCTATCTGGACACAGTTTCTGGTGGCAGGCTATATGAAAGATGTGGAGGGAGGATTTTTTTTCTCTTTGCCTGTTTGCTCTTGCTTTTGCTTAAAAGTCCATTCTTTCTTTGGTGTTAGAGCCTACTTCTTCAAAAATTCTGTCATATACTGAAGACCAGAAGAAGCATCCACCCTCCGGGACTGAACAGCTCCTGGATTCTTGGACCTACTTCTGTAGATAGTCATTGTTGGATATCCGAAACACTACCTGTAAGCTTCTAATAGATCCATATACATATTTATTCACATATATTCACTCTACAAACTCTGTTCCTCTAGAGAACCCTGACTAATACACTAAATTCAAATAAAATTATGAACTATAACTAAATTTATTTCAAACGAATAATAGACAAAATATAAGAGGTAAATAATTCAGAAATGAAGAGGTGGTTTATGTGATACATCACTTGGTGAACAAGCCTGAGTCTGGATCCTAGGAACTTATGTTAAAAGACAGATGCACAGGGGAAAAATTCCTGAACAGAACAGCAATGGCTTGTGCTGTAAGATCGAGAATTGACAAATGGGACCTAATGAAACTCCAAAGTTTCTGCAAGGCAAAAGACACCGTCAATAAGACAAAAAGACCACCAACAGATTGGGAAAGGATCTTTACCTATCCTAAATCAGATAGAGGACTAATATCCAACATATATAAAGAACTCAAGAAGGTGGAATTCAGAAAATCAAATAACCCCATTAAAAAATGGGGCTCAGAACTGAACAAAGAATTCTCACCTGAGCAATACCGAATGGCAGAGAAGCACCTGAAAAAATGTTCAACATCCTTAATCATCAGGGAAATGCAAATCAAAACAACCCTGAGATTCCACCTCACACCAGTCAGAATGGCTAAGATCAAAAATTCAGGTGACAGCAGATGCTGGCGAGGATGTGGAGAAAGAGGAACACTCCTCCAGTGCTGGTGGGATAGCAGGCTTGTACAACCACTCTGGAAATCAGTCTGGCGGTTCCTCAGAAAACTGGACATAGTACTACCGGAGGATCCAGCAATACCTCTCCTGGGCATATATCCAGAAGATGCTCCAACTGGTAAGAAGGACACATGCTCCACTATGTTCATAGCACCGTTATTTATAATAGCCAGAAACTGGAAAGAACCCAGATGCCCCTCAACAGAGGAATGGATACAGAAAATGTGGTACATCTACACAATGGAGTACTACTCAGCTATTAAAAAAAATGAATTTATGAAATTCCTATGCAAATGGATGGACCTGGAGGGCATCATCCTGAGTGAGGTAACACATTCACAAAGGAACTCACACAATATGTACTCACTGATAAGTGGATATTAGCCCCAAACCTAGGATACCCAAGATATAAGATACAATTTCCTAAACACATGAAACTCAAGAAGAATGAAGACTGAAGTGTGGACACTATGCCCCTCCTTAGAATTGGGAACAAAATACCCATGGAAGGAGTTACAGAGACAAAGTTTGGAGCTGAGATGAAAGGATGGACCATGTAGAGACTGCCATATCCAGGGATCCACCCCATAATCAGCATCCAAACGCTCACACCATTGCATACACTATCAAGATTTTATCGAAAGGACCCAGATATAGCTGTCCCTTGTCAGATTATGCCGGGGCCTAGCAAACACAGAAGTGGATGCTCACAGTCAGCTAATGGATGGATCACAGGGGCTCCCAATGGAGGAGCTAGAGAAAGTACCCAAGGAGCTAAAGGGATCTGCAACCCTATAGGTGGAACAACATTATGAACTAACCAGTACCCCGGAGCTCTTGACTCTAGCTGCATATGTATCAAAAGATGGCCTAGTCGGCCATCACTGCAAAGAGAGGCCCATTGGACTTGCAAACTTTATATGCCCCAGTACAGGGGAACGCCAGGGCCAAAAAGGGGGAGTGGGTGGGTAGGGGAGTGGGGGTGGGTGGGTATGGGGGACTTTTGGGATAGCATTGGAAATGTAAATGAGCTAAATACCTAATAAAAATGGGAAAAAAAGCCATAGGAAAAAAAAAGACAGATGCAATGGCTCTTACCCATCTAGAGACTGCCATATCCAGAGATCCATCCCATAATTAGCCTCCAAACGATGACACCATTGCATACACTAGCAAGATTTTGCTGAAAGGACCCTGATATAGCTGTCTCTTGTGAAACTAGGCCAGGGCCTAGCAAACACATAAGTAGATGCTCACAGTCAGCTATTGGATGGAGCACAGCGCCCCCAATGGAGGAGCTAGCGAAAGTATCCAAGGAGCTAAAGAGATCTGCAACCCTGTAGGTGCAACAACATTATGAACTAACCAATACCCCGGAGCTCTTGACTCTAGCTGCATATGTATCAAAAGATGGCCTAGTCGGCCATCACTGGAAAGAGAGGCCCATTGGACATGCAAACTTTATATGCCCCAATACAGGGGAATGCCAGGACCAAAAAATGGGAATGGGTGGGTAGGGAAGTGGGGACTTTTGGGATAGCATTCTAAATGTAATTGAGGAAAATACGTAATAAAAATAAATAAATAAATAAATAAATAAATAAATAAATAAATAAAATGAGCTTGGAGGTGGAGGCTGAAGAATCTTCCAGAATATGCCTTACTATCAAAGAAACAAGGGGGAAATCAAGAAAAAGAAGAAGGAAGTAAAATAACCACTGTTTATCACAAAAGAAAATTTTCTGTGAGGTGTGTGTGTATGTGTGTGTGTGTGTGTGTGTGTGTGTGTGTGTTTGTACTATCAAAACTTAATAGCTTCAGACACAGAGAGAGTTTTCTTTAGGAGTGTAGTAGCTGGTAGGTCACCCATGCTCAAAATGATAACCATACATCCTTGAGTATTTGAGGAGTACAATTTAAAATGGATAGGTTACTGAGAAATAACTTGTAGAGAAGTTAAAAAGAAGTGAAGTGCAAAATATAGGTTGAGTTATGGGAGTGGTCAATGGTGAATGTATTTAAGATACACTGTACTTAATTCTCATTATTTTTATTAAATTATTTTATTTACTACTTTCCAAAAGTTGCTGCCCTTCATGAGATTTTTTTTATCTCCTACAACCACTCTCCTTTGACTCTAAAAGGATGCTCCTCTGCCCACCCACTCACCTCTCTCTGCATCCTTCGTCTTTGGAGCATCAAATTTCCACAGTATAAGTGCATCCTCTCCCATTGAGGCCAGACAAGGCAGTTGCCTGCTACACATGTGCTCAGGCCCATGGACCAGCCCATGTATTCTCCTTAGTTGCAGTTAACAACAGGATATATTCTGGGAAATGTATTCTCATTATCAAATCCAGGAGGAAAATTAGAGAATGCTTCCTTACTCAAGCTTGGATGTTACAGCTCACCATCCACTTAAACATTATTTTCCTCCTGGTACTTCTTGACTGCAGTTCTTTGGGGTAAAGGATCTTCCAGAATATTCCTCACTATCAAAGAAAGAAGGGGAAAACATGCTGTAGTCACTATTTTCATATCTTAGCATGAAAAAGGCACACAAGAAATACAATAAAGAGGATATGGTATAGCGGTCAAGGGCATGTATGAATAGAGCTTACAGGACTGTAAGTCACTTAATTAGAAGTGACTGAGTGAGCCTGAGAATTCTGAAGACTAGTGAAGCATTAAAAATAAAAAACACATTTCATCAACCCTGAATTTATACAAAATCATTTGATAATATAGGATTTCAGATGATACTTCACATATTTACTTGATTAAATTATTGAATTTTTCTATCTTTTTGACACTTAAAATAGCAATGTTTAATTATGCATCCATTGAATAGCTGTCAAAATATTTTCCTCTATGCTTATTCCATAATGTTCTTTCCTTCATCATTGTTTGTTTGTTTTTTTCAATTTTAAGTCTTTAATAAAAGTACTAAGCAAGAACCCAGGGTTGTGATTGCAAGCATCACCATCATAGAATTATACAATTTGTCACGATAGCAGTTCTGTAGAATCAGTGACACAGGAAGCTGTCATGACTGATAAGGCCTTTCCTGGATTCTTCTGAAGGCCAGGCCTGAGGCTCTTGAGGAAGTAGCACTATTTGCAGAAATGTCTCCATGGGACTATATTTTGTTGATAACCTGCTTCCGTTTTACTCAGGAGGGACATCATGAACTTTACTCTCCATTAAAGACAATTACTTGGTGCTAACATTATTAATGATTTAAACAAAGACTGTTGGCCTTGCCAAAACCTCTGCTAGTCTTCACTGTGAATTTTATTAGTGCCCCTATTTCTGTTCCTCATATGGACTTCTTGGCTTATCCCTGGGTAAGACTATGTATTTCTGTTCTTGCCCCATAATAATTTTATGAAACAAGTGTAGATATATTCATATGAGGTATATGAATATAGTTGCTGTCAGTCAACATTTCCAACACTAGATTTAAAATGAATATACATCTATACAACTATTCACATAAATATCAAAAGAGAAAAAATTTAGAATACAAGTAATACTCCATTTTTTCTTCAATTGAGGATTAAACAAACAGTATATCAATACAGTTCAATAGTATTCATCTATCAAAATAAATGAACCATTGGTATTTATAAAACTTTTTGATTACCAAAAACATGCTGACTTGAAGGAGGCCAAAAGCTAAAAATAGCAGATTCTCTTAACTGATATTTATCTTGCCTTAGTTTCAGCTAACGATGACAACTTCAGTCTTAGTATATTCTATTTAAAAAGTTTCAGAAATAATCACTTCAGAGTTTTTTTTAAATTATATGACATTCTGAGTGTCACAATGAAATTTCACACTATCTCAGTCCTTTATCCAGTGTATTCACGTGATCTAAGTCATCAGGCTGATGATCATGTAATTTAACACCCCACAAATTCTACTCTAGTGATACAGGCAGTTTTAACATGCATAAAAAAATGTGTTATACTATCAAGATTTTATTGAAAGGACGCAGATGTAGCTGTCTCTTGTGAGACTATGCCGGGGCCCAGCAAACACAGAAGTGGATGCTCACAGTCAGCTAATGGATGGATCATAGGGCTCCCAATGGAGGAGCTAGAGAAAGTACCCAAGGAGCTAAAGGGATCTGCAACCCTATAGGTGGAACAACATTATGAGCTAACCAGTACCCCGGAGCTCTTGACTCTAGCTGCATATATATCAAAAGATGGCCTAGTCGGCCATCACTGGAAAGAGAGGCCCATTGGACTTGCAAACTTTATATGCCCCAGTACAGGGGAATACCAGGGCCAAAAAGGGGGAGTGGGTGGGCAGGGGAGTGGGGGTGGGTGGATATGGGGGACTTTTGGTATAGTATTGGAAATGTAAATGAGCTAAATACCTAATAAAAAATGGAAAAAAAATGTGTTATAGATTTTGCTTAAACAAAAATCAAAGTTCACGTAGTGTATATACATTATGTAAATACATTATTTATATAAAGAACTAAACATTTGTATAACTTTTATTACAGAGTGGTTTTAAGTATTCTATTTTCTATTATTTACTATTGCTAATATATTATTGTGCCTAATGTAAAAACGATAAGCTTCCTTATAGATACATAACATTCATAAAAAGAATAATGTACAGAGTTTAATATTATCTAAGGTTTCAGTGATCTATTGGAAGACTTCAAGTGTTAACAGAAAGGAAGTAGTGGATTTATGTATTATATTACTAATTCTATGAAATGTGGAATTAAATTATATGAAAGTATAAAGATAACTAATTTAATTTTACCGTTAAAAGCAGATTAGTATTTGCTAGGTGTCAGCAAATGACTTTTTACTGAGTGCTTTTGAAAAGAATACTTACATTTTATGGAGATAATCGAGTTAGTCTATTATTCTATTAGACAGGTTAATAGAAGTAATTGAATCTTACATTTTCATGTTCAATAAAAATTTATTGGTGTTCATATATATTTGTAAAAGATCATTATCATACAATGTATAATATAGGCAAAAATCTTACATCAGCTTTAATTTGGAAGGACACTGAGATTCAAAATATCAAGGAATCAAGAAAATTTTATAGCTGTGGCCCCACAGAGCTAAACAAAGACAGAATGTATTTCAAAAGCACCATCTTTTACCTGATCATATTCAAGTAGCCCTCAGAGCCTGGAGACAGGTCAACAAGAAAATACCCTCTCTTCTTGAATGTCATAGCATATTTCATAAACATCAGAGTACTCAACAAACACAGGATCGAATGCAAACTGATTTTTGTTTAAGCTCAGTTTGTTACCAAAAGTAATTGATGGCACTAGAAAACTCCACAAATTAAACAGGAAGGGACCACCACTATCTGCAGCTTCAATGCAATGGAGTCAACATAATATGTACATATGTACTTGTTTCCAAAAAACCATGTTAATGAGTGGTAGTGATTTAACACAACATCATATCATTGAGATGTGCAAAGTCATAGATAGATAGATAGATAGATAGATAGATAGATAGATAGATAGATAGATAGATAGATCAGTGGATGGATGGATGGATAGATAGATAGATAGATAGATAGATAGATAGATAGATAGATAGATAGATAGATAGATATTAATTGAGTGTGTGTTTGTGTGTATGTGTGTGTGTGAAGCTCTTAGCATGGTTCATGTTTACAGGTCAAAGAACAACTTTAGGGAGTAAGTTTTCTGTTTCTATTACATGGGCTGCAGAGACTGCAATCAGGGAAAGACATGGATAGATGGGTAGACAGATAGATAGATAGATAGATAGATAGATAGATAGATAGATAGATAGATAGATAGATAGATAGATAGACAGATAGACAGACAGAAAACTACTAATGTCTTTCTGATTATTAAAAAAGTAATATTCATTACCATATTTATTTGAAATAAAAGACTATGCAATGTGTAAAGCCCAATCCTTTTCAATATTAGTAAGTAACAACATATGTGGTGATTTAAGTGGGAAAATATCTAGAATAAGTTGAATATCTGATAACTTACTGATTTTTTATCCCATGTGAGGACACATTGATTCAATACACATGTACTGAGTATTTACTGTGTTCTAAGTCATGTACACATAAAAATCCCCATTAATCCATTTCTTAGCTTTTATTAATTTGTCTAAAGAATGAAACCATTGAGTTAAAATTTTTAATCTGCTTCTAATTAAATTTAAGTCTCACTTAGTAGCAGGGGAATCATGCATGGTACAGTTAACCATCTAACTAGTGAGCTCATAGACACTAGAAGAAATGAAGTGAAGCTTCAGCACAGGGAAATTCTGGAATAAGAAACTACTTCAAAATATAATGCACTATTGTATATACATCATATATTTGTCAAAACTCAAAGGAGGTACAGTGCATAGAATGAACCCTAGTGGCAATCTATAAGATTTATCTAATAACAATACGTGAATTTTTTCGACATGAGCTATAATGAATCACACTAAAGTAAGACATTGGAGCCTTAAAACAGTGAGTGAAATAGGTATGTGAAAATCAGGCTCTTGTTTTCCCACTAGATCACAAAGGTAGATAGATGGTCTCTTTTTTGCATTAATGATTATTACTCACATAATTGTATTGTATAAACATGTATGTTCCTAAATATAATTTATTTGGTCTGTGTAATGTTACACATATCTATGTTTTGTGGCTGACCACTTGTTATTGAGTAGCTTGCTAGTTGCTATTTCCTGGGGAAGACTAATTCTCCCACTCTCAGCACTCTTTAGTTCTCTGTATAGAGTTAAGGCTTCATGGACTTCGCTTTACCCTCCCTGGCACATCTATTGGTGTCATACTAGAAGATGTCATGCAAACTTCCAGAGAAAGGAAACAATGAACATCTTATCCCACTAGGATGTCTATGAATCACAGCAAGGACTTCCATGGAATGATAACCCTAAGTGCAGTAGTAACATGCATACCTTGGGTTTAACCAAAAGCTCAGTAGTTGCACTTAAAATCTGCTCAACAAGACAAAAACCATGCTTGGTACTGGAAACCTAGTGAACTACTCAATGCTAGTGAAGTAATGGATCCTGGAAGAGAACCTTCAACACGACTTTACTAACCCAGCTGAATTTCTAAAAGTTTTCAACATTTGTCTTTACACTCACAGATAGGTATAATCATTAAGGCGTTAACAAACTCGTCCAAACGTATGTAAAGCTCTTCTATATTCAATTTCTGTCATTTTCTTAATTAAAAAGGAATCACGAATAATGAAGATATAAATATTATGTATGTTGTTCCTACCTGAAATTCCACTAGTTGCGAGTCTAAGGCAGGAGGACTGCTACAAGTTTGAAGCCTACTTGAACTTGTATAAACAAATACAAATGGGAACTATCTAAATAAAAGGACATAAATACTTTAACAATATTGCTATTAACAGAAAAGATTTTTTCCTTCTCTGTGTTTGTGATAATACATACTTATAACTTTATTTTCAATTATATGTAGACTACTACTCTTTAGACAATACAATCTGTGCCTGTGGCTATTTTGACTAATATATTTCAGGAAAGCTATGACTGTGGCCCGAAACATTCATAGATGATAATGTAATGATACCTTTTAAAAAGTTTGGCATCTTTGGAATGAATTATGAGTGAAAGTGTTGATTTATGTGGCCCATTATATTTCTAAACAAGTGAAAGATTTTCAATGTGTCCATATCATTACCTTTATGGCTATTTCTACTGATCAACGTTGAAAAATGGGCACAATGATCACATAACCCAAAGCAAAAATCTCTTTTGCAGCAAGAAAGAAAAGTAAGCATTAGTTTTTAAGTCACTATTCTTTCATGGTGACTGTGATTGCACACCTTGTCTACTATGAATGATTTAGAATTGGCAGTATAAGGGAGTTACATCTATAGTAAAAAAAATCATTTTTAAAAAAAACCCACAAAACCAAAAGTAAACCAATAGTACAGGATTGTTTTGGTTTATTTACCAAGTTATTTGTGTTGACCCATGTGCTATAAAGGTTTGAAAATATTATGATCAATATTCTGCAATGTTCAAACATTTGGTGAAACTATGAACCTTTGAAAAACTGTTCATATGTGTAATAAATTTAAATTATTCAATATAAAGATTGGAGAATAAGTTGTTAGTGAGGATTTATTGGTGCTCAATGCTCCATGCAAAACATTAAAAATTGAGATAAATTGAGGAAAAGACTGGCTAGTTTCCTAGGAGTTATGACAAATAATACCAAGAAACAGAATTGTAGAAAATTGTAGTAATATTAATAACTGCTTACCAAATCTACAGAGTAAAATGTCACAATGAATAATGATTTTAATATCAATGTTTCTACAAGATCTCTAGATGCCTAAAATTCCTGTCAATAATTCTTTTCTTTGAATTCATGGATCTGGGAAGAAAGCCTAGAGTTCATTCTCCAATCTAATGAGCATGGCCTGAGGAGAGTTAGTCACAGGAGAAAGAGGGAAAAAAAAAACTGAATCAATCGTGAGAATATGTTTCAAAATCATGTTAAGAATTTTTTTATTTTTTAAAGTTCTGGAAACACTGGAGAGGAGTCTTGTGAGATGGGGCTTGGTGACACAGATATGTACTCCTTATCACTTGGGAAAATGAGGAAAGAGGACCATAAGCTTAAAGTTATAACAAGCAAAATTAAACACACTGACCAGGTTATAATAGGAATATATATTATATATGTATATGCATATGCTCATAACAACAACTGATGAAAAGACTGATCTCTAGTTTTAAAGACGATTGGGAGAGCACATGGGAGGATTGAGAGGAATAAAGGGGAAGAGGAAGGTCTTCAGGGAAATGCAAATCAAAACAACCCTGAGATTCCACCTCACACCAGTCAGAATGGCTAAGATCAAAAACTTAGGTGACAGAAGATCCTTGTAAGGATGTGGAGAAATAGGGATACTCCTCATTTCCTGGTGGGATTACAAGTTGGTACAATTCCTCTGGAAATGAGTTTTACAATTTGTCAGAAAATTGGACATAGTATTACCTGAGGACCCAGTTATACCATTTGTGGGCATATACCCAAAAGACGATCCAACATATAATAAGGACACATGCTCCACTTTGTTCATAGCAGCCTTATTTATAATAGTCAGAAGCTGGAAAGAATCCAGATGTCCTTCAATAGAGGAATGGATACAGAAAATGTGGTACATTTACACAATGGAATATTACCCAGTTTTAATTAAAAGCAATGACTTCATAAAAATTTTAGGGAAATGGATGGAACTAGAAAATATCATCTTGAGTGTGGTAAACCAATCACAAAAGAACACACATAGTATGCACTCACAGATAAGTGAATATTTTCCCAAAAGCTTGGAATACACTAGATACAATTCATAGACCACATGAAGCTCAAGAAGGAAGACCAAAGTATGGCTACTTCAGTCCTTCATAGAAGGGGGGAACAAAATACCCATGGAAGGAGATATAGAGACAATTTGTGAAGCAGAGACTGAAGGAAAGGCCATCCAGAGACTGCCCCACCTGCGGATCCATCCCATATACAGTCAACAAACCCAGACACTATTGTGGATGTTATCAAGTGCTTGCTGAAGCCAACAACAGGAGCCTGATATAGCTGTCTCCTGAGGGGCTCTGCCAGTGCCTGACAAATACAGAGGTGGATACTTGCAGCCAATCATTGGACTGAGCATGGGGTCCCCAGTGGAGGAGTTCCATAAAGGACTGAAGGGGCTGAAGGGGCTTGCAACCCCATAGGAAGGACAACAATATCAACCAACCAAACCCCCAAGAGCTCCCAGGTACTAAACCACTAACTGATGAGTACACATGGGGAGACCCATGGCTCCAGCTGCATATGTAGCAGAGGATGGCCTTGTAGGGCAACAGTGGGAGGAGAGGCCCTTGGTCCTATGAAAGCTTAATACCCCAGTGTAGGAGAATTACAGGGTTGGGAGGAGGTGGGTGGGAGGGGTAGCACCAGGGGAAAGGGGGGATGGGGTAGGATTTCTGGAGGGAAATCCAGGAAAGGGGATAACATTTGAAATGTAAATAAATAAAATATCCAATACAAGTAAAAAATGTAAAAAAATATATATTTTTCATAAACCCACTTCATCCTATGGAATGAATTCAAGCACACCACACACACACACACACACACACACACAGAGAGAGAGAGAGAGAGAGAGAGAGAGAGAGAGAGAGAGAGAGAGAGAGAGAGAGAGAGAGACATGAGAGAGAGAGAGAGAGAGAGAGAGAGAGAGACATGAGAGAGAGAGAGAGAGAGAGAGAGAGAGAGAGAATGAGAATTAAGTCTTTTCGTAAACAAACCATTAATTGTTGGAGACTTCACACTCACATTAGATCTATGTTCAAAAGACAAAGCGTTCCTGGGATTAAAATGAAGTCTTCAGGAAAAAAAAAAACTTAAGATCATAATCAAGGCACATATTTTTAAAAACCAGCTAACAGTTCTTCTGAGAGTGTTCCCAGCAGGATTAAATGTTACAGGCCAATGGCTTTCAGCCAATCCCTTTTAATGGAGAAATATTTATAAGAATTCAACAGACTATCTTATTTATCCATTTATTTACTAACTTGAATAATATTTAGCTGATCAGGAAACTATTAGGTTTATTTTAATTCATGCAATTATTTATGTATCTTGCTATTTCCATTAATTAAATTTGGGAAGCCACGAATTAGTGTAGAATCAATGTCACCTTTTTTTGCCTGTTGTGTTATTGGACAAAATTTGAAGCTCATTTGATTTGGAATCTAGGAGGTATAGTTCTAAGGATGAGAGCATATTAGGAAGACTAGATAACCAGAAACACAGACATGGCTTTTATTTATAATTCACTTAAGTTTTTAAAAGTGTTCAAAGTACAACTCCCACTTGTTTGCAGCTTTCTGTACTATTGCATCTGATTTGCGTATGGGTAAAATGAGCCAAATCGACCACTTACTCATAAACAACAAAACCAGTATGAATTTTCCTGTGATTCCTTTATCGCCAGCACTGTAGACACACATGCTGAGGTAGAGGAACCACCAGTTCCTCTACTCCTGCATCTTCACCATTGCAGTTGAGTAAATTGCTGGGACAGTCACCTCTTTAACAGGCCTCAGAAGTGCAGAAAGTTTTTTTGGTTGAGGCACCTAGATGTGAGTATATATTTTTTTCTGCATTATAACTTAGTCTACTGTGATGGGAGAATGTTGCATCAATTATTCAAGACAGAATTTCTTCAGTCTTCTAAAAATTTATTCCCTTAGTTCGTTTAATTTTTCATGTGCAGATTGTTTTTTATCATTAAAAAATGAGCAGGGATTTGAAGAAGACAATGGTGACAAATCAATTAATTACTGCAGACAACATATCATTGGTGGTTAACTATCAAATAGAAGCTAAGAATCAGCCTTAATTTTAATGCCATGAAAGTAATTTTAAGAGGCATACACCTGGATTCACTGAGTTAATTAAACAAAGTTACAAGCTGGATGCTTTCTCCTTTTAGAATTATGAGTTTATATTATTGCGCTATCTTAAATGATCCAAGTTATATATGAAGGAATGTCTTTTTTGCTGAATATTTATATTTATAAGTGTGAGTGTGATATGTTAATTGTATATGGTTGTGTATGAGAGAGAAAGAAAAAACCACTGACCAGTGGGTATACAATTTAGTTCCTGGCTTATTCTTTTGAGACGATGTCTTTCATTGAAGCTGGAGTTAAGCTGGAAGTCTGCAAATGCTACCAATTCTTCTACCTCCATGTCCTCATATGTGGAGCTACAGGCCTGCATGACTGTTCCCAGATATTTCACTGGGCTCATCAGTTCAAACACATATATTCATGTTTGACTGGTAATTACCTACTGAGCCCTATTACTAGCCCTATTTCTGTTTTCTTGTTAATTATTTATATACATACAGATTCAACTTTTTCATACAACATCTCTTTTATCTCGGAGAACCTGCTTTTAGGCTTAAAGAACCACATTGGGTACTATAAAGATGGTTCTGCACTTAGAAATATTATTTTTTCAAAGGACTTGAGTTTTAAAATAACCATATTCAACATGATAGCATGGTATCACAATATTTGATTATTAATTCTAGTTTTTCACTTTATAAAGTGATAGAATACACTGAATGGCTCTATTGAAAAAGAATATATTGTAAAATGTTAATATATTCTTAAAAGTTTTGTCTCTCTCTGACCAGCTATGTAGCTAATCTACTATAATTGACACATTTAAGAATTATTTGGATATAGAATTGATGCATAAAAAGGTTTAACAGCAACATAATAATTCTACTTTCTATCAATTTGTGTATATAACAATCTTTCATTCCTATAATCTTTCATTTTACTAAGTGCTATTTAGAGGAATTCATTTCAAAGAACCAAGGGAAGTGATAATATTTCATAAATAAATTAAAGATAAACCTTTGAGTCTCTTAAAATTTATATAGAAAATATTGTTGACCTCAAAATAAAATTAAATTGTTTATAGTCCTGTGTGACATGTTACAGTTTCAATTTATGAATCTTAAGAATATAGAGAATAAAATTGGAAGCATCCTTTAGGAGAGATTAGTTATTATGTTCATTCAACAATGGTATATATTAAATGTTGTAGTTGGTTCTTATGATGCATATCTCAGGGCTATGGAGATAACTCAGTGGGTAAACTCTTTTGTTTTGGTCAGTTGAGGACCTGGGTTTGCATCATCAGCATCCTCTGTCAGAGCTGTGTACAGTAATGGGTCCCTCCATGTGTACTCTTTGGTTGATGATTTAGTTCTTGGGTGCTCAGGGGCACTGGTTGGTTCATATTGCTGTTTCTTAAATGGGGCTGCAAGCTTCTTCAGCTCCTTCAGCTCCTTCAGCTCCTTCTTCTGTCCTTTCTCTTGCTCTTCCATTGGGGACCTTGTTCTCAGTCCAATGATGTTTGACTGAGAGCATCCACCTCTGTCTTTGTCAGGCACTGGCAGAGCCTCTTAGGACACAGCTATATCAGGCTCTTGTCAGCAAGCACTTCTTGGCATCCACAATAGTTCATGGATTTGGTGATTGTATATGGGATGGATCCCTTAGAAGACTCGATGCCCCAGTGTAGGGGAATGGCAGGACAGGGAAGTGGGAGTGGGTGAGTTGGTAAGCCGGAGGAGGTGAGATAGATTAGGGGATTTTTCGGTGGGGAAACCAGGAAAATGGATATCATTTGAAATGTAAAGTAAAGAAAATATCTAATTATTTAAAAAAAAAGAGCTGTGAATATCAGTGTTTAAATGATATTCACGTGTGCTGAGATAGGAGGATGCTGGGTAGTGCTCTCCTTCCACCCTAGCACTTTGATGAGTACCAGGCTCAGGTTCAGTTAGAAACGCTCTCTCAAAAAATAAAGTCCGCATTTGGAAGCTCATTATGGGATGGATCCCTGCATATGGCAATCACTAGATGGTCCATCCTTTCATCACAGCCCCAAATTTTGTCTCTGTAACTCCTTCCATGGGTGTTTTGTTCCCATTTCTAAGAAAGGGTAAAGTGTCAACACTTTGGTCTTCGTTCTTCTTGAATTTTATGCGTTTGGCAAGTTGTATCTTATATCTTGGGTATCCTAAGTTTCTGGGCTAATATCCACTTATCAGTGAGTACATATTGTGCGAGTTCCTTTGTGATTGGGTTACCTCACTCAGGATGATACCCTCCAGGTCCATCCATTTGCCTAGGAATTTCATAAATTCATTTTTTTAATAGCTGAGTAGTATTCCATTGTGTAAATGTACCACATTTTCTGTATCCATTCCTCTGTTGAGGGGCATCTGGGTTCTTTCCAGCTTCTGGCTATTCCATTGCATACACTAGCAAGATTTTGCTGAAAGGACCCAGACATAGCTCTCTCTTGTGAGACTATGCCGGGGCCTAGCAAACACAGAAGTGGATGATCACAGTCAGCTATTGGATGGGTCACACGGCCCCCAATGGAGGAGCTAGAGAAATTACCCAAGGAGCTAATGGGAACTGCAACCCTATAGGTGGAACAACAATATGAACTAACTAGTACCCCGGAGCTCTTGTCTCTAGCTGCATATGTATCAAAAGATGGCCTAGTCGGCCATCACTGCAAAGAGAGGCCCATTGGACTTGCAAACTTTATATGCCCCAGTACAGGGGAACGCCAGGGCCAAAAAGGGGGAGTGGGTGGGTAGGCGATTGGGGGGTGGGTATGGGGGACCTTTGGGATAGCATTGAAAATGTAAACGAGGAAAATACCTAATAAAAATAAATAAATAAATAAAGTCCGGTACGTGGTAGTAGCCTCGGATTCTCTTGCTCTGTTTAGCCTTTTCTGATGTACTTTGTTGTAAATTTGTGATGTAAGCATTTTCAATGTCATTGTTTGGTAGATTCTGGTCTGTTACAGTATGCTTTTGCCTTTGTTTTGACCAGATATTAAACTTCAATCTTAAATCAGTTCGTTTCTATTTTGGTTGTATAGATACCCATGTGCTCACAGTCTCTCAGTGTTATAATATGTGGATGACAGATGTTACCTGAAAGGAACGACGAGTTACCTGGGAGGGAGCAAACATAAAAGGGAAGAAGCCCTGGATTAGGACACTTGGAAATAAGGCAGATAAAATTCATTCCAAGATTCTAGATAATGAGGCCAAATGAAACAAAATGTCAGACATGAGTCTCACTCAGCTTATCATCAAAACTCTTCAAAGCATATTCTAACAGTGACATGAAGGGGCAGGTACCTCTTAATTTTACTCTTACTATATATTAGGGTCTATGTACTCATTTTTCTCTGTTTCTTATAACTCTGAGATAACTGGGTTTTCTATGTCTTGTTATTTTATTCCATCTTCCCTAAGGAACAATTTTAAAGACACATATATAATCAATTCATTGCCTATAATAAAAATTTTTTAAATATTCTAGTACAGTTAATGTGACAAAGTTTAATTATCTTTATCCTATCCTGAAAGTGTCTGAATTTTGCCCTTCCTTAGCAGGTAGACTGGTTGGTGTATTATATTTCACTTATATTTAGGTTATATATTGTGATATGATTGGTAACATTTTTAGGAATTAGATAGTAAATGAATTTGTTGCTGCTACTTGAAGGTTAGGTTTATTTTGAGTGGACTGGTTTCTTTTCCATTAAATATTAACTGTAAGTGACTAGTGTCAATCAACTTCATCTCAGAACATATATACTGTAGTACACTGCTTGCTCTTCTCATCACCATGGCAAAAGACTTGACAAAAACAGCAAGGGCAAGGTTTTTGGTTTTGTTTGTTTGTTTTTAGATTTTTTTTTTTTTTTGGGCTCATGGTTTTAAGTGCCTCAGTCCTCATTCAGGAAGTAGTTGGCTGTTTTTACTGTATGGAATAATGCCACAGAAGTTCTGCACATCATGTCAGGACCCAAATTATTCCCTTAACCCATCAGATAGGTCAAATATGAGAATTCCATAGCTTTTCCCAAAGTCACACCTTAGGGAAAACCGTGTCAAAATATAAGTATGTAGAAGACAGCACAATTTCAGCATACCACAACTATATCTCATATTTCAACATACAAATCTATATTGTACTCCATTAATTCCTCAGAATTTAGGCTATGGATCTTTGAGTATGCTGGCCACCAGTTAGTATTGCATCGTTTCCAGCATAAGAGTATAGTTAGTAATAGAGGCCTTGTGTTAGGTACTGATTGGATGTTACAAATGAACTCCTAAAAATCAGAGCTCATGATGCTCTCACCCAACCATTGGACTGAGTACTGGGGTCCAGATGGAGGAGTTGCAGAAGTGACTGAAGGAGCTGAGGGTATTTACAGCTCCATGGAGGGAGCAACAGTGTCAACAGTCCAGAGCCCCATAGTTCCCAGGGACTGAACCACCAACCAAAGAATACACATGGAGGGACCAATGGCACTGGCCTCATATGTGGCAGAGGATGGGCTTGTTGGGCATCAGTGGGAGAAGAGGCCCTTGGATCTGAGGGTGCTTGATGCCCCAATGTAGGGGAATGCCAGGGCAGGAAGATGTGAGGGGGTGGGAGAGGTGGGGAAGCACCGTCATAGAGGCAGGAAGAGGGAAAGGGGATAAGGTATTTCTGAAGTAGAGACCTGGGAAGGGGAAAACATTTAAAATTAAAACAGAAAAAAATAAAAGTTCACAAACAAAAATTACACCGTTCTCCCTGAGAGAATGTAGCAGATTGCTGTGACATTTGTATAGGGTCACGGTCTTTGTCTTTTTTTTTTTTATCTTCTTATTCTGATTTATGTGTGTCCAGTTCACCAACTCATCCTAGAATTCAAAGAGTGAGGGAGGGGACAAAGACTCCAAAATCTTAGGAAAGAAAAGTACCGAGCCTCAAAAGTTATTTAAAATAAAACCCTACATGCCAGCATGTAGTCCACCACTTTTTCCATTTGCAAGATAAATTGGTAACATGTTCTTTATTAAATAATGTCTTCAATTGTCCCCCAACAATGTTGCCTCCTCCGTCTTTTCATCTCTTTCTCAAAGGTAGCTTGCTTTGTTTTGTTCCAGTATTTTATCTTTCCTTCTATTATCCTTCTATTATGTTCCTGAAATCTTGTTCATTGGCTACCTATCTTTCTTTCTTCCTTCCTTCCTTCCTTCCTTCCTTCCTTCTTTCTTTCTTTCTTTCTTTCTTTCTTTCTTTCTTTCTTTCTTTCTTTCTTTCTTTCTTTCTTTCTTTCTTTCTTTCTTTCTTTCTTTTTCAGTAGGAAGGCATCCAATTTACTTTATAAGTTAGTTTGGACTGTATAACCAAACTAAAATATAAATTTCTTTCTATGACATTTGAACAGATAGTATAATAAATTCTGAGCGTTCTATAGCCAAAGATCTACAGAATATGCATAGCTGAGGCCCTGGCTAGAGAAAATATCTAATTTAAAAAAGGAAAGAAAGAAATCAAGACCATCTATCTTTCTGTCTCCTTCATTGAATAAGGAGACACAATACAAGCAACAGGAAGACATACATAATTATGTGGAACTTAAGGAGATGAGTATTAAGTTAATCACAGCATATATTATTTTCTTAGCAGGTGACTTGGGGATTCAGCTGCCAGTCTGAGTTCAGTTTCTTTCCTCTTTGCTTTATTCAGTGTGGTAGCAAACACTCGTAAACAAAGACATCTTTCTCATTTATGTATTTGTGATAAGCTACACAAAACACAATCTACATAAGCTTGTATGATAAAGTGGCTTAATGAAGTTATGTTTTATACTTAACATTTACTTTAGTATACATTTACCCCTTAGGTGAATAATTTATTTCTGGTTTAACATAAATAGTCAAATGTATTACCTAAATACACAACAGGAAGAAATTTTACTTCTCTTGCAGTGTTAATATTTCTTATGGCAATTTGGAGACACTGAATTTGACAAGCTTGGGCAGATTTGCCCACGGTCAAAGTATCTGTTGCCATGGTATTTCACTGTGTGGTATCCTGATATGCTGTCTATTCTATTATTCTTGTGAAAGCTAAGGTACTTTTCAAAAAATGAAAAAAAAAAACACATTTTCAAAGAACCTTGCCTTTGGAAGGAAGAAGATAAAAAAATATAGGAAGTAGCAATATTTAAAAAAAATATTTTGCCAAGAAGACCTCCTTGACAATTTAGTGTGCACATTCAATTATACAAAAATTCTCTCACACACAGCCCCATTAATCCAGTCATATGCACACATACAAACAGAGGCATAGCTCAATTATCTAGGAAATAAAAGTGACACATATTTAAATAACGACCTATGATGCTTTTGTAAATTGAAGTTCCTTTTTTTGAAATTGAAAACTTTCTCATACACACACATAAATATACACAAATATAATAATAAACATGATCTTTATACTAAGTATTGTTTTATGTATAATATGGTAGTGATTAAATATAATGTTAAATATATTTTATAATCAAATATTATATTAATATATAACATAATCACCCACTACAAGAATTGTGCTCAGATCAGGCACCATCTGATTAAAATTATCTGTACCCCTTCAGACAAGATTTCACCACATAGGAAATTAGCCCCATGTCAAAAATAAAAATGTGTAGGTTGTGTTGAATTTTGTTTACAAATATATGTGGGCTTATGAAATATGTATTCACTGTAAGTGGTTTATTTTCTAAGCCATATTATGAAATCAATTGTTGCCTGTGGTAGAAGAATCATTCATTAACTTCATTTGCTGTGTGATGCTTTTGTTTCTAGATCATTTTTGTTTGTAATATGATTGACATTTTTGTGCAGGTACATTTGCTATTGTAGTAGTTATATACAAGTTAGATGTTCAGCAATATCCTGGGTATTCCTCAATCTGTAACGGTATTCTCTTTTCTCTACTCATAAGCATATAAATAGAAAGTATTTCCCAGAAGAAAAGTCTACTCATAGCAAGACCAATTCTATTTTAGAACTACCCATAAATGCAAAGTATTCTTGCTATCAACCCTTGATAGATTTTTACATTATTTATAACTTATGGTTTACTCAAATTTTGTGCTATGATATTCTTGTAGTTGTTATAACACATACACCTCTCTCTCTCTCTCTCTCTCTCTCTCTCTCTCTCTCTCTCTCTCTAACCTATCTATCTATCTATCTATCTATCTATCTATCATTTACCTATTTATCTACCTATCTATCCATGTATCATTCTTGTATCATCTATTGACCCATCTATCACAAACACACACACTTTTTGAGTATATTGTACTTCTAGGCTCAAAATAAGAGATGGCTATGCCCATACTCAGGAGAGAATGACAAGCAGGTTTGTTGAGTAGGCATACCAATTATACACTATGAAAAGTTCTAACTGTTCTGTATCCTCAGTTATTTTCTCAACATCTCCTGAAATAGGTGTTTAATGAAATTTTGTGACAAGTTTAACTTTCATAAGCCAAATGACTAATAAACTGCTTGAGTTCTTTTGAAAGTTTTTTTGGCAGCTGAGGTATTTTTCTCATTTATTTTTTTGTTCCAGTTTCATGGTTTTGAATTTTTAGAAATTCTGTGCACCCTGTTTGGGATATCTGTAATTTCTCCACTTCCCTTATTATTACCTCCTTTTGTGAGTCAGAGACTTTGTTGAAGGCCAGACTGACCTAAATTTCAGTGTATAATAGAGAATGACATTGAATTTCTCTGATCCTCCTGTGTCCACCTACAGAGTGCAGAGGTTAGAGGCATGTTCCATCACACCTAGGCTTATATAGTACTGGGCATCAAACCAAGAACTTTTGTGTGTTAGGGAAGGGTTCCACTCTATGAATTATATCCCCTCTTTGAGGTATATTTGACCTGATGTTTTCAAATATCTAGAAACCAGGGCAGAGAATTGGGCTCATCATACTGTGCTTCCCTATGTCTGGGTTCTCAGTCCCTCGTGTCTGTAAGTCTTGGGGTCTTCAAACTTTCCTTGCCGAGAACTTTCACAGTTTAGCTGCTTTTGCTGAAGAGCATGGCTTCTTGCCTAGAACAACATCAGTGTTACCAATTGGCTTAGGGTGGGTAGCACACAGCTGTTTAACTCTCTTTAATGAGCTCCCCTTTTTATGGCTTCCTGTTTCCTCACATCCTGGTTGTCTTGGCTTTTCAAAGCTATTAAACAGGTTCTTGTTTTTGCTTTTATAAAATTAATCCAGATTCTAGTTGTTCTTTGAGAAATTTGCTACTCATTTACAAGGTAATCCTTGTTAGCCTGGACTAGAATTATCAGCAGTGGTTTGGCAAAAATAAATAAATAAATAATAATAATAAATAAATAAATAAAAACTTAAAAAAATAAATATGATACAATTATAGATCTATTCAAAAGCATATCCATATTTTCCTATATGTAATAGCTCCTATATTATTGTCAGAGAAGTAACTAATATATTTAAAACTGTAATATGTATTGTAGATTTTATTTATTTATTTATATTTATTTTCATCTTTCTTCCTTCATTCCTTTCATTCTGTCTCTCTCTGTATACAAGTAAATGAGCAGCTTTGTCTATGTGCAAGTGAATACAAATGCCAACAGAGGCCACAGGAGAACATCTGATCCCCTGTAACGCAAGTCAACGTGGCTGTGAACCTCCAGACATGCTAGCTCTTAACACAACTCGGGTTCTCCTTTGGGAGTAGTTAAGTGTTTCTAAGCACTGAGACATTCTTCTATCTCCTGGATTTACTTATAATGTTTTATTTCTTGTTTTTCAGGGATTAGCTTTATTTAGTTTTTTTGTGATTAATAATATTATCACTTTGGAGATATTGGCTTATATCTTGTTTTCAATCTTGAGATTTATTGCGAGATAATACAAATATGCAGTCCTAGAAAAGTGACATATTTAACTGTGACTGTTGCACAGAAAACATTTCTCCTTTATCCAGGTCATTCTGAGAGTCAATAAGAAACTGTTTGTTCCTGGTGACTCTACAATCAAGAATAGTATTTAAATCAAAACACAAAAATGACAAGGAAAGACAAAATGCAAAAAAATGCAAATCTCCAATTAGTACAGAGATCATAGACATATGTAGAAGAGATCATTATGTAGCCGTTACATTCCTAACGTGGAAAATAAACCATCTAGTACAGTTTTGAAATTGAACTGACTTTCCCTTTTCTGTATCATTCACTTTTGGCATTATTCGTTTTTGTTTGTTTTCATTTTTGTTTATTTTTAGTTTTGTTTTGTTTGGTTTTGTTTTCAAAGAAACATCTGGTTAACCATTCGAAAGAAGATGAATTCTATCATGTAGCTCTAACTTTGAGACTACATCCAATTATATAGGTAGACTTTTTTAAACAATTTTTTATTAGATATTTTCTTCATTTACATTTTTTCAATTTTTTTTTAGATATTTTCTTCATTTACATTTCAAGTGCAATCCCGAAAGTCCCCTATATCCTTCCCCCACCCTGCTTCTCTCCCCACCCACTCCCACTTCTTGGCCCTGGCATTCCCCTGTACTGGGGCATATATAGTTTACAAGACCAAGGGTAGACTTTTGAAGAGTTCTTATAAATTGTATTATGGCATCAAAATCCAGATAAAATGTAATCTTACCAATGTTTAGTGATGTATATCATTTGTCATGAAAGCCATGAAATATTTGAAATAATCAAGCATTTATTTTTAAATTATTACTAATTATACTGTTTCATTTTTGGAAACAGGATCTTGCTCTGTAGCCCAGGCTAGCTTAGAAATCACTACGTGGATGAGAGTATGAACAAACACTTGGGAATTCTCCTGCTTCAGTTTCTCAAGCCCTAGGATTTATGAGTTACCACACTGGCTATGTATTCTTATTTGGAAGACAGGTATTACTCAGAATTTTAAGTAATATGAGATCAAAAATATATGCAAAGTTAACATTTGAAACAAAATGTTATGAGTAAGAAAAGACAATATAAATGGGAAAAATTAGTAAAGAATTGGTATTTGGTAAAATATATATGCCAGCAGCCTGCATTTTTTGTTTGTTTGTTTGTTTTGGTTTTTTGGTTTTTTTTTTTTTTTTTTTTTTTGGTTTTTCAATAGAGGGTTTCTCTGTGTAGTTCTGACTGTCCTGAAACTCACTCTGTAGACCAGGCTGGCCTTGAACTCAGAAATTCGCCTGCCTCTGCCTCCCAAGTGCTGGGATTAAACATGTGTGCCACCACACCCGGTTTATGCCTGCAATTTTTAAAAGGTCATGGCTATTTAGAGTTACCATTTTGAATTTTATTAGTATACCCAATGTTATACTCTACCTGGAGGCACAGATGAGTTTATAAGGCCAAGGAAAAGTTTTGTGTCTATTATTTTAATTAGTTTAGAGGAAAAAATAAAAGAATTCTACCAAGATAGTTTTATCAGAAATCTAGATTTATAGACATGACTTATTTTTTTCTTACTGTATATTGCTAACAAAATACCTCCAATCAAGCTCAAAGGCATGTAAGCTTAAATTGTATTATAATTATTATAGCAATTTTGCAAAATTAGTTTCACTATTTAAAACATCTTTATTTATTTTAGCTTTAAATATTGGCAAAGGATAGTATTGTGTACTTTCTGAAGCCCTTCCTGTTCTTGGTTAATTTAACCTAATGGTCTACCTACTGAGCAGATCAGATTCCATTTCTAAAGAAAGATTTAAGGAGAACTGAGAAAATGTCAAGGAATGATAGGACAAGTTGATACTGATGGGATATCTCTATCAACTGCATGCCACTTACAACTCAGTACAAAGTGCGTACCAACACAACGGAGACTAAAGTAAACAGGCACTTTGTCTACTCCAATTAATTAGGAATCTGCCTTTACTTAAATATTTCTAGTACTTTCTGTTCAGAACTATCACATGTAATTCTTTAAAACCAAGGGTGGCTTATTAAACTCCTCAACACAAGGTGGGTGAATTATCAAATACACTAAAAGGGACATATCTGGTCATGCTTGTTTAGACTATTACTTAATTGCCATCAGTCTCTTTGGTGACAGTGTTGCAGATTTATTGAACAACATTGCAGAAATGTAAGTCAGGATTTCTTTAGGACTTTGGAATAATAGGTGCAAAAATGCTGATATTTACAAGTCTCCTGGGTAGGCATACAGGATACTAGCACTTCTTCAATATTTCAAAATAATGATCAATTTTAAAGTCATTATACTAAAATGAGAGGTGCACACAGAATCCAAAGATATAATTTAAGTTTGATTACTTAAAGTCAAGCAAATATTATCTTGACAGCATTTAATAACTTACAATAATCATAAAGAAATAAGAAATATTTGTTTACTTCACAATTCAAAATAGGTAGCATATGAACTCTACTCCTTGCCTAAATTTTATTCTATGTACCATAATAACTCTTTGTTGTTTCCTGCTAAGTGTGCTTACAGCATCTTGAGTCCTGAATTCTACCTTCCTATTTGTGTTTATTTTGTTGTATAACCTAAAAAATAATGTGATCATTAATTTGTGTAATTTACTTATAATGACATGGAAAGGTAATCTCAACTACTCAACTCTCTCCTTTAAAATGAGAAAGCACAATCTAATTTAGTGTAGGTGTCATAGAGCCCAAAGAAAACAAATTACATCAGAGTGAGGAGTGTAATTACTTAACAAATAAATGGCCCTCAACTGACAGAGTAGGTATCTAAGAATGGTCTTTCCTTCAGTACATCAATTAAATGTAAGCCACGTGAAATGTAGCTCCTAGTTTTACAGAGAACTAATCCAGAGTATATAAATAACATTCGGTTTAAATTAACACTTTACCAATTTATTTGTTCAATTAGTACAAAAAAACATGCACAGCCGGGATAGATAAGCATTCCTTTATGTTTTTCTAAGTCTTGCCTCTAATTGTTTTATATATATATATATATATATATATATATATATATATATATATATATATATGAAACAGTAATTTACTTTTATTTTCTCAATATAGAAAGCACATGTACATTGGTTCAACTTCAGTTGAGGATCAGATAAATCAGTCATTTTAAGTATGTATATGTAGTCATAGGTTAGTGATAAATAGTTTTACGAAGGAATAATAGCAGGATGTAGACAGTCTCATAGATAAACTTGGAAAATACTTAATACACCAAAATAAACATTTATACAAATCATGTTTACATGCTAGTACATCATTTTTTACACCCAGAATTTAGGGTTCAAGATAAAGTTTTATAGAAAATAATTTTACCTTAAGTTTGTTCTCTTTTTAAAATTCGATTTAAGAAATGTGTATACTTACATATAATATATTTAGTCAAAACATACAGATTTAATTATGAAGACTGTGAAGGATATACCAACTATGGCTTATATACAAAGAATAAGTGCTTCTAGAGTTACATGTAGAAAATAAATGGATGCACAGCCCTAAATTCCTCAATCTGTTATAGCGCCTGTGGAATAGGGGCTTATTTTATACCTTTAACCTCTTTCATGTGTGTGGTGTGTACATGCATCGGTGTATGTCTGATCACATGTATATGGGCTCTTGCCTGTGTAGGGATGCATGTGCATGTGCGTAAACATGCCTATGGAGGGTTCAGGTTAATGTCTAGCTAGTCATATTGGTCAATGGAAACCCAGTCTCTATGTCCTGAATATTGGAATTACAGGTGGACTACCATGCTCACACTATGTTCACAGGGCTTCTTTGCTACTCTGGTGTTCACTCTTGCCACAGAAAGCTCTCTACTCACAGACATGTTTCTCTACCACCCAATAGCAGTTTATATTTAAAGCAGAAAATGTCTTTTGAAAGAAGTAAACTGCAATGAACTCTAAATATTCCAAATCATAATTTGGTAGATTATTTAACTTTGACTATGTAAATTATGTAAAGACACAAAGAATGCTTATAAAGTTTTATGCAGTGATATAAAAAATCTATTGTGCTTGCAGTACAACATACTAATTCCAGTCTCTATCACTTCATATTTAATTTACTTACACCCGGAATCCTGCCAACTGCATTACTTTCAGCATGACTAATTCCTACTCAGACATTAAGTTGTATTTCAGGTAGAGATCATTATTTTTTTAACTGTTCATCTATTTTGCACTATTATGACACCTACTAAAAATCTCTTATTGCATTTGTTGCACTTCATGGTTATTATGGACAGATGCTATTGCTTCTGAAAAATTACTTTAGAGAAGGATGTCCTTGTATTTTTTACATTCGCAGCTCCAGTATACATCACAATGTCTAACACTCTCTTGAAGATATGAGAGATTAATCTACTGAATGAAATTTAACTTTGCCAATACTGAGCTCCACAAGCAGGCTTTGGGAGAGTAAGGCCTCCCCTGCTGCTGAATTTCTGAGTGATTCTTGTGCACATTGGAGAAGCAATGCATCACCTTATCAGTTGATCCCTAGAAAACAATTAGGACAACCTCACTGATAATGCAATCCACAGTTCATTACACCACTGTGAGTTTTGTCATATCCCAACATACAGGAGAAAACCAGAATACAATGTATAGGAAAATATGATATAAGCCTTGTTTGTTATTTCTTTCAACTCCTGGCTGTTTATAATCAGTACCTCCTACATGAAGATAAAATACATATTCTATGTATCTGTATTCTGTAACTTACTGAGGACTCTTGTTTGTTTCATTCCCAAGAAGAGAGATAATTAGCAATTTTATAAGGTTCTATTTTATGGTACATCACATATTCATTTGTCACATTTTAAAAATAAAGTTCTTGCTATCTCTCATAAATTGCCAGAACATCTGAAATATACAAAAGTCATAAAATTAATAAAGGACAATACAGGGGTTTTATCTAAATCTTTGAATATCGCAAGAAATTCACTCCATCGCAGATAACCTACACACTCCACAGACACAGGCAGACTTTTGGTCACTGAAATTCCTTAAAGCTTTCAGAATTTGTCATATACCATGTTTGGCTTTGAGTTTATGAATCATTTGCTTCTGTGCATATCTTTTTTTGGTAGTATTATTCTTAGTGCACCATTCTCATACACCCATTTCCCTAAGAATTTCAACCCTTGTTCATGACACTTAGTGAAATGTTAGGTCCCCCCCATACACACAGGAAAGCCCATATAAGGAGATGAAGCAATTATCAAAATTTCACACATATTGATTATTAAATAATGTGTTATAATAAGTACACCAACTTTCTAGTCTCGGGGCTTCTATATTTAAATTAGGGAAAACAAAAATATAAAATAATTAATAGATTATCTGAAGTCCTAGAAATAACTGCTAATATATATTTTTTAAATTACATGAGGGCTTTAAAAAAGCTTGTGCCGAAAATAAGACATTTTGCACCAGAACTTCAAAGCCTCTGTGATTCACGAAAGCTTTCATCACATTTGGGTACCATTTGTAACCATCCTTTCTCTTCCTTCTATGTGAGCAAATATACTCATTTTGATTCTCAAAGAGCTTTTCCACATTAGAGAGATATTCTTATTTGCTTCATAAACTATATTCCCAGAAAAATGGAATTCAAAGGGCCTAGAAATAAGTAAGTTTAATAAAACTCCCTGCAGTAATTTGAGTTGGCTGCACATCTGACATCCTTGATCCCTCAACGGTAAAAAGGGAATACACACAAGTCTTGGATAAACTCCAGTGTCCACAGCAGAGAAAAGTAGTTGAAATTGATCTTGTGTGGAGATGCCAAGGAATGGAGATGTTTTAAGTACACCATCTTCAGCATTACATTCCTGTGTATAAATTTTCACAATCTGTGAAACCAACTGAAGACTTTTAAGAGATACCGGATTCAGTAAATAGAAGAGAAATTGGGAAATGGACTCAAACACATTGGCACAGGGGAAAATTCCTGAACAGAACATCAATTTCTCAGGCTCTAAGATCATCAACTAATAAATAAGACCTCTTAAAATTGTAAAGCAAGCTGGGCAATGGTGGAGCATGCCTTTAATCTCAGCACTTGGGAGGCAGAGGCAGGCAGATTTCTGAGTTTGAGGCTAGCCTGGTCTACAAAGTGAGTTCCAGGACAGTCAACGCTACACAGAGAAAAGTTGTCACAAAACAAAACAAAAACAAAAACAAAAACACTGTAAAGCAAAGGACATTGTCAATAATACAAAACGGCAGCCTACAAATTGGGAAAATATCTTCACTAACCCTACATCCGATACATGGCTAATATTCAAAATATATAAGGAACTCAAGAAGTTAGACTCCAAAAAGCCAAATAACCCAATTTATTTATTTATTTATTTATTTATTTGGTATTTTCTTCATTTACATTTCCAATGCTATCCCAAAAGTCCCCCATGCCCTCCCCACACCACTCCCCTCCCTACCCACTCCCACTTCTTGGCCCTGGCGTTCTCCTGTACTGAGGCATATAAAGTTTGCAAAACCAATGGGCCTCTCTTTCCACTGATGGCCGTCTAGGCCATCTTTTGATACATATGCAGCTAGAGTCTAGAGCTCGGGGGGATACTGGTTAGCTCATATTGTTGTTCCACCTATAGGGTTGCAGATCCCTTTAGCTCCTTGGGTACTTTCTCTAGCTCCTCCATTGGGGGCCCTGTGCTCCATCCAATAGCTGACTGTGAGCATCCACTTCTGTGTTTGCTAGGCCCAAGAATAGCCTCACAAGAGACAGCTATATCTGGGTCCTTTCAGCAAAATCTTGCTAGTATATGCAGTGGTGTCAGCGTTTGGAGGCTGATTATGGGATGGATCCCCAGGTATGGCAGTCTCCTTCCATGGGTGCTTTGTTCCCAATTCTAAGAAGGGGCAAAGTGTCCACACTTTGGTCTTCGTTTTTCTTGAGTTTCATGTGTTTTGCAAATTGTATCTTTTATCTTGGGTATACTAAGTTTCTCGGCTAATATCCACTTATCCGTGAGTACATATCATTTGAGTTCTTTTGTGATTGGGTTACCTCACTCAAGATAATGCCCTCCAGGTTCAGCTTCTGGGACAGGCAGAAGCCACACAGCTTCTGAGGCAGACCCCATTTCGGGCTCCAGACATAACCCGATTTTAAAAATACGGTACAGGACTAAACAGAAAATTCTCAACAGAAAACTCTCAAATGGCCATAAGCACTTAAAGAAGTATTGAATATCTTTATTAATCATGGAAATGCATTTTACAACATCACTGAGATTCTACCTTACAGTTTTGGTTTGAGCATTTTGAATGTGGGTTGGTGTCCCCATACCTACATTGAGGGCAACTGTCTAACCACTGGAGGAGCTCTTTTTATTTCCATACCTCCACTGTTGGGCATTTTGACTAAGGTCACCCACATTAACGCCTGGGAGCCTTGCCCATCCCAGGTCTCTTGGACTTTTTAGTGAAAGGGGAACATTCCTCGATTGCTGGTGGGATTGCAAACTGGTACAATTACTCTAGAAATCTACCTGAAGGTTCCTCAGAAAATTGGACATAGTTCTACCTGAAGACCCACTATACCACTCCTGGGCATATACCCAAAAGATGTTCCACAATATCACAGGTATATGTGCTTCTCTGTGTTCATAGCAGCCTTATTCATAATAACCAGAAACCGGAAGCAATCCAAATGTCCCTCAACCAAAGAATTCATACAGAAAATGTGGTTCATTAACACAATTGAGTACTATTCAGCCATTAAGAAGAGCATTAATTTTGCAGACAAATGGGTGGAACTAGAAAATATCATCCTGAGTGTGGAAACCCAGACCCAAATGGACATGCATGGTGTGTATATATATATATATATATATATATATATATATGTATATATGTATATATATATATGTATATATATATATACTTATTAATAAGTAGATATTAGCCAAAAAGTACAGAATATCCATGATATACCCAACAGACAGACCCTAAGAAGTTAAACAAGAAGGAAGGCTTAAGTGAAGGGAAAACAAAATAATCATAGGAGGCAGAAGGAAATAGGGACTAGAGTGGGAAGGGGCAGGGGAGAGGGGGGAGGGATAAGGAGGAGCAGGGGCAGGTATAAGGGAAAATAGGAGAGAAGCCCAGAGTGCCAAGAGTATGAATGGAAATCTGCAGCTGCTAAGGATGGAGGGTAGGGGAAGCTCTAGAAAGTCCAAAAGACCTGGGATGGGCAAGGACCCCAGGACTTAATGTGGGTGACCTTAGCCAAAATACCCAATGGTGGAGGTATGGAAACTAAAGAGAGCACCTCTGTGGTTAGACAGCTGCCCTCAATGTAGGTATGGGGACATGAACCCTCATTCAAAATGTTCAAACCAAAACTGTTCCTGTCTAAAAGAAATGTAGGAACCAAAATGGAGCAGAGACTGAATGAATGGCTGACCAGTGACCAGCACAAATTGGGATTTATCTCATGGGTGGACACCAAACCCTGACACTATAACTGATGATGTGCTGTGTTTGAAGACAGTAGCCTAGTATGTTATCCTCTGAGAGGCTCTACCAGCCCCTAGATGCAGATATCTTTGTAACAGAGAACCCTAGGAAAGAGTTAGGGGAAAGATGGAACTGAAGGTACTGAAGGGGATAGTAACCCATTAGGATGACCAAAAGAGTCAAGTAGCCTAGAACTCTGGGAACTCCTAGAGACTAAGTCATCAACTAAAGAGCATACATGGTCTGGTCCAAAGCTCCAACACATATGTAGCAGAGGAATGCCCTGTTTACCCTCTGTGGGAGAGGATGTGCCTAATCCTGTAGAGACTTGATGCCCAGGAAGAGGAGAAGCTGGGGTGGGGGTGGAGCACCTTCTCAGAAGTAAAGAGGAGGGGGGAGGGAAAAGAACTCTGGGAGGAGGGAGTAGGAGAAGGGTAATATTTGGGATGTAAATAAATAAAACAATTAATTAATATTAAAAAAGACTATGTTTCCAAATGCTTGTTTACTATATTTATTACAAACTAGGCCAGTAGTAAATATATCAGTGCTTAACAATAATCTGTGGACCATATTTATAGTTCCATTTCTCTGTAGATTAATCTTCTGCAGTGGGTAGCTGACACTGTCACATATCATCACCCCTGGAAATTCACCCCCTTTGGAAGTGGGCCTTCCTTCAAGGCAGATCACCAGCTTGTATGTTCCTCTAAAGACCTGAGAGTTTGAAGGTCTCACAGGAGTTCTGCTGCAATAGGGAAGGGACCCTCCCAAACAGCCACAGCAGTTGGGAACCCTGAGAAGCACAGCAGACTCAGGAAACAGCACCCCCTCACACATTTAAAGTTCACTCCCTTTCTGGCATGTCCCTTCTGACAGACCAAGGCAGATTACCAGTTTGTCTGCTCCTCTGGAGTCATCAGAGTCTGAAAGCCTCCCAGGAGATCTGCTGGACACGGGGCAACAAATCACCAGCTTGTTGGCCTCTGTGAAGACCTCAGAGTCTGAAGGCCTCCCAGGGGAACAGCTGCAGCCAGGGCAACAGGTCACATGGCCCTCTGAAAAACTCGCAGCCTGAAGGTCTCAAAGAGGTCAGATACAGTCAGGGCTATAGGTCCCCCAGGAAACCTGCAGCAAGCCCAGGGACACAGGAGGCAGGCTCCAGACAGAGACACCCAGACCAGATGATAGCCATCATCTGATAGCCAGATGATGAGAGGCAAGCAGAAGACCACAAGAAACAGAAGCCAATATACTTTGTCATCATCAGAAACTAGTTCTCCTACCACAGCAAACCTGGATGCACCAACACACATGAAAATCAGGAAGCTGACCTAAAATCTTATCTCATGACAATAATAGAGTCCTTTAAGGAGGATATAAATAACTCACTGAAAGAAATACAGTAAAACAAAGGTAAAAAGGGAGAAGCCCTTAAAGAGGAAACATTCCTTAATTTCAAGCATCCTCACGCTAGCTCACATTTTTTCCTTCTCTGGATTGTTTGACCCCACAGATGCAGAGTCTTTGAACTTACATTTGTATAGCAGTAGTTACTTGTCTTCTCTGAACACCCTTTGAGAGCTTGCTCCCTTTTCTGCAGATGTGATCTATAAAGACTGCTAGCATGATGTATGTTATATTCTGGCATACAACAGGCTGAGCTTGTGTGAGACACTAGCAAGACACAGGACTAGAAGAGAAGAAACTCGGGGTTTCTATTCCTCTGATTCCGTTAATACAAGGGACAACCTATGCTCACCATGTTCTTTTTAAAAAAATCAGCTGCTGTATATGGCCTTTTCTATAGTGCTTACCTCACTCTCTGATCTCTGAATTCCCTAGTAAAAACACCCTTTCAATATTGTCTTTATGAACTAAAGTGAAGTGCCTTTAAAGGACTATTTCCTTCAGTGGCTAATACTATTCTAATTATTATTCTTTTATACACAAAAACCTTTGGAAGCTATTAAGAAACTTGGACAGCAACAGGCTACTAGAAGTAACACTTCTATGGGTCCTTAAAAATTAAAGATGCACAGTGTGACCTTTAATAATGTCAGTCTAATACTTTATAGTAGTCATTCACCAGGGTCACATATCCTCACACTATTTGCATTTGATCTCTGCAATATATTGGTTTGAAGAAAGTTTTTCCAATGTAGAAAAAGGAAATGAAGACACTGAATGGCATGAGAATCTAAAAAGTCCAGTGAATGAATAGGTAGCAGTAAAACTTCGATTCAACCTCTGAGCCATTCATTCCTCAAATAAAACTTTCTTTAAAAGTATTACTTCAAACAGTGAGATGGACACTCTCCTATCCCTGTGGAAGAGTGCTGAGGCAAATTTATATCTGAAAATTAAAGGATGGAATGAACTTGGTTGACATCTCAGATATACATGGACAATAAAATCATTCTTACCTTTCTGGGTCTCTTGCACATCACAAACATGAAAATAGTAAACCTTTTGCAATTTTTGTTTCACAAAATTTTTATCTTTAGTAATTTTCATCATAAAACTTCTGTGGAACTCTAAGGAAGACTGAGACATAAAGAATACTTAACAACAAAATGAAGAGAAAATTCACCTTTTGTACTGGCTAGTTTTGTGTCAACTTGACACAACTGGAGTTATCACAGAGAAAGGAGCTTCAGTTGAGGAAATGCCTCCATGAGATCCAACTGTAAAGCATTTTCTCAATTAGTGATCAAGGGGGAAAGACCCCTTGTGGGTGGGACCATCTCTGGGCTGGTAGTCTTGGTTCTATAAGAGAGCAGGCTGAGCAAGCCAGGTGAAGTAAGCCAGTAAAGAACATCCCTCCATGGCCTCTGCATCAGTTCCTGCTTCCTGACATGCTTGAGTTCCAGTCCTGACCTCCTTGGTGATGAACAGCAGTATGGAAGTGTAAGCTGAATAAACCCATTCCTCCCCAACTTGCTTCTTGGTCATGATGTTTGTGCAGGAATAGAAATCCTGACTAAGACAAATTGGTACCAGGAGTGGGGTACACTTGTGACAACCTGACCATGTTTTGGGGAGCTTTGGAAGGACTTTGGAACTTTGGGCTAGAAGATCAAATCGGTGTTAATAGCTCTGTCAGATATTGTGTAGGAGCTTGGCAGATAATGTTGAGAACAGTACAGAAGATGGAGGCCTGGCTTGTGAAATTTCAGAGGCAAAATTAATGACTCTTTTCAGGGCCATTGCTATTTTGATTGTGAAGATTCTGTAGTTATGGTTAGCTGGGGCTGAAGAATCAGCTGTGATTAACAAGATACCAGAACTACTAAAGCAAAAACTTTGCATTACTGGGACTATTGATTCTGGTTAGCTGGAGCTAAGAAATTAGCAGTGATTAAGAAGAGACCAGCATCATTGAGGTGACATCTTCCGAGAAGTGTTTTCTTAAAGCACAAAGAGGCTGTGTTCCAGAGATAGCCAAGGTTGTACTCCTGCTGCAGCAGGACTTGGTAATGTATAAGGGTCACCCAGGTGGTACTGGTTTTGAAGGCATGAAGGGGTCACGCAGAGCAGCTGAGGCTCAGCACTGTGAGAGGCCATGGAAGGCCATTGGTGAAGGTGCAGCCTCAGTTGCAATTGACGGCCCAGAACTGAAGGGGTTTGGAGATGCCAGTACCATGAGATGACCACCAAGAGCAGCAGCAGCAGTGGAGGACAGGCATCTCGAGCCTAGAGGACAATGCGTGTGCTACAAAGGGTATGGCTGGAGAAGTGACCCAAGCCCTTGGAGGAGCCCAGAAGATGGTTAGTTGGACCCCACACATTGGATGGTTGGAGACTGATTTTTTGCTTTTGATTGTGACTGTGCCCTGATATTTTCCCTCTTGAAGGAAGAAACTATTTTAGTGGAACCCACAGTTAAGAGATTTTTAATTGTAAAAACACTTTTGATTTTAAAAGAGATGGATATTTTAATTTTTTTTTTTTTTTTTTTTTTTTTTTTTTTGGTTTTTCGAGACAAGGTTTCTCTGTATAGTCTTGGCTGTCCTGGAACTCACTTTGTAGACCAGGCTGGCCTCCATATTTTAAAGAGATTTTCTTGTGCGCGCCATGACTTGCCAGCCAAAATGACGCTGCAACAAGATCCTTCCACACACGTTTATTGGGAGAGCTTGATTGCAGACCCCAAGCCCAGAACTGGTACTGCTTATATAGGCCTAGGAGAGGCGTGTCTCACACCCGGATTGGTTATGCATGGGTTATGCTTACCACCTCATTTGCATTTCTCACATCTGATTGGTTAACTTGTTTCTCATTTGATTGGTTATCTTGTCTCTCATATGATTGGTTAACTTGTCTCTCATCTGATTGGTTAACTAGTCTCTCATCTGATTGGTTAACTCTCAAAACCTCATCTTGGCGGAAAAACTTTACTGCCTATGTATGCGTGGTGGCCAGCAGTAGCCAGTGCCACCCTGCAATGGCACATGTGGTTTCCCACAAGATTGAAATTTTAAGAATATGTAAAGACTGTGGGACGTTTAAAGTTATTTAGACCTTGGGGATGAATAAGAATGTAAGGGTTGAGGGTTACTAGTGATGTGTTTGTGTGTCAAGGTAATAAGGGGTCAATTGTACTGGCTCGTTTTGTGTGTCAACTTGACACCGCTTGGATTATCACAGAGAAAGGAGCTTCAGTTGAGGAAATGCTTCCATGAGATCCAACTGCAAGGCATTTTCTCAAGGGGGAAGGGCCCCTTGTGGGTGGGACCATCTCTGGGCTGGTAGTCTTGGTTCTATAAGAGAGCAGGCTGAGCAAGCCAGGGGAGGCAAACCAGTAAAGAACATCCCTCCATGGCCTCTGCATCAGCTCCTGCTTTCTGACCTGCTTGAGTTCCAGTCCTGACTTCCTTGGTGATGAACAGCAGTATGGAAGTATAAGCTGAATAAACCCATTCCTCCCCAACTTGCTTCTTGGTCATGATGTTTGTGCAGGAATAGAAATCCTGACTAAGACACCTTTGTAATTTATTTTCTTTTTCTATTTAAAATGCAGGAGAGTGCAGTTTAATGTAAAGATTACAACCATGTAAGTAAATGTTACAATATATCATTCTAGTAACTCTATTAAAAAATTATCATGTGTGTATGTACTTGGTAAATTATTTGTAAATTTATGAAGTCCATGCACTTGTTACTAACATGTGCTATTTGATTTGTGATAAATGATGTAATCATATGGCAATTACATATTTTAGCTGTTGCATAGAGAATAAGGGAGTTCCTAATATATGAGCTATCAAAAACTGTTCTAAACTCTTAGCTTATGTGTCATTGAGGAGACCCAGATATTTGTGTCTTCATTACAAGGACAATGTTCTAAGTGAGTTTGCTATACAAATAACTAAAGGTAGTATCATTATAAGGCCAGCATACTCTATAATTCTCTCAGAATGCATACTGCTTTAGCGATCATTTCACGCAGGTGCAGAGCAATCAAACACAGAGAATCATGGAGTAGATTGGTAAAATTTAGCTGTTTGCAAAATTACAAAATTTGTTTGATGAAATGATATCTCTTCTCTTGAGAATTTACTGGTATAAAGCAATATCCTGAAAGTTTCAGACCTGCATTATCATAGCAATGATGCACAAACTAGATGAATATCTAGAGGGAAATAATGTTTTCGAATTCAGGGAGTCTCTAGAAGGCAAGACAGTTGTATATTAATGATTTAGTCTATGCAGTTGAGCACTGAGAGTGTTAAAGGATTAGTTTTTTTATGATTAAGCAGCATAATATTTTCCTGATTTCACTTAATGGATATAAACTTGAAGTATGGATGCTCGTAGCTTTATTAAGAAAGAACAATGTAAATTTAAAGGCACTAATTATGAAGTGTGAAGACCATGATAAAGATATTTCATTTTCTCTTTGATAGTATACAATTGTTGGTGAAACCTTGGGTAGAGAACCGGAGTAAGAAGACATGATAACATTCCACAAACCTCTTCTGGAACATATAACAAGATGTTATATAAAACAATAGTAGTGATAGCTGATATGAAATGAATGAAGATTCTAATTTTGAGAGTCTTTTAGATATAAACAATCTCTCTTCTTTGAATGGAATGATTAGTAACATTTTACTATGAAGAGGAGTTTTACAGTCTTGATGTCAAGCATGAACTTGATCCTTCCTTTTGATTTACAAAATTTTCTTTAAAACAATAAATAAATAAATGAATGAACATTATCATTTTAAGAATTTTGGGCTTCAATGGAGAAAAACTTTTCTGCTTTCTAAAAAGATAATTTCTGTTGTAATTTGCAAATACTTGATTTTTGTATGGCTTTCATGTGTAATAATTCTGACAGTTTGCACAGTTTTTATGCCACTGTTTTTATACAGATTAATGTGTTTGTGGTATGTATCTTCTTGATGTTTGTTTGTGTGCATCAAATACTATCCTTCTAGGACCATTCAGCCCATTCTTACTTTACGGATATCGTATCATTAGCAGATGCTCTCTATTCACCTTTTTTTCCCCAGCCTTTGTTAATTTAATAAAACTTTATGTGTACATCTGTGTGTTCTAAATATTCCTTTAGGATAAGTCTATGATGGCCAAGAAAATGCTTCAATATCATTTATCTTTATCATTTTTTCATTACACTATTTCATGCATAATTAAACTTTTATAAAATACCTACTCTATCTGGGCATTAGTGGCACATGCCTTTAGTACCAGCACTTGGGAGGCAGAGGCAGGCGGATTTCTGAGTTTGAGGCCAGCCTGGTCTACAGAGTGAGCTCCAGGACAGCCAGGCCCATACAGAGAAACAAACAAACAAACAAACAAACAAAAGAACACATTGACATTTATAGGCAGTATTTGAAAGTGAGTAGAAACAATTGAGAAAAACCATATTTACACTATTATTTCCTAGTTCTCATCGGATCATGTATGTCTGTCACTTATCTTTTCAGTTGCCTTTGCCATCTGGTGTGGATCCTTTCATCTCAAGTTTCCTTTTAAGTGTCATTTTTAAGATACACACATTAAAAGCCAATTGTCTCAGGCTGCATCTATTTAAAAAATTAGCATTCTTTAAGAGAATATTTTCACTTGATACAGGATTTGTTACTGGTTGTTTTCATTGTGGACACTTTGTTCCTCTACATCATATGGCCTCCTTTCTCTTTCTGAGGAGACACTCATGTACTTGGTCTTGGACAATTTTCCTTAGCTTTTCTTTCTTAAAGTTTCTCTTCAAGGTATTACTAAAATGTGTCAATATATAGATCTTAACAAATATATTCTTATTGGTCTTGAGAATGCCTAATATATATATATATATATATATATACACACATAAATTAGTCAGAATTCTACAACCAGGAGTGGGATTTGTTGCTAATCCTTTTTCTTTTTCTTCTTTTGCCTCTTTGTCCACTAAAGAATCTTACTTTGTGGATCTTTATCCACTCCATGCAGTTTTCAAAGTACCTGTGACTCTGTTAGTTTTAATTACTCTATTAGATGGCTATAACTTGTTCTTGTTCTTGTTCTTGTTCTTGTTCTTGTTCTTGTTCTTGTTCTTGTTCTTGTTCTTGTTCTTGTTCTTGTTCTTGTTCTTGTTCTTGTTCTTGTTCTTGTTCTTGTTCTTGTTCTTGTTCTTTCTTGCTTGTTCTTTTTCTTGGCTTTGGCCTTGGCCTTGGTCATGTTCTTGTTGTGTTCATGATTTTGATCCTCTTACTCCCCCTCCTCCTCCTTCTTCTCCTTATTCTACTTTCTGATATATATAATATTTTAGCTTTGGAACTAAGTACTTTAGTGATTAGGGTAGTGATTCTAGGTTCTAAACTTCATTCAAGATACTGCAGTATTTCATTATTTATGCTCTATAATGGTATAATTAATTTATAGTATATTCTTGATAGGTTTCTTTCCAACTGATAAGTCTGTCCCATGTTGGGTTTTCTTTTTCTTTTCTTTGGCTTCAAAGTGTCTCCTCTGTGTCAATATTTATTAATTGTCAACAACTATCTGATAAAAACTAGTCTTAATCTTAGCATCAGATGCCATATTTATGTGATCAGTTTTCTACACATATTGGTATTAGGATCAGAAATCAGTGTTCATCCTGGTTACCTTTTCCTTTGTGGCCTGTAATTTTGTCAAATAAATGGTGGAATTAATTATTTTTAACTCATAATATATTGTATGTAAACATTTTTGAGGTGCATTTACTATTAGCTCTTATTTAGTGCCATATCAATATTTCAAGCACATTTTTATAACAGTGTTTCTTTTTGTCTCTTGATTGTCTTATGTAAAAAAGATAAGTTTCATTGTGACATTTTTTATTTTTACTTTTAAAAATTATTTTATTTATTTATATTCCAGCCACTCCAACCCTCCCAGTTCCCCGTTCTACAGTTCCACAGTTCCACAGTTCCTCATCCCATTCCTCCTCCACTTTACCTCTGAGAGGATACTTGCCCCAACCACCCCCCTAAGCCTCATACTTCCATGGTGCAGGCATGGTGTAGGCAGAGCTGAGAGGTCTATATCTTCATCTGAATGCTGTTAGTGGAAGACTGGCTTCCAGACAGCTAGGAAGAGGGTCTTAAATCCCACACTCACAGTGACATTCCTACTATAAAAGGGCTATACCTTCTAATAGTGCCACTCCCTGGGCCAAGCATATACAAACTATCACACTCAGAAAATTGGAAATATTTTTACCTGAAGATATGGCTATACCACTGGTCAGTATGTACCCAAAAGATGCCTGACCATGCCACAAGGATAGGTTCCCTGTTATGTTCATAGCAGCTTTACTTGTAATAATCAGCAGCTGGAAAATGTGGCAGGATTGTCAGTCAGATTTCCAGGATGCCCACACAATAACTTCACCGAGAATTGATAATGGTACAAGCTGCCCACCTAGATTAGACAAGTCATCTCAATTATTCTATCCCTAAATGATATTAAATCTACCTGTGGTTATTTAAAACCCTGCAGATTCTGAATCACCCTGCTCATTGCCCTTCATCTTGCTTCCTTCTCCTCTCTCCTGAGTCAATCCCTTTCTTTGCAACTCTTAGCTCCACCTCCCTTTTCCCTGTCCTATCACAGGCCTCTTGTTGCCCTAATATTTAAATTAACTGGACAGGGAAGATACTGCCACACGAAGCAACCCAGATTTCCCTCAACCTAAGAATCTGTATAGAAAATGCAGTTCATTTACGCGATGCAATTGTATTCAGCTATTAAAAATGAGAACTTCATGAGTTTTGCAATCAAATGAATGCTAGAAAGTAGCACCCTGAGTGAGGTAACTTGAGGCCCCAAGGAAGAGTGAGGCCAGGGGATATCTAAGAGTCATTCAAGTTGTACTGGTCTTGAAGACATGAAGGGTTCATGAAGACCAGCTGAGGCTTGGTACTATGAGAGGCCAGGGAAGACCATTGGTGAAGGTGCAGTCTTGGTTGTAGTTGATGGTCTAGGACTGAAGGGGTCATTCAAAAATGTTGAAGCTTGGCACCATGAAGAACGCCTCGGAGAGGCTTTTGATGAATCCTAGATGCAGTGGAAGATCCCAGTACTGGAAATGACAGTACCACAGTATGATCACCACAAACAGCAGCAGCAGTGTAGTAGATCAACCTGAGCTTAGAGTGCTACAGAGGGCAGAGCTGGAGAAGTGATGCAAGCCCTTTGAAGGAGCCCAGAAGATCATGTGTGGATCCTAGACACTTGAACATGAAGCTGTAAAGCTGAAGTTGACTTGGAGACTGCAAAATGTTAAGGATGCCAGAGCCATGGGATATCTGCATAAGAAAGCTGATGATAGGGAACAGAACCAGCCCAGGAGAAAGAAGTTTGTTGTAGTCATCAAATGTGAAAAAGGAGGTTGAGACTTGAAGGCTTTGACATCAGATGTGGAGATGCAGAGTTTGGAGTTCACCCAGCTGGTTTCCTGGAATGCTTTGGGGATTACAGTTAAGTGATTGAATGAATCTCAGAAGAATCTTTGAAATTTTAACATTGTTGAGACTGCTATAAATTATGAGGACTTTGGAAATTGGACTAGATGTATTTTGCATTTATCAATTGTTGATCTTAAAGCCTGAGCAATTGATGTTCTGCTCAGAAAATTTCCCCCTGTCGTCAATGAGTTCCAGGCTCTTTTCCAATTCTTTTTCTTGTAGACTCAGTGTATTTGGTTTTACATTGAGGTCCTTGATCTACTTGGATTTCAGCTTTGTACAAGGTGATAAAGATCGTTCTATTTTCATTCTTCTATGTGCAGACTGCAATTTAGACCAGCATCATTTATTGAAGATGCCTTCTATTTTCCACTTTATATTTTGGCTTCTTTTCCAAAGACCAAGTGTCCATATGTGGTGGGTTTACTTCTGGTACTTCAATTCTATTCCATTGATCCACCTGCCTGTGCTGTACCAATGTCATGGGTTTAATTTCATTATTGCTCTGTAGTACAGCTTGAGGTCAGTGATGGTGATTCCCACAGAAGTTCTAAGAATTCCTCTTTCCATGTCTGTGAATCATTGTGTTGGAATTTTGCTGGGATTTGAATTGAATCTGTAAATTGCTTTTGGTAAGATGGCTATTCTTACTATGTTAATCCTACTGATTCAAGAGCATGGGAAATTGTCATGAAACTGTCCTGAATCAGAATTAATAACAGAGGCGAGAAGGGAGCCTAGGACTCAGAAGTTAGGTTATAACAACTAGTCTATTCATAAACAGCAGTAAACAGCAATAAACAAGTAAATGGAGAAATGGGATTGCACTCGTACACACACGCACACGCGCACACACCACTAAACTCTGGTCTGGCCTGATGTGGTATCCAGGCTCAATGGTTGCACATCAGGTAAGGCTTGCAAAGTCTTCTACTTTTCCAGTCTCACTGGAGCGATCCCCAGTAGTGGCTGATTTCTTGGTGGTGGGCAACCAGGTCAGTGGAATTGATTTTCAGAGTGATGGCATCTCCCATTGGACCTGGGAATGAGCAAGTTGCTGTGGCCAGACCAGAGTTTTTAAGCTAACTTCAACCAATCATAATTAAGGCATTCACACATAACTTCAAGTTGCCCTTGCTCCAACATTATCACCCTCACGCATACACACACTAGGCTAGGTTTGCATGGTTACATGGGGCCTCAGCAGTGAGTGAAGCCTGGAGGCTAGGGGCAGAGTGAGGGCAGCAGCTTTGCAGCACTGGGAGAAGGGCCTCCTGGGGCCATGCATTCCTTACAGAGATCTTTCTGGTTTTTGAGGTCTTCTTCATTTTCTTTTTTCAGGTATTTGAAATTCTTGTCAAACAGATATTCACTTGCTCTGTAAATTACACCGAGATATTTTATACCACTTATGGCTATTGTGAAGGGGGTTGTTTCCCTAATTTCTTTCTCAACCTGTTTATCATTTGTATAAAGGAGAGCTACTGATTTTTTTCAGTTAATTTTTTTTCCATTTTTTATTAGGTATTTAGCTCATTTACATTTCCAATGCTATACCAAAAGTCCCCCATATCCACCCACCCCCACTCCCCTGCCCACCCACTCCCCCTTTTTGGCCCTGGTGTTCCCCTGTACTGGGGCATATAAAGTTTGCAAGTCCAATGGGCCTCTCATTCCAGTGATGGCCGACTAGGCCATCTTTTGATATATATGCAGCTAGAGTCAAGAGGTCCGGGATACTGGTTAGTTCATAATGTTGTTCCACCTATAGGGTTGCAGATCCCTTTAGCTCCTTGGCTACTTTCTCTAGCTCCTCCATTGGGAGCCCTATGATCCATCCATTAGCTGACTGTGAGCATCCACTTCTGTGTTTGCTAGGCCCCAGCATAGTCTCACAAGAGACAGCTACATCTGGGTCCTTTCAATAAAATCTTGCTAGTGTATGCAATGGTGTCAGCGTTTGGATGCTGATTATGGGGTGGATCCCTGGATATGGCAGTCTCTACATGGTCCATCCTTTCATCTCAGCTCCAAACTTTGTCTCTGTAACTCCTTCCATGGGTGTTTTGTTCCCAAATCTAAGGAGGGGCATAGTGTCCACAATTCAGTCTTCATTCTTCTTGAGTTTCATGTGTTTAGCAAATTATATCTTATATCTTGGGTATCCTAGGTTTGGGGCTAATATCCACTTATCAGTGAGTACATATTGTATGAGTTTCTTTGTGAATGTGTTACCTCACTCAGGATGATGCCCTCCAGGTCCATCCATTTGGCTAGGAATTTCATAAATTCATTCTTTTTAATAGCTGAGTAGTACTCCATTGTGTAGATGTACCACATTTTCTGTATCCATTCCTCTGTTGAGGGGCATCTAGGTTCTTTCCAGCTTCTGGCTATTATAAATAAGGCTGCTATGAACATAGTGGAGCATGTGTCCTTCTTACCAGTTGGGGCATCTTCTGGATATATGCCCAGGAGAGGTATTGCTGGATCCTCCGGTAGTACTATGTCCAATTTTCTGAGGAACCGCCAGACTGATTTCCAGAGTGGTTGTACAAGCCTGCACTCCCACCAACAATGGAGGAGTGTTCCTCTTTCTCCACATCCACGCCAGCATCTGCTGTCACCTGAATTTTTGACCTTAGCCATTCTGACTGGTGTGAGGTGGAATCTCAGGGTTGTTTTGATTTGCATTTCTCTGATGATTAAGGATGTCGAACATTTTTTCAGGTGTTTCTCTGCCATTCGGTATTCCTCAGGTGAGAATTCTTTGTTCAGTTCTGAGCCCCATTTTTTAATGGGGTTATTTGATTTTCTGAAGTCCACCTTCTTGAGTTCTTTATATATGTTGGATATTAGTCCCCTATCTGATTTAGGATAGGTAAAGATCCTTTCCCAATCTGTTGGTGGTCTTTTTGTCTTATTGACGGTGTCTTTTGCCTTGCAGAAACTTTGGAGTTTCATTGGGTCCCATTTGTCAATTCTCGATCTTACAGCACAAGCCATTGCTGTTCTGTTCAGGAATTTTTCCCCTGTGCCCATATCTTCAAGGCTTTTCCCCACTTTCTCCTCTATAAGTTTCAGTGTCTCTGGTTTTATGTGAAGTTCCTTGATCCACTTAGATTTGACCTTAGTACAAGGAGATAAGTATGGATCGATTCGCATTCTTCTACACGATAACAACCAGTTGTGCCAGCACCAATTGTTGAAAATGCTGTCTTTCTTCCACTGGATGGTTTTAGCTCCCTTGTCGAAGATCAAGTGACCATAGGTGTGTGGGTTCATTTCTGGGTCTTCAATTCTATTCCATTGGTCTACTTGTCTGTCTCTATACCAGTACCATGCAGTTTTTATCACAATTGCTCTGTAGTAAAGCTTTAGGTCTGGCATGGTGATTCCACCAGAAGTTCTTTTATCCTTGAGAAGACTTTTTGCTATCCTAGGTTTTTTGTTATTCCAGACAAATTTGCAAATTGCTCCTTCCAATTCGTTGAAGAATTGAGTTGGAATTTTGATGGGGATTGCATTGAATCTGTAGATTGCTTTTGGCAAGATAGCCATTTTTACAATGTTGATCCTGCCAATCCATGAGCATGGGAGAGCTTTCCATCTTCTGAGATCTTCCTTAATTTCTTTCTTCAGAGATTTGAAGTTTTTATCATACAGATCTTTCACTTCCTTAGTTAGAGTCATGCCAAGATATTTTATATTATTTGTGACTATTGAGAAGGGTGTTGTTTCCCTAATTTCTTTCTCAGCCTGTTTATTCTTTGTATAGAGAAAGGCCATTGACTTGTTTGAGTTTATTTTATATCCAGCTACTTCACTGAAGCTGTTTATCAGGTTTAGGAGTTCTCTGGTAGAATTTTTAGGGTCACTTATATATACTATCATATCATCTGCAAAAAGTGATATTTTGACTTCCTCTTTTCCAATTTGTATCCCCTTGATCTCCTTTTGTTGTCGAATTGCTCTGGCTAATACTTCAAGTACTATGTTGAAAAGGTAGGGAGAAAGTGGGCAGCCTTGTCTAGTCCCTGATTTTAGTGGGATTGCTTCCAGCTTCTCTCCATTTACTTTAATGCTGGCTACTGGTTTGCTGTAGATTGCTTTTATCATGTTTAGGTATGGGCCTTGAATTCCTGATCTTTCCAACACTTTTATCATGAATGGGTGTTGGATCTTGTCAAATGCTTTTTCTGCATCTAACGAGATGATCATGTGGTTTTTGTCTTTGAGTTTGTTTATATAATGGATTACATTGATGGATTTTCGTATATTAAACCATCCCTGCATCCCTGGAATAAAACCTACTTGGTCAGGATGGATGATTGCTTTAATGTGTTCTTGGATTCGGTTAGCGAGAATTTTATTGAGAATTTTTGCATCGATATTCATAAGAGAAATTGGTCTGAAGTTCTCTATCTTTGTTGGGTCTTTCTGTGGTTTAGGTATCAGAGTAATAGTGGCTTCATAAAATGAGTGGGTAGAGTACCTTCTACTTCTATTTTGTGAAATAGTTTGTGCAGAACTGGAATTAGATCTTCTTTGAAGGTCTGATAGAACTCTGCACTAAACCCATCTGGTCCTGGGCTTTTTTTTTGGTTGGGAGACTATTAATAACTGCTTCTATTTCTTTAGGTGATATGGGACTGTTTAGATGGTCAACTTGATCCTGATTCAACTTTGGTACCTGGTATCTGTCCAGAAATTTGTCCATTTCATCCAGGTTTTACAGTTGTGTTGAGTATAGCCTTTTGTAGAAGGATCTGATGGTGTTTTGGATTTCTTCAGGATCTGTTGTTATGTCTCCCCTTTCATTTCTGATTTGTTAATTAGGATTTTGTCCCCGTGCCCTTTATTGAGTCTAGCTAAGGGTTTATCTATCTTGTTGATTTTCTCAAAGAACCAACTCCTCCTTTGGTTAATTCTTTGAATAGTTCTTCTTGTTTCCACTTGGTTGATTTCACCCTTGAGTTTGATTATTTCCTGCCGTCTACTCCTCTTGGGTGAATTTGCTTCCTTTTTTTCTAGGGCTTTTGGATGTGTTGTCAAGCTGCTAGTATGTGCTGTCTCCCGTTTCTTCTTGGAGGCACTCAGAGCTATGAGTTTCCCTCTTAGAAATGCTTTCATTGTGTCCCATAGGTTTGGGTACGTTGTGGCTTCATTTTCATTAAACTCTAAAAAGTCTTTAATTTCTTTCTTTATTCCTTCCTTGACCAAGGTATCATTGAGAAGAGTGTTATTCAGTTTCCACGTGAATGTTGGCTTTCCATTATTTATGTTGTTATTGAAGATCAGTCTTAGGCCATGGTGGTCTGATAGGATACATGGGACAATTTCAATATTTTTGTATCTATTGAGGCCTGTTTTGTGACCAATTATATGGTCAATTTTGGAGAAGGTCCTGTGAGGTGCTGAGAAGAAGGTATATCCTTTTGTTTTAGGATAAAATGTTCTGTAGATATCTGTCAGGTCCATTTGTTTCATAACTTCTGTTAGTTTCACTGTGTCCCTGTTTAGTTTCTGTTTCCACGATCTGTCCTTTGAAGAAAGTGGTGTGTTGAAGTCTCCCACTATTGTTGTGTGAGGTGCAATGTATGCTTTGAGCTTTACTAAAGTGTCTCTAATGAATGTGGCTGCCCTTGCATTTGGTGCGTAGATATTCAGAATTGAGAGTTCCTCTTGGAGGATTTTACCTTTGATGAGTATGAAGTGTCCCTCCTTGTCTTTTTTGATAACTTTGGGTTGGAAGTCGATTTTATCCGATATTAAAATGGCTACTCCAGCTTGTTTCTTCAGTCCATTTGCTTGGAAAATTGTTTTCCAGCCTTTCACTCTGAGGTAGTGTCTGTCTTTTTCCCTGAGATGGGTTTCCTGTAAGCAGCAGAATGTTGGGTCCTGTTTGTGTAGCCAGTCTGTTAGTCTATGTCTTTTTATTGGGGAATTGAGTCCATTGATATTAAGAGATATTAAGGAAAATTAATTGTTGCTTCCTTTTATTTTTGTTGTTAGAGCTGGCATTCTGTTCTTGTGGCTGTCTTCTTTTTGGTTTGTTGAATGATTACTTTCTTGGTTGTTCTAGGGCGTGATTTCCGTCCTTGTATTGCTTCTTTTCTGTTATTATCCTTTGAAGGGCTGGATTCGTGGAAAGATATTGTGTGAATTTGGTTTTGTCGTGGAATACTTTGGTTTCTCCATCTATGGTCATTGAGAGTTTGGCCGGGTATAGTAGCCTGGGCTGGCATTTGTGTTCTCTTAGTGTCTGTATAACATCTGTCCAGGCTCTTCTGGCTTTCATAGTCTCTGGTGAAAAGTCTGGTGTAATTCTGATAGGCCTTCCTTTATATGTTACTTGACCTTTCTCCCTTACTGCTTTTAATATTCTATCTTTATTTAGTGCATTTGTTGTTCTGATTATTATGTGTCGGGAGGAATTTCTTTTCTGGTCCAGTCTATTTGGAGTTCTGTAGGCTTCTTGTATGATCATGGGCATCTCTTTTTTTATGTTTGGGAAGTTTTCTTCTATTATTTTGTTGAAGATATTAGCTGGCCCTTTAAGTTGAAAATCTTCATTCTCATCAATTCCTATTATCCGTAGGTTTGGTCTTCTCATTGTGTCCTGAATTACCTGGATGTTTTGAGTTAGGATCCTTTTGCATTTTGTATTTTCTTTGACTGTTGTGTCGATGTTCTCTATGGAATCTTCTGCACCTGAGATTCTCTCTTCCATTTCTTGTATTCTGTTGCTGATGCTCGCATCTATGGTTCCAGATCTCTTTCCTAGGGTTTCTATCTCCAGCATTGCCTCGCTTTGGGTTTTCTTTATTGTGTCTACTTCCCCTTTTAGTTCTAGTATGGTTTTGTTCATTTCCATCACCTGTTTGGATGTGTTTTCCTGTTTTTCTTTAATGATTTCTACCTGTTTGGCTGTGTTTTCCTGCTTTTCTTTAAGGGCCTTTAACTCTTTAGCAGTGCTCTCCTGTAATTCTTTAAGTGACTTATGAAAGTCCTTCTTGATGTCCTCTATCATCATCATGAGAAATGTTTTTAAATCTGGGTCTAGATTTTCGGTTGTGTTGGGGTGCCCAGGCCTAGATGGGGTGGGAGTGCTGCGTTCTGATGATGGTGAGTGGTCTTGATTTCTGTTAGTAGGATTCTTACGTTTGCCTTTCGCCATCTGGTAATCTCTGAAGCTAGCTGTTATAGGTGTCTCTGTTAAGAGCTTGTTCTTCAGGTGACTCTGTTAGCCTCTATAAGCAGACCTGGGAGGGTAGCTCTCTCCTTAGTTTGAGTGGGCAGAGTATTCTCTGCAGGCAATCTCTCTTCTTGCAGGGAAGGTACCCAGATATCTGGTGTTCGAACCGGACTCCTGGCAGGAGTTGTGTTCCACTCACTAGAGGTCTTAGGATCCTGTGTGGAATCCTGTGTGGGCCCTTGCGGGTGTCGGCCGACTCCGCTAGCAAGGTAGCCCGGGGCTCGAGTGGAGCGGAAGGAGTTTGTGCCCCAGATCAAGCCTGGGTAGCCTGCTTCCCTATGTACAGCAGTCTCAGGTTCCGTGCGATTGGATTGGAGCAGGCACTATGTTCCACTCACCAGAGGTCTTAGGATCCCGTAGGGAGTCCCCTGTGGGCCCTTGCAGGTGTTGGGCAAGACTCTGCTGGCAAGGTAGCCTGGGGCTCGAGTGGAGCTGAAGGGGCTTGTGCCCCAGATCAGGCCCGGGTAGCCTGCTTTCCTATGTACTGCAGTCTCAGGTTCCGCGCGATTGAATTGGGGCAGGCACTGTGTTCCACTCACCAGAGGTCTTAGGATCCCGTGGGGAGTCCCGTCAGGGCCCTTGCGGGTGTTGGGCAAGACTCTGCTGGCAAGGTAGCCCGGGGCTCGAATTTTTCAGTTAATTTTATATAGATGTACTTTGCTGAAGTTTTTTTTTGCCAGCTGTAGGATTCTCTGGTCAAATTTTGGAAATTGCTTATATATACTATCATGTCATCTTCAAATAATGATACTTGGATGTCTTCCTTTCAAATTTTAACCTTTTTATCTTCTTTGTTGTTTAATTGATCTAGCTAGAATTTTGAGTACTACATTAAATAGAAAAAGTAAGAGTGAGCAACTTTGTTTTTCCCCAGATTTTAGTGGTATGGCTTCTATTTTCTCTGTATTTAATTTGATGTTGGCTGTTTGTTTCCTATATATTGCTTTCATTATGGTTAGGTATGTACCATGAATTCCTGATTACTCCTAGACTTTTAACATGAAATGGTGTTATATTTTGTCAGAGGCTTTTTCAGCATCTAATGAGATAATCATGTGACTTTTTTCCTTGAATATATGTGTGTGAATATATATATATATATATATATATATATATATATATATATATATATTATTACATGGATTTTTGTATATTGTACCATCCCTGCATACCTGGAATGAAGCCTACTTGATCTTGGCATATGAAGATTTTGATGTATTCTTGGACTCAGTTTGTGAGAATTTTATTGAGTATTTTTACATAAATATTAATAAGGAAAATTGATCTGAAGTTCTTTCTTTGTTGGTTCTTTTTTGTGTACTTTTGGTATAAGAGTAACTATGACTTCATAGAATGAATTAGGAAGTGTTTCTTCTGTTTCTATTTTGTGGACTAGTATGAGAAGTCTTGGTTTTAGCTCTTTTTTGAAGGTCTGGTAGAATTCTGCATTAAACCCATCTTGCCCTCGCTTTTTTGGGGTGGTTATGGGACTGTTTTGATTATTTACCTGATCTTGATTTAATATTTGTTATATGCTATCTCTCTAGAAAACCGTTTATTTCATCTAGATTCTCTGATTTTTTTTTTTACACTGTAGGCTTTTGTTGAATATTGTGATGAATTTTAAAATTTCCTCAGTTTCTGCTATTATGTGTCCCTTTTTATTTTTGATTTTATTAATTTGGATACTCTCTGTGTGCCCTTTATTTAGTTTGGCTTAGGGTTTATCTATTTCGTTGATTTTTTTTTTTTTTCAAAGAAAAAGCTCCTGGTTTTGCCGATTCTTTGTATTGTTCCCTTTGTTTCTATCTGGTTGATTTCAGCCCTGAGTTTGACTATTTTTCTGCTGTCTACTCCTCTTGTGTGTATATGCTTTTTTCTGTTCTAGAGCTTTCAGTTGTGGCGTGGGATGAGCACGGTCAACCTCCCCGAGTTCTGCTTCTAAAAGTAACCATGCCTTGTGGTAGAGCAGATATGGGTCCTACAACCCATCTGCACATCTCTGTTGAATTTCTGTTTGAATGACCTATCCATTGGTGAAAGTGAAGTGTTGAAATCTCCCACAGTTGTTGAGTATTTTGAGATTAACTAAAGTTTCTTTTAAGAATGTTGGTGTCCTTGCATTTGGGGCATAGATGTTGAGAATTGAGAATTACTGTTGGTGGACTTTTCTTTTGCTTAATATGAAGTATCTTTCCTTATCTCATTTAATAACTTGGTTACACATATATTTTATTGGATACTAGTCCAGCTTGTGTGTTGGGACCATTTGCTTAGAATTTTGTTTTTCCAGCCTTTTATTCTGAGATAGTGCTTGACATCTAATCAGGGTTTCTGGCTTTTAGAGTCTCTGTTGGGAAGTCTAGTGTAATTCTGATAGATCTTCCTTTATTTGTTTCTTGGCCTTTTTCTCTTACAGCTTTTTAATATTCTTTGTTCTGTACATTTGGTGTTTTGATTATTATGTGAGAGGAAGTTTATTCCTGGTTCAATCTATTTGCTGTTCTGTAGGCTTCTTGTATATTTATGGCCATCTCTTTCTTTAGGTTGGGGAAATTTTCTTCAATGTATTGTTGAAAATGTTTTCTGACCCTTTGAGCTGGAATTCTTCACCTTTTTCTATAACACTTATTCTTAGGGTTAATCTTTTCATTGTTTGTTCAATTTCCTGGATAGTTTGGGTTAAAAGATTTTTACACTTTGTATTTTCTTTTACTGAAGTGTTATTATGTTCTCTGGTATCTTCTGTTCTTGAGATTCTCTCGTCTATCTCATGTATTCTGTTGGTGATGCTTAGTAGCTCCTATTCTAATTTGTCCATCTCCAGGGTTGACTCCATTTGTGTTTTCTTTATTGTTTCTAATTCCATATTTAGGTCTCTGACTGCTTTGTTCAATTCCTTCACCTGCTTGTTTGTATTTTCCTGTGTTTTTTAAGGGATTTGTTTCTTCTTTAAGGACTTCTACCTGTTTATCCATATTTCCCTGTAACTTTTTAAAGGAATTACTTATATCCTCCCTAAATGCCTCTGTCATCTTTATGAGGTAGGATTTTAGGTTGTTGTCCAGGGCTTGCTCTGCTGGGAGAACTGGATTCTGATGGCACAGAATTTCTTTGGGTTCTGTTGCATATGATCTTGCCCTTACATCTGGTCATCTGGTTATCTTTGTTGTTAACTGACCTAGATGTCTCTGACTGGAGTCAGCCTCCTTGGAGACAGATAGAGTTCTGTTTTAGAGCCAGTCTCCTTTTAGTTAAGGAGTGATGTATCTAGTTAAGGTGGGCCTCCTGTGTCTCTGGTTACTGCAGACCTCCTGGAAGGCAGGCAGGCTGTAAGGTGTGGGAGAATATTTGGCCAGATAACCTGACTTGCATGGAGAAGTGGCTTGGAATGAAGGTGGAGAGCAGCAGGGAGGACAGATCCCACATCAGATGTGCTCTTCGGGTGTCCTAGCTGGTGTCTGTATTTGGGTGGGATTCTCACCTGTGTCTTTGGTTACTGCAAACCTCCTAGGAGGCATGCAGACTGTGGCTCATTGTGACATTTTTTTTTATTCTTCTTGTTTTGATTTCATTTCTGATGCTTCGATAAAATATCAAGACAATAAAGAACATTGGCGAGAAAGGGTTTCTTTGCACTCACAAGAACAGGTTATATTCCCAGAAGCCAAAGTAACAAGAACTTAAAGCTGACATCTCACATCCACAGCCAGGAACAGACAGAACTCGAAGCATACATGCTTGAAACTGTTTTGGTCTTCTGCAGTCCAGGGCCTAAACACCCCCACTCTCAGGCTGGGTGTTATATCAATTAAGGCAGTCACAACTTTCTTCTACACACATTCCTACAGGCCGTCTTATCTATGCAAGATAGATAGTGGTTGGTTCTTCCTTGAAGTTCACAATTGTAAGTAAAAGTCACTTCAGTTGTGCTTACCCACATTATACTCTCATACACCTTCATTGTTCTCCATTTTCTTACTCAATACTAACATCTACTTTCATGTCATTCTCATTTGCACATGTGTGCAAAAGGTACCCTACCACAGGACAAAAAGTGTAATATTCATCTTTTGAAGTTGAGTCTATTTTGTTTAACTGAAGATTTCATGTTCTTTCAATTTCCAGTGAAGATCGTAATTTTATTTATCAGCAAATAAAACCCCACTCTCTACACATTTTCTCATTCATTCATCTCTTCCTAGATCTGGGATGGTGCCATGGACTTGCTTGTGTGAATAATGTCACAGAAAACAATAATGCTCAGTTCTGTTGCCTGAGGACTTTGGTAGATGGATGTATATTTTGAAGGTGTCAAGTGCACATCTTCCACGGAGTCCTTAAGAACATCAAAAAGTTATGTCGTAAAACTTTACCTATCTCTTGCATCTTTGTTCTCAGAAAATATTGTCTTCTTTTTAGACAGTTTTTAAGCTAAAATCATAAGCATCACTGGAACTTTCCATAAGTATTTAGGTTATATTTCTTCTCATAGTCCTGTGTTCTCATATGTATCTATCTGTAATTACATACATTTAAAAAAAAAAGTTGGTCTTACACTCCCTCACTCAATTTTAATTAGGAAAATATTCATTTTGAAAAAATAATCAGAAAATGTTAAGAATTAATTTTACTCGTGTGTGTGTGTGTATAAATGTATGCCACTTGTATATGTATCCTTGGAGGTGGGAAGCGGCTATCAGATACACTGAAGCTAGGGTTATAAATGGATATATGCACTCAGACTTGCATTTTGGAAAGTTAATCCAGGTCCTCTGTAAGAGCAGGTATACTTCTTAACCATGAGCCATCTCTCCAGTTCCAGAAAACCCAGTTCTCCTTCAGCTATTGCATTGCATTGATAAAAGCTAAAATGTAAATTGATATTTTTTCTTGCCAATAGTTTTTAAGCAATTTCCTATGAATATTTATTATTTTAAGTGGCATTTTACATATGTTTTCCTTTTTGAATCAATATTTAAAAGAGAACTTAAAAATCTCATATGACACACACTTATACACTACAATATTTCCAGATGCCCTTTATTTAAGATTTGATGTGCACTATAAACAGACTTCCATGACTGCTGATTGAAGGGCAATTTTCTGGGCCTGACTGTTGCTTCTCTCTATGTAATGATAATTTAGTAAGCACATTTTCACTGAGCTGGACAAACTCTCTTCAACTCTGTCCATCTGTCTCCTCCTTTCTCCTCAAGTCACATTTCACTTTCGAATATCTTCATTTATACTTTGACTATGCACAGGAAATATGGAGTATGTATTTTTCTTATTGTTTTGGTTCTGTTGATATCTTGTTTTGAATGCTTTCCAGTAGAATTAGAAATAAATTAATGAAAAAACTAACTTTTATCAACGTGTGGCATGTGGAAGACTTAGGAATGCTAATGCTAGTTATTATAGTCAGCATGACAGAAGGTTCAAGAAATTACAACATTTATGGACAATTACTCTGAAGTATATTTAAGGACAGAGGAGGTTCAAAGGATAAAAATTTTGTCCCAAAGCATCAATTCCAGTTTAGATAATAGAACTCATATAGATACTAACTAGGTGTGGATGCTGACTTCAATCTCAGGACTCAGAAGCAAACCCAGGAATCACCTGGGACGGAAAAGTAGGCAGGCTAGCAAGGGTCTCTGCACTGCTTCCATAAAGTGGAGAGTAATTTAGAAAGATACCCAGAATCAATTTCCCCTCTTTATGTGGATATGCACATAAAAGCACACAAACACATGGAATGGATGGATATACATGCACACAACCACACTGTACAAATATGCATGTCATGACACCGTCTAGACTTATTACATAAAAATTATGAGTTCATAATCTGGATTTTATGATTTAGAGCTTTGAGTAATTTATCATATTTGTAAATATTTTTCCACAAGATATTTAAAGTTTTCATTCTTAGTCTTTACCCTCCTTCTTTCTAACTAGACAAAAATAATATCTACCCTAATTCTAACCTAAACCTCTAGGTTATCAATGATAAAGTACCTTTTTTTCCTGTGTACTTAAAACTTGTTGATTAAATTTTTCTTGTCAATAGCAATAAATGTCCCTAAACTATTTTCCTTTGTCTTTTTCTTTTCTTTTCTTTTTGTATTTTAGGTATTTATGATATTTTTAGTAAGAAAAAATTCTACTGCTTCATTCTCTTTTTAAGGATCGATCACAGGAAATGGTTTATTTTTTATATAAATGGGGGAATATCATCAGCTCTCAACTATATAAACTGATGACCAAACTTTAATGAAGGAAGAATTCCAAGGAAATGGAAGAAGTTGATAGAGGCATATAAAGTAAAAATATAAAAACAACTTAGTTAATGATATAGCTTGAAGAAAAATGGATTTTCTATGTCAGGAGAAAGGCTTTATCTGATGCATTAGAACCACTCTAATTATGCATGTAAATGAGATTTAGCATTCATCAATTTAAGTTCAATAACTTCACATGGATATCACATAAACACAGCACTTTTCAAAAGCAGTACTATATAGGGACATGAATTGATCAATTCTTACACGCGTTCTCGACCGGCCAGGAAAGACGCAGCAAACCGGAATCTTCTGCGGCAAAACTTTATTGCTTACATCTTCAGGAGCAAGAGTGCAAGAGAGCAAGAGCTCTATTGCTTACATCTTTAGGAGCCAGAGCGCAAGAGCGCAAGCAAGAGAGAGCCAGAGCCAGAGCAAGAGAGAGAAAAAGAATGGCAAAACCCCGTCCCTTTTAAGGAGAATTATCCTCCGCCTAGGACGTATTACTCCCTGATTGGCTGCAGCCCATCAGCCCAGTTGTCATCACGAGAAAGGCAGAACACATGGCGGGAAAACTGCCCCTGCACGTGTGCAGATTATGTTTACCACTTAGAACACAGCTGTCAGCGCCATCTTGTAATGGCAAATGTGAGGGCGGCTTCCCACAATCAATGAGAAGTCCTACTTTCAATAGTGTCAAACTAGGTCTTTATTTGTTGTGAGAACAAAAATTTGACCTATTGTAAGAAGCAATAGAAAGTAATATATAAGAAAATTCCACAGAATAGTATGTGAATTTCCTTATTAGAAATATATAAAAACACATTTGTTCATCGTTCAATATGATTCAATTTTGTGACTCTCTCATAGTATAATAAGTAGTATAATGTCCTCACCAGGAACAAACAGTTTCATCTTGAATTAAAAACTTTAAAAAGAGATCTACTTTTAAAATGCAATATATAAATCACCTTTAAAATTTTTAGGAGGTTTTAGATGTTTTCTTTAAATAATTTTAGTACTAATATTTCCTTCTTTAATTTCTGAAACAATGCCATTAAAACTAACATCCTTGACCACAGACAATCATAATTAAAAAATATGCTTAAAATAATCCAACTTTGAATGCAATCCCTTTTGCTTTTTGTAACTTATTGCATTTGTTCTGTTTCCTTTGAAACCCAGAAAATGGAACATTGAGCAATGGAACAAGAGGGGGAAACTCATTAAGTCAATGGCAAAAAAAGACCATTTGAAATGTACTTACAACTAACCCACGGATGTGTCTGACCCTACGAAAGCCACTCAGCATGTAAGATATACTTCTTCCTTCTCTGTTTTCTATTGAAAACAGGATGTAGTTATGTTCTTTATGAAAATTCCCTCTGTGTGAAAGATTTACTGGCCCTGTTGATAGAAAATAGGTATCATCTGCTTTTATATCATCATCTTGAAAGGGAAATAATGTATGTATGTATGTATGTATAATGTATGTATATATATTTAGTATTTTACAGATTAAGTTGGTGAGTAGAATAGGAAAATATATTTAAATAAAATAAATACATTCAATTGGTAAATAATTTTTAATATATAATAATTCTATACCAACTAATAGCTATAAAAAATCCTAAATTAAGATTGCAATTGTATTACTAGATAACCAACACATCTTATTTTCCTTGTCAACAATGAGTATTAATTTATGGTCAAAAACTCTTAACAAGCTTCTAATCTTGGTCAAAGATGTTTCAATATGCAAAACTATACTTATTAAATTTCTTGCAGACTTCTAGAATCAATGAAACAAAGTTTTATACTTGCATGAACACAAGTTAACAAGTTACCTTTGACCACTTACAATTGTCATAAACATTACTGTCACTGGCAAATGTATCCCTATTAATGCAGATAAGAATTTGCACGTGTACTCCTTAGCAATCAATGGGTCTTTAATGACTTTATTTTTAAAAAAGCAGCACCCGTTTTCAAGTAGTATATAAATTAACAGGAACAACTGAGTGCATACTCCCTGGAGCATTTTCTATGTCAGCTAGAAAATTCATCTATTTTAATATAAATACAGATTAAAAGGAAATTACCAATAAAATTCACAACTCCATGGTTTCTCTCAGAGGAATATGGCTGGTTATGACTTACTGCACCACTCCATAGAAATTGACTTCAACAGTGAAGTTAAGTGCTTAAAGAACGAAAGTATTGAATAATTACAAATTTAATTAGTTAAATATGTAAATATAAATCTTTCATATTCTAACACTGTCAGCTCTCAACTAACTTAATTTCTTGATTGGGCTTAGAAATTAATTAGGCTGTAGCATTCTGTAGAAAGCTAAATTTGCACATGAACTACATTATGAGGTATCTGATGTTAAATATTATTTATGAGTGGAATAATATTTCCACAGGGATATATAAATGATGGATGTGTTAATATCCATGATAGTGAAGAAATAACTTCATACTTTTAGTATAACTTTCTAGGACACCCTGAATCCAACTGTAGAATGATCCATTAAAATGTAATGCTCATAATAATGGCTACTTCTTCCCTATGATTCTTATTGTTCTTCTTTCAAACTTACTTTAAAGTTATTTTCTGTAATAATGTGTCAATAGAAACTCAATAACAAATAAAAAAAATACTAATGAAGTGTTTCTCAAGTTTTGACATGCAGTGGCCTATTCATTTAAAAATAATTTAAAAGTTGAATAAAAGTGAGAAATGTATAAAAGGAAAATAAAAATCATTTGGGTATACATAAACCCATACATATATATGTCTACATCTTTATAAACATGTATGTACATATGTGTGTGTGTGAAGGTATGTGACATCTATTTGCATATATTCGGTAGATAACTTTTGTGTGTATGTATACTTATACATACATACACACATAGATGAAAGTATATGATATCTATTTGTATATATTTGATAGTTATTAAAAATTAGAAAGCTGGAAACTGAATGCACAGCTCATTACAAATGTTGGCTTGTTATTTTTATTTCACTCTTTCTGCTATCATTTTTTCTTGATGTATATGTATCTAGAACCACATCAGAACCCTTCATTATGTGTCTCACAATGATGGGTGATCATATATTTATAAAGTGCCTTCTCAAGAATTTTTGGTGAGTACTAAGAACACATAAAACCATAAATACTAAAAATAAAACATACACAAGAACACTGAAAGTTCTAGAGAAGAATGAAGGTCTAAGACTCAGGGAATGTCATAGTAATGACATCATTGAATTTTCTGACCTATATAACTCTGCATAGTCTTTGAAGGAGCAGAAAAATTAGAAATTTCAACACAACACAATAAACTATTAACCCACATCTATTTGCTCTAGTCAAAGAATACAGATGGAGCATTCCAGAAAACTAGTTATTTTGGACAACACTATTCCAGTGTATCCAAACGTCAATGAACAACAGAAGTAAATAAAATAAACTTTGCAGTAGCCTATATCTGATACAAAGTATGGAATGCTCCATTTATTTATTTACTATTTGTTTATTTATTTATTTATTTAGGGATAAAAAGATTGCTTTAAGTAAAGTGGAGGATTTATGCTCTTTTGATGAATATAACACTATGGTCCCCATGATGTAAAGTATGTGATTTAATAAAGGACTCTTATTTAGAAGAGGAGCTAGAGAAATTACCCAAGGAGCTAAAGGGAACTGCAACCCTATAGGTGGAACAACAATATGAACTAACCAGTACTCGGGAGCTCTTGTCTTTAGCTGCATATGTATCAAAAGATGGCCTAGTCGGCCATCACTGCAAAGAGAGGCCCATTGGACTTGCAAACTTTATATGCCCCAGTACATGGGAACGCCAGGGCCAAAAAGGGGGAGTGGGTGGGTAGGGGATTGGGGGGGGTGGGTATGGGGGACCTTTGGGATAGCATTGAAAATTTAAAAGAGGAAAATACCTAATTAAAAAAAAAAGAAAAAAAATATCCAAAAAAAAAAAAAAAAAAAAAAGATGAGCCTAGGTAAGATTACCACCTTATGGAACTGAGGGCTGGTTCCTCTTTCATTCACGTCTAGATGAAACCTTAACAATGCTTATTACAATTCTACAGCAGGAAGAAGTAAAGTGGCAGTGTATGTATGGAAACATTTCTGTCTCTATTTTCGTGGCCAAAAAGACTTCCTTAACTTTTTCATTGGCAGAGTTGAATATCCCTAAAAAAGTGTGAGAGCTATTTCTCCACTCAAGAAGACATTCTGATTAACTAAGATGTGTTTTTAGCTAGGTAAATAAATTAGAGGAGACTAGCAAAAGTTGCATTACAGCTTCAGGTTTAATGGGTACAATGTTGACAACAAGCAGTGTTACACAGGTTTTCTATTTTAACGTTTCCTGGTTCACTATGAAGTCAGGAAATTAATCAGTGTGCTCTGAAATAGCAAACCATATTACCATTGAAAAACAGGAACTTCTTCGGAACTCTAACATTAGTTAGATGATGGTTTCTCGTAATTCTGTCTAGATTCATGGGTAGATTTAACATCACAGGGAGAGTTAATCTCTGATTGACAGTCTCAATCAGATATACAATCTTCCAAAAGCCAAAGTCTCACTTCAATGGGACACATAATCTGGCATATTTAGTCAAGTTGTATTATTAATTTGCATGGCCAAGAATTACCCACTTCTCCCTCTTGTAAACTTGCCCTACACTCTGAGTAAAAGTCCATCTCCTGTGTGACCCTAATGTACTGCTTTTCATAGTTAATAATTGTTTCATGTTGTGTAGAATATCATTTATGTTTGTTTGTTTTGTTTTATCATTGTTTTAGTTAGTTTTGAGACAGACTCACTCTATATAAGTCTAGTTGTCCTGGAGTCCTCTATGTTAAACTGGCTGGCTTTGAACTCACAGGTGTCTTTGTCTCTCAAATGCTGGGATTGAAGGAGTATGTTACTATATCTGTCTTAGGAACATCATTTTTAATGCATATACATTTTCAAAAATCCAAGGAGTAAGTAGTACACCTGTATACAAAATGATACTTTCTTCATTTTCCATGATGAAATATAAATAATTTATTTAAAAGAAAAAACTCTTGCACTCATTTCCTAAGTTTATTTATACTGACTGTGGAGATGACTTTTATCATTCATAATTACAACTTTTCTAGACAAACTATCATTTAATCATTTACTGATTTCTATTATCCAGTCAGTTATTTATATGTCTATATTTTCTATCATTATTGAATATTATTTTCAATGTTTGTTAGCATTAATGGTCCCTGTATATATAGTAAAACATAAGAAATTTCCTCATGAGAATAAATATCATAACCATTAAAGAACATCCAACTTGATAAATGTAATTATTTAGAACTATGACATTTATATTTATTGTACTGACTACCTTAATGCTAGAAAATCAAATCCCTCCTATAAGTGTCACTTTTATTTCCTCAGATGAAGTGATAAGATGAAAGCCATTCCAAAGCTGAGTGAATTCATGGCTTAGACTGAGAACAGAGTGTTCCTTTCTCTGCTCTAAGTATCCCTGGGCTTAGTCCTTCATACAATCTAATCTTCCAAGATGACTTATTCACTCTAGCTTCTCTGGGGTTCTGACTGAATTGATCTTCCTGGTCTCATATTATCTTTACGACATGTTATAATCTTCTAGCTTCTTCTCATTCTTGATAGTTCTGTCATCACTTGTGTTTGTCACTCTGCAATCTGTCATTATAAAACTGTCCTGGTAAAACTGCCATACCCCATACACCACATACTACACCCCACACATATACCAAATTTAGCGCTGGATTTGTGGAAAGATATTGTGTGAATTTGGTTTTATCATGGAATACTTTGGTTTCTCCATCTATGGTAATTGAGAGTTTGGCTGGGTATAGTAGCCTGGGCTGGCATTTGTGTTCTCTTAGGGTCTGCATAACATCTGTCCAGGATCTTCTGGCTTTCATAGTATCTGGTGAGAAGTCTGGTGTAATTCTAATAGGCCTGCCTTTATATGTTACTTGACCTTTTTCCCTTACTGCTTTTAACATTCTATCTTTATTTAGTGCATTTGTTGTTCTGATTACTATGTGTCGGGAGGAATTTCTTTTCTGGTCCAGTCTATTTGGAGTTCTGTAGGCTTCTTGTATGTTCATGGGCATGTCTTTCTTTAGGTTTTGGAAGTTTTCTTCTATAATTTTGTTGAAGATTATTTGCTGGCCCTTTAAGTTGAGAATCTTCATTCTCATCTACTTCTATTATCCATAGGTTTGGTCTTCTCATTGTGTCCTGGATTTCCTGGATGTTTTTGGTTAGGATCTCTTTGTATTTTGCATTTTCTTTTATTATTGTGCCCATGTTCTCTATGGAATCTTCTGCACCTGAGATTCTCTCTTCCGTCTCTTGTATTCTGTTGCTGATGCTCGCATCTATGGTTCCAGATTCCTTTCCTAGGGTTTCTATCTCTAACGTTGTCTCATTTTGGGTTTTCTTTATTGTTTCTACTTCCCTTTTTAGGTCTTGGATAGTTTTGTTCAATTCCATTACCTGTTTGGTTGTGTTTTCCTGTATTTCTTTAAGGACTTCTACCTCTTTAGCAGTGTCCTGTATTTCTTTAAGTGAGTTATTAAAGCCCTTCTTGATGTCCTCTACCAGCATCATGAGATATGATTTTAAATCCGAGTCTTACTTTTTGAGTGTGTTGTGGCTCCAGGACTGGCTGAGGTGGGAGTGCTGGGTTCTAATGATGGTGAGTGGTCTTGGTTTCTGTTAGTAAGCTTCTTATGTTTGCCTTTTGACATCTGGTTATCTCTGGAGTTAGTTGTTATAGTTGTCTCTGGTTGGAGCTTGTTCCTCCTGTGATTCTGTTAGTCTCTGTCAGCAAACCTGTGAGACTAGCTCTCTCCTGAGTCTCAGTGGTCAGAGTACTCTGTGCAGGCAATCTCTGCTCTTGCAGGGAAGCTGCACAGATATCTGGTGACCAGGCCTGCCTCCTGGCTGAAGATGAAGGCCCAAAACAGGGCCTGTCCCAGAAGATGTGTTGCCTCTGCAGTCTGCACGCTCACCTGCACAGACTAGTCTCTGAGGGACATGGGACACAAGATGGTTCTCTCACGTGCTCTGGTGGTCATAGCCTTCCCGGGCAGATACCTCTCCTCTGGCAGGGAAGGTGCCTGGAAGTCTGGAGCCCAAAAAAACGGGATCTGTCCCAGAAGTTGTGTTGCTTCTGCCTTTCCCAGAAGCTGTGTTGCTTCTTCGGTCAGCTTACTCACCCTTCACAGTCAGTGAACTGATCTGCACAGACTTCTCTCTTGCTGTTCTTAAGTAGTCTCTTTTCTGCGTTGTTTTCATGTGAGTTCAGTGTATCACATCTTTGATTTATTCTGTCAAATCTTTCTTTGATCCTTCACTGCCCCTCAATTAGAAGACATTTTCAAACTTGGTTTCTTCCTTCTATAAACTAACTTTACCTTCATTGTTAGGGATTAAAGGTGTATACTAAGGGTGTGTCTGTTTTTCAGCCACACCATACTGTATTCCAGGCATGTCTGCATTCAAACTAGATCAAATCTTAAATGTGATTCCCTTCCCAAAGCAGCCATGCTGTTGGATTTAAATTCCTCTACACCTCCCTCCCCCTTTCTATCTTCTTCTTGATTAATCAGTTAATTGAGCCATCTATTTTTTAATGAGGCATGACATAGTTTTTTCATTATTATATGTCCAAACATTGGTGAGAATCTATTCCATTTAATTTCCACTTCAGAATTTCTTTTAGACTTTTCTTTAATTTAATTTTTTTATTTTATCCTCTTCATAGTAATTGCTTTCCTCATTATTTTCATTTCATGTTATTGTTTCTTATCTGAATTCTTATCTATAAGCATGTTTATTTTGACACAAATATCTGTATTGGAATGACATAAAGCCAGCTTAGCTTCTGTAAGAAAAGGATGATTCCTAGCGAATTCTTATTTCTTGTTGCATCCTCCTCAGGGTGAAGATGAAAGCGAAGTTGACTTTTGTTAACATCTGCTCTTTACCCCTAAACAACCTTAACTTAAAATTTCTTCCCCTCATTCCCTGAGACTTTCAAGGTTGCTCAGGGAACCTTTGCTGCTTCTCATTGTAAGTACTTGCTTTTTCAGTACTGTGCAGGAAAACTCAGACAATAGCAGTTCTCAATTTCTATGGCTCAATGGCAGCTGCTGATCCTATGTGATTTATGAACACTAAAAATGAATCTAATTCATTCAAAGAACTAAATTGTAGTATTTGCATTTAATTTTAATTCATTTAAAAAATTATCCAACATGATGATTAGCAGTCTAACTTCAGGAGAAAAGGTGGATGAAATATTAAAATCAAAATTCCTTCGTTACATCGTGAAAATCTATGTTTTTCATTGTATATCTGCTCCTATTATCTCCAAGTTGGCTTAAGGATGTAGTAATATCCTTTTATTTTGATTGATTGCCTGACTGATTTTTATATTTTCTTGTTTATGTCACCAAGGATGCCTTTATATTTTCAGTAAGAGGGATACGTCTGAAAACCTACTTTCCCATATTCAGAAACATCAGCTTGCTTTGTTAATTGCCTTTATACACTCAATCAGAATTTAGTCTATCTTTTGTAGGAATATAGTCCAGGAATAACATTGCTTGCACATGAGACCCCTTCAAGGAAACAAAAGAAGAGACTTGTAATTTTTTGTTTATTCAGAGTGTTCTTGGAATTCCTCAAAATTGTTCCTGGAATGTGTTTTTGTTTTCCTTCCAGATGTAGAGGATAAGAGCATGTTTACTTCAGGTTGTGTGTTATTTCTTGCAGTTGTTATTCATTAAATTAAATGTTTAAACTATACTTATTTTTTATGTAAAAGTATTTTTGCCACCTGTGATTTGTCTTTGTGATTGTATACAGCTTGAAGTCTTAGGAACTTCACTTGTTTGACCTTTCTTAACCCAGCATATTTTTTCTTCTATTGGAAATTTTTTTTCTCATTAATATACATGGCTTATAGTTTTCCCTTCCTCTGCTCCTCCTAATTCCTCTCCAGTTTTGCTCTCATGAAATTCCCCTGCTTTCTGTCTTTTATTAGAAAACAAACAAACTTCTATGAAATAATAAATTATAATGAGATAGAACAAAACCTAACATATTAGAATAGTACAAAACAAAGAGAAAGAAAAAGGACAAAGTAAAGACACAGATATAGATGCAGAAATCTATTTTCTTTCACATAAAATATTAAATTGTAATCCATAATATATATGCAAAGGAACTGTAGGGTAAAAACAGATAAAATATATACAATTAAATAAAAGTAAAAAAGAGAGATAAAAGAAAGAATAAAAACAAAAGAAAGAAGGAAAGATATAAAGAAGGAAAGAAAGCAAGGGAGAAAGAAAGAGCCCAGAAACAACAATATGTGGGAAAAAACTTGCAAATATCCAGCTGAGTAATTTTGGGGGTAGGAGCTCATATTGCTGAGCATGACACCGGCCCAAAACTTAGTTGCTTCTTCAGTGACACTCCCTGGTCTTTTTTCTTTTATTCTTTTTATTTTTTTAAACAAAATTTATTGGTCATTTTATTTATTTACATGTCTAATGTTATCATCCTTCCTAGTTTTACATCCACAAATGCCCTATCCCACCCCCATCCCCGCAAGAAGATTCTCTCCCACCCACCCATCTACTACCGCCTTACCACCCTAGCATTGCCCTAGGCTAGAGCATAAAGCCTTCACAGGAATGACGACCTCTACACTGATTGATGTCAGATAGGTCCATACCCTGCTATGTCTGCAGCTGGAGCCATGGGTCCCTCCATGTGTGTTTTGTGTGTTTGGTGAGAATTTGGTCCATGAGGAGAGGATCCAAGAAGACTCCATGGGCAGAAACATCTGAAGCAGACAAAGCTAGAACAATATTAAACTGCAAATATCATATGTCTGGGTCTGGGTCTGGGTGTCTGGGTGTCTGGGTGTCTGGGTGTCTGGGTGTCTGGGGGCCTGGGTGTCTGGGGGGCTGGGGGGCTGGGGGGCTGGGGGGGCTAGTGCTGGGGCTTTAATTTCTTTTGTAAATAGTCTCATTCCATGTGACTTTTCGTAGGCAGTTATTCAGTTTCCATGAGTTTGTAAGATTTTTGCTGTTTCTGTTATTGACATCCAGCTTTAATCTGTAATGGTCAGATAGAAGACCAGTGCCAGTTGAACTTTCTTGTATATGTTAAGACTTACTTTCTGTCTAAGTATGAAGTCTATTTTGGAGACATTTCTATGAGAAGCTAAGTAGATAGTATATTCATTACAGTTTGTGTGAATTGTTCTTTAACTAAGTTATGTCCATTTGATTTATAATGTCAACTAACTTCAACATTTCTCTGCATAGGTTTGGTCTGGGTGACCTGGCTATTGATCAGAGTAGGGTATTAGTGTGTGGAGTAATTATGTGGCCTAAGCTCTAGTGGTTTTTTGTTGTTTGTTTTGTTTTTTTTATGGTATTTGATGCCCCCCATATTGGGTACATAGATATTAAGGATTACACTCTTGGATTTTGATTGGCTGGTCTGAGATGATTTGAACTTTGTGTTCTCTTACACATGGTTAATCTTCTTAGGTGGATATTTCCTGTAGGGCTGGATTTGTAGACACCACTTAAATTTTATCCTATTGTGAAAGTTCGTTCTTCTTCTATTTAAAGTTTTTCTGCTTGTAGTAGTCTGGGATGACATCAGTAGTCTCAGAGAGTTTACAGAATATCTTTGCTTGCTTTTTTGGCCTTAAGAGTCTCCACTAAGAATCCAGTTCATATTCTAATAGGTCTGACTATATATGTTACTTATTTTTGTTTTTCTTCCAGTTTTTAATAATCTTTCTTTGTCAGTATGTATTAGATAGTATGTGCAGAGGGTCATTTTTGAGTCATTTTATTTGATATTCTGTATGCTTCTTAGAATTTATAGACATTAATTTTTAATTAATTTATTCATTATTTTAAATATTCATTTCCCATTCTGGTCACTGCCCCTTTCCCTATCACCTCTCTCACAATCCTTCCCCCATCCCCCCACCCCATCTCCTGGTATCTCCCTGGTTATCCTCCTCACCCAGGAACTTCAAGCCTCTGTGAGGCTAGGTGCTTCCTTTCCCACAGAGGCCAGATAAGACAGCCCAACTAGTAGAACATATCCTATGTACAGACATCTCCTTTTTTAAGTTAGGAAAATTTTATCTTTATTGTGCCAGATTTCCTGTATTTTTTGTTCCAGTTTTTTTTTTTTTGTTTGTTTGTTTGATATAGCATTTTCTTTTACCAAGTAATTTATTACGCCTATTATCACTTCACGCCTGTATCTCTTCCATTACTTTTAGTCTGTTGATGAGGCTTCTGAGGTTTCCTGTTTGAGTTCCTAAATTCTTTTACTTTCAGAATTCTCCCAGTTTGTGATTTTGGATTTGCTTTATTTTTGTGTTATGATTTTACTGGCTCTAGTCCTACTGTGAGGTCTTGACCGTTTTATTCATTTCCTTTCACAATTTGCTTGCTTTTCACTAGTTTTCTTTAAATTGTGGTTTCGTAGCTTTATTTAGGAGATTTATTCATTTTCTTTGTAAGGACAACTATCACTTTCATAAAGGTTTGTCCTGCCTATTAATGGAATGATTTTAAACTGGCATCTTGGCATCTAGGTTGGGATGATTTTATTTCTAGCTTCTGATATCTGGTGGTATCCACAGAAGGGAGGAAAGCATGGTGTTTCACTTGGATCAGCTTAGTCTCCCAGGGAAGAAGGCAAAGTGAAGAGAATCCACAACAGGATACTAGCTACAGAGCTGGGAATACAACTGGAAGATTGTTTTCACAGGAGAATGTTAAGGGTAAAGATTTGGAGCTTGTGTATCTATCTGCCTTGCTGGCCTACTTATTTCTCTGGCAGGCTTGGGTGTCCGGTTACCAGGGAATAGCTTCAAGAGTTGTAGGCTAGGATACCAGTGTGAGGGCATTACTGAGGAGATAAGTATGATCTGCTATATGTGAGGGCAGAAAGGAGCAAGACAAGAAGCCACAAAAGTAGTCTGCTACAGACTTGATGGAAAGAATAAGGGATAGGATTTAGAGGACAAGAAGAAGAGAGATGAAGATTTGCAATTAAGCTACCTGCTTCCTTGGCCAGAATGCAGACATTTATAAATTTAGATTTTTTTCTGATAATAATTATATGCCTTTTATTTTGTCTCACATTTAGAAAAATCTTGTAAAATATGATACAGATTCATTATGTTTTATAGATACATACATATATATATATGTGTGTGTGTGTGTGTGTGTGTATGTGTGTGTGTGTGTGTGTGTGTGTGTGTGCCAGAGAAGTTATTTTGATTAAAAGAATAACAAGAAATGCATTTCATGTTATTATTTGGAAATTTTTCTTAAGAATATTCCTAGTTTCTTTCCTCCAAACAATTAAAAGTTTGTGTCTGCCCTATTTCATGTTTATTTTTTCTTCCATAATTGTGTTACAGTTTTCACATGTATGTGTGCATGTGTGTGTATATACACAGAACATTTCAAATTAGACTACAGCCATTCTTTCAATGTAATATTTGTAATTATATTGTTATTTTGATTTAGCAGAGCAAGTTAATATGTTTTCATGTATTTCATATTAGGGGTTTTCTTCATTTACAATTTTTTAAAAATTATTTATGTAGCTAGAACTGACCCTTAATACCCCTGTGTGGGATAGTTTTATGGTATCAGAAGATATCATGCAATCTTCCAAAGAAGAGAGGAAGCCAACTCTCCCCTACCTATGATGCCTATGAACATCATCAATGTTCGGCTTGGCAAGATACCTCTTTTGTATCAGTCCTGTAGTGTCATATCTACTTTGGCAGTATCCAGTGTGCTCCTTAATTAGGGATAAGATCCACTCAATAAGAAGGGTAAAATGCCTGGTCTTAGAAACCTAGCTAACTGCTCAGTGATTATAAAACAATGGTTATTGAACAAGAACTGATAAACTCCAATTTGCTAAATCAACATAATCCCTAAGAACAATCTATAAATATTTTACCTTTACTCACAGTTAATGGTAGTCTTCATCACTCTTCAAGTAAACTTCTCTTTGCAACAAACAGAAACTACTATGCCAAATGATAACTGATCAATTAGCAGAGTTCTGGACCACAGTCTCACAGGGCAAAAAAAAAAGTAGTCCCCCCTTTGTGAGCCCCAAAAGGACCACTAAGGAGTTGATACTGATGCAATCACATTAGGGTCTTTATTCAAGGTCAAGCTTTGAGCTTTGAGCCACCTCAGCTAGACAAGGCTTTATATGAAACTGCAAGCAAGTGAGGGGGGTTTCTAATAGGTGAGTGCTCTGAAGCAAAACCATGAACAATAATCACAAATGGTCTGAAAGTACACCTAAACTACCAGACTAATCCTGATTGGCTGTTGCTAGGGATTGCCTAGAGAGGAACTCTAGCGTATGGGCCAGAGACAAGCTATGCAGTTCTCCCTGGAACTTGGGTGCAGCTTGGGTGCATCTGCAGGTCAAGTTCTTAAGACTTTTTACTTTTAAAATGGAGGCCATTCCCAAGATAGAGTATGTCTGGCCTCTCATATCTACAAAATACTCTCACACTGTAGAGTCAGGAATTAAGGAGGAAAGGAGGGCAAAACATTATAAGAGCCAGAGAATCAGGGAATTTGCTATAAGGTTGTGTCTCCTAGTAACACTGAATGGAATGGTGTTTCTTCCTAAGTGCTAAAAAAAATTTTTAACCTATTTTGAAAATATTTACCACTGTACTTTTCAATAGAGTATACAATGCATTTTTTGCTTTGTAAGCCATATGTGTTTTTTTTCCATTTTTATTAGGTATTTAGCTCATTTACATTTCCAATGCTATCCCAAAAGTCCCCCCTTCAACACCCCCACACTCCCCTACACACCTATTCCCATTTTTTTGGCCCTGGTGTTCCCCTGTACTAGGGCATATACAGTTTGCATGTCCAATGGGCCTCTCTTTCCAGTGATGGCCGACTAGGCCATCTTTTGATATATATGCAGCTAGAGTCAAGAGCTCCGGGATACTGGTTAGTTCATAATGTTGTTCCACCTATAGGGTTGCAGATCCCTTTAGCTCCTTGGGTACTTTCTCTAGCTCCTCCATTGGGAGCCCTGTGATCCATCCATTAGCTGACTGTGAGCATCCACTTCTGTGTTTGCTAGGCCCCGGCATAGTCTCGCAAGAGACAGCTACATGTGGGTCCTTTCGATAAAATCTTGCTAGTGTATGCAATGGTGTCAGAGTTTGGATGCTGAATATGGGGTGGATCCCTGGATATGGCAGTCTCTACACGGTCCATCCTTTCATCTCAGCTCCAAACTTTGTCTCTGTAACTCCTTCCATGGGTGTTTTGTTCCCAATTCTAAGGAGGGGCATAGTGTCCACACTTCAGTCTTCATTCTTCTTGAGTTTCATGTGTTTAGCAAATTGTATCTTATATCTTGTGTATCCTAGGTTTGGGGCTAGTATCCACTTATCAGTGAGTGTTTTAATATGTATATTGAAATCACTTTCCCTCTTAGATACTATAGCTTATTATTTTCAAGATCTTGATATATTGAATGCATGTTCTAGTCATTAGATGCATATTAAGTTGTAACTTTGTGAAGTTTGAATTAATATAATTTAAAATATTTTGTACAAGATTAACTTAAACTACCAAATTTATAGTTGGTATTTATTATTTCTGTTTCATATCTAATACAATAAGTAAAAGTTGTCAAATATGTTACTCCATTTTGTTGGGAGAAATGATTGTTATGTTCAATCATGTTATAAATTTCCTTTCATTTTAGTTAAGACAGTTGAGATATACTACTACTATTGTAAGCATAATACATGACTTTTGAAAATTTAGTACGCACTTGAATCATTTATGTACCTTGTTAATATAACATATAATTATGGCTATGGAGGTATACTTGTTACAGGTTTGAATGACAGTTTTGCATATATTTGGCAGATTATGCTAGAATATATCGAAATAAAACTCTTTAAACTGCTAAAAATATACATTCTTTAATTTTGTAAAATTGTAATTTGTTATGTACTGTTATTCTGTCTCATAAATGTGTGTGTATATAGGGTATGTGTGTGTTTGTGTGTGTGTGTTTATGTGTATTTGTGTAGGCTCATGTGTCAGCCAATGGACTGTTTCAAGATGTCATTTTTCTCTTTCTACCTCAGATTTCAGGGATTGAACTCACATTCTCAACCTTATGTAGAAAGCACTTTTGCATGCTAAGCCATGTCAAGACTGTTATCTTAATAATATATAGATTTATAGAATATAGAGTAAAAACCCAATACATAACCATATGACAAATGTGCTATTGAAAGCATATTATGTGTCTAAGAAATAAGACATGGTCTAAAGTTTAGTACTCACATTTTCCCAAAAGTCACTCTTTCTTTACCTAAATATTTTCAGATTATACATATTTCAGAGGGATTTCATCTTCACCATATCTATTTAGCAAAAAACTCTTTGTCTTATATGTCTGATGCTAATCCTATTTATTTAATCCTGAAGACATAACTTTATCTATCTGTACCTGTGTTTTTGTCTGAAAACTAATAAATTTCTGATATTTGAAAGCTTAGTTTTAATTTTATCTAAAATGTAAATATATTTCTTTAATTTTTGTGTAGTTTTGTTTGTGCTAGTTTTAAAAATTATTTATTTTATTTTCAATTACATGTATGTGCATGGGAAAGAGGTACACGTTGCTGTGCGTGTTGGTGCTCAAGAAGACCACTAGGCATTGCACCCTGAGCTGGAGTTACTAAAGCTTTGACTTAGTTGATCAGGGGAACTGGGAATTGAATTCAGGGTCTCACCATGAGCAGTGATGATATCTTTTCTCAGTCCCCTCCCCTTTTTGGTGTTGCCTTAAGGGTGTTATAGTACCCAGGCTAATTTTGTAAATTGCTATGGATATAATGGTGACTGAGCTTGAGCTGCTTATCCTGTTGCCTCAACCTCCCAAGTGTTTGGATTACAGCTGAAATACCTATACCTGTACCCGTACCCGTACCCGTATTCGTACCCGTACCTGTACCTATACCTATATCTATACACATACAATCTCTTGGTGCAGATATTCCTGACTCTCTCACATTCTGGAATTAAAGGAATGAGCAGCCAAACCTTGTTTCTTCATAGTAATTTAATGTTTCTTAAACATGTGAATATACCTTTCAATCTTTTGAAACTAATAAAACAAATAATATAAAATTATATATACATATACTCATGTGTGTGTATATTACTGTTTCAGACACAGTACTCAAAAGAATGCAAATGTAAAATAGCCGGTAAGATGTTCACTATTTACTTATTGAATACTTTATTTTTGTTATGAAGTCCTTTCTGAATATACAAATCAAAGTCTTAATGAACTGTGTCAAGTTATCAGGTAGGGTGTAATTAATGATTTTTTTGTTACTAGATAATTTCTTTCATAATTGTGACTATAACTGAAATTATCCATTAAAAACCCCAAATAATAAAAAGCTCATGATATGGAATGAATAATTAAAGTAATTTTGAAGATTTTTTTTTACTATATAAGCTTTATTTTTTGTGATAGGAATGTCAATCTTGTAGTATTGTGGTTAAATTTAACAATGTCTCCTGTACTCAAACAAAACAAAGCAAATCACTATTTTTTTATTTTAAAAAATTGGTGTATTAGTTATGATTCTATTACTGTAATAAAACATGATGAGCAAGAAAATTTACTGAACAAGAGGTTCCCATGGTGCTCATGGTTCCAGAAGGTTAAGGGCCCCTCCTTATGAATTCTGGGAACTATGGCAGTGGTACGCATGTCACCTGCAGTAGATCTTATATTTCAAACCCCAAACAAGTAGCAAATGGCTCATGGGAAATAATCTGAACCCTTTTAAACCCCAAGCCTTCCTGGTATGATACACTTCCTCCGAATCTTATGCAATGAACTCCTTAACTTATCCCGAGCTTTTGTTCCCACCGGAAAGAACATGCTCAGGACAACCGGAATCTTCTGCGGCAAAAGCTTTATTACTTACTTCTTCAGGAGCAAGAGCGAAAATGGCAAAACCCCGTCCCTTTTAAAGAGAATTATCCTCCGCCTAGGACGTGTCGCTCACTGATTGGCTGCAGCCCATCGGCCGAGTTGTCTTCACAGGGAAGGCAGAGCACATGGAGTGGAAAACTATCCTGGCACATGCGCAGATTATTTGTTTACTACTTAGAACACAGGATGTCAGTGCCATATTGTAATGGCGAATTGTAATTAACTGGGAAAATATTTCAGATATTAATGTCGTGAGGGAAATTCCCATTAAAAATAAAAACACAAACTTTGTCTCTGTAACTCCTTCCATGGGTGATTTGTTCCCAATTCTAAGAAGGGGCACAGTGCCCACACTTTGGTCTTCATTCTTCTTGAGTTTCATGCGTTTTGCAAATTGTATCTTGTATCTTGGGTATAATAAGTTTCTGTGGTAATATCCACTCATCAGTGAATACATATCATGTGAGTTCTTTTGTGATTGGGTTACCTCACTCAAGATGATACCCTGCAGGTCCATCCATTTGCCTAGGAATTTCATAAATTCATTCTTTTTATCAGCTGAGTAGTACTCCATTGTGTAAATGTACCACATTTTCTGTATCCATTCCTCTGTTGAGGGGCATCTGGGTACTTTCCAGCTTCTGGCTATTATAAATAAGGCTGCTATGAACATAGTGGAGCATGTGTCCTTCATACCGGTTGGGACATCTTCTGGATATATGCCCAGAAGAGGTATTGCGAGATCCTCCAGTAGTACTATGTCCAATTTTCTGAGGAACCGCCAGACTGATTTCCAGAGTGGTTGTACAAGTTTGCAATCCCACCAACAGCGGAGGAGTGTTCCTCTTTCTCCACATCCTCGCCAGCATCTGCTGTCACCTGAATTTTTGATCTTAGCCATTCTGATTGGTGTGAGGTGGAATCTCAGGGTTGTTTTGATTTGCATTTCCCTGATAATTAAGGATGTTGAACATTTTTTCAGGTGCTTCTCTGCCATTCGGTATTCCTCGGGTGAGAATTCTTTGTTCAATTCTGAGCCCCATTTTTAATGGGGTTATTTGATTTTCTGGAGTCCACCCTCTTCAGTTCTTTATATATATTGGATATTAGTCCCCTACCTGATTTAGGATAGGTAAAGACCCTTTCCCAATCTGTTGGTGGTCTTTTTGTCTTATTGACGGTGTCTTTTGCCTTGCAGAAGCTTTGGAGTTTCATGAGGTCCCATTTGTCGATTCTCAATCTTACAGCACAAGCCATTGCTGTTCTATTCAGGAATTTTTCCCCTATGCCCATATCTTCGAGGCTTTTCCCCACTTTCTCCTCTATAAGTTTCAGTGTTTCTGGTTTTTTGTGAAGTTCCTTGATCCAATTAGATTTGACCTTAGTACAAGGAGATAGGAATGAATCAATTCGCATTCTTCTACATGATAACAACCAGTTGTGCCAGCACCATTTGTTGAAAATGCTGTCTTTCTTCCACTGGATGGTTTTAGCTCCCTTGTTGAAGATCAAGTGGCCATAGGTGTGTGGGTTCATTTCTGGGTCTTCAATTCTATTCCATTGGTCTACTTGTCTATCACTATACCAGTACCATGCAGTTTTGATCACAATTGCTCTGTAGCATAGCTTAAGGTCAGGGATGGTGATTCCACCAGAGGTTCTTTTATCCTTGAGAAGAGTTTTTGCTATCCTAGGTTTTTTGTTATTCCAGATGAATTTGCAGATTGCTCTTTCTAATTCCTTGAAGAATTGAGTTGGAATTTTGATGGGGATTGCATTGAATCTGTAGATTGCTTTTGGCAAGATAGCCATTTTTACAATGTTGATCCTGCCAATCCATGAGCATGGGAGATATTTCCATGTTCTGAGATCTTTTCAAAGGGTGCTAATCTCTCCTCTTCCATAGCAGCAGTTAATGACCAGATGTTCTCCATAAGCCTCTTACCCTGTCATGTAATGCCTATGTTTGGAAACCCCTGCTTGCAGGGTTTTTGTTTTGCTTTGTTGTTTTATTTTGTTTTGCTTTGTTTTGTTTTGTTTTTCTTTAAAAACCCCTTCCCTTGTAATCACTATTCCTATCCTGTTGCATCTGGAAGTTTGTGGCCCAAGGTTGTGAGTTTGAATAAAGACTCTCATGTGTTTGCAGTGGAGTTGTGGTTCCTGGAGCTCTCTTTGTGAGGGCTTTGCAATCTGGGCACAAGAAGACAAGGGGATGAGTCCTAATAATGTTTCTAAGGATTAGAAAAATGGCTCAGTGGGTAAGAGTGTACACTGATCTTGTACAGGACCTGAATTCAGTTCCCCACTGCTCACATCAGATGGCCCACAATATTTAATGCTCTCTTCTGGTCTCCCAAGACATCTTCACTCAGATATTCATGTATACCCACACACAGACAAACAGACATGTAGACAAACACACACACACACACACACACACACACAAAATTAAAATTTTTAAAAATTACATTGTAATAAATTCAACATTTACCAAAGTGTATTAATAATGTTAACCAACTCATCAACTTCAAATGACAAATGATGGTGATAGATTTTTATCTATGATTTTTGAACACCTCTATATTTCATACACAATCATATTATATATTATTCACTTTCATGACATTTTTCACTAGCCAAAATAATACAAAATTTCCCTTTATATAAGTTATTTTATATCTTGATTAATACTAGCTAAATTTATCCTCTAAATACACATTGGTTTTGATCTAGAGACTATAACTAATCTGAAAAATGTTTTGTCATAAAGTATTTTGGAAGTATTTTTATCTGAATAATGAGGAATATACTTCAAATATGCCATTTGACACTTAAATATCAAAATTAACTTTTCTACTAAAAGAACCACCCAAATATCATATGTTCATGATTATATTTTAATAAGGAATCTAATAAATAATAAAACATATTTGCATTTATTGTGTGGAATGAATGCTATACAAATATAAGTCATTTTGAACCAATATGATGAGCTGAAATTATTTTTCATATGCAAGAAATTAATGAAAAAATCATCAACTTAATTTTATGAATAAAATAGTCAAAAATTTACTCTGTAGGTTTACTGTGATGTACATGTGATGTTAACATAAGCGGAAAAACTAAATAAATTTCAATTTAAATAAGTTATGTGATGTGATAAATCAATGAGCATTTAAACGTAAATGTCAGTACATTTCTAATATATGTAATCTCCAAAGACATCAACCTACATTAATCCATTTCCCAAATTCCTAATTTGGCACTCTTTAGCTTGTTTGACTTTGAAACCATGTATATAAATATTAGCTGACATTAACTCACTAACAGCTTCTGATATTTAGTCATAGAGGATTTGTCAAACATAGTTTATAATATGAAGAATAATTTACTTGATATGTATCCAAAACCAGTGAAGGAAATACTAGAGTGGTTTAATTTTATAGTTAAAGAAGCTCATGTTAGTTTAAGAATTTTTCTTAGAAGTCTTGGCCTCTGACTGCATAGATTTAACTTTTGCTTAGTAACTTACTACTTAGTAGGTTATTACCTTGTGTATGTACATTTTATATGTATGTACATATATGTATGTGATTCAATGGATGCAACAAATATTTTCATTTTTGTGTATTTATATGCATAGCATTCCAAGTAACATTATTTTGATATTGTCCTTATTTATTTGACAAAATCTGTCAAACTTGCAATAAATAACTATCTTTTAATTCATATAGAACAGGAATCAAATTGGATTATTTGCTTCAATTTTCACCATATAGTGTCCTATCTTGATTTTGATCTAGAGACTCTAAGACTATAACTAATCTGAAAACTGTTTTGTCATAAAGTATTTTGGAAGTATTTTTATCTGAATAATGAGGAATATACTTTAAATATGCCATTTGACACTTAAATATCAAGGTTAATTTTTCTACTAAAAAAACCACCCAAATATATGTTCATTATTATATTTTAATAAAGAATCTAATATATAGTAAAACATATTTGCACTTATTGTGTTGAATGAATCCTATGAAAATATAAGTCATTTTGAACCAATATGATGATCTGAAATTATTTTTCATATGCAAGAAATTAATGAAAAAATCACCAACTTAATTTTATGAATAAAATAGTCAAATTTTTACTCTAGGTTTACTATCTTCAGAACAAGAGGTACAGAGCAAAGACTAAAATGACAACTCTGGGATTACATGAGAAACTAAGGCTAAAATTATTAGAATAAAATAGGATGAAATATGACCACTGTGTTTATTACATAGCAATACTTTAGTGCTAATCAATAAATTCTGAACTAAATACCAGAACATACATGTTTTCTCATTCTGTTTACAAGCTTAAAATGAGTGTTGTGTTACTTACAAAATAACTGTGACACTGAATTAAATACTATTCAAAAACTTATTTTTCTGATAAAGTAATGACTATTTCACATAATTTGAATTTGCATTAGTTTCTGGTACCGATGAAGAGATAAAAAAATAGAGGGACATTTATAATAGATGCCATAAGATCTCATACTTGGAAAATGTGTTGCTCTAGATTCAGTCTGCTTTTCTTTGCTTTGTTGTAAGTAATTAATGTTTACTACAATGAACATTTCATACTGCACACAAAAGACAAGTTGGGATGAGTTTGTTTAATGACGTCTAATGCAGCTGAATTTTCTGTGGCTTCTTCATTTAACTAGAGAGAATGAAAAGAGATAAAATAACATATTTTTTTCTTTAATTTATTTTTTCACTTCACACCTCAATCATAGCTTCTCTTCTCCTGGTCCCACCTCACACAGACCTTCTTCTCATTCCTCCTCCCCTTCTCTTCTGAGAGGGTAGAGGCCTGTCCTTGGAAGCCACCTAACCTAGTACATCAGGTCTTTGAAGTTCTAGGCACATCCTTTCCCACTGACACCAGAAAATGCAGCCCAGTTAGGGGACTGGATTACATAGTCAAGGAACATATTTACGAACAGCCCATGAACACCCTCCCTCCCCATGAAGACAAAGCTACACATCTGTTACGTGTGTGTAGGTGACATTGGTCCAGCCACATATGCTCTATTGTTGGTGGTACCGTTTCTGAGAGTCCTCAAGGGTCCAGGTTAGTTGATGCTTGACCTTCCTGAGGAATTCCTATGCCCCCAGCATCCCTAAATCCTTCTTGCAACTCTTCCATAAGCCTCACTCTCCAACCCCCATCCCTGCCAGCTCTGTCTAATGTTTGGCTGTGAGTCTCTGCATCTGTATTAGTCAGCTGCTGAGTGTAGCCTCTCAGGACAGTTATACTAAGCTCCTGTCTACAAACATGAGAGACTATCATTAATAGTGTCAGGAACTGGGGCTTGCCCTTGGAATGGTCTCAGGTTGGACCAGATATTGGTTGACCATTCTTTCAGTCTATGATTCAACTTTATCCCTGAACTTCTTGTAGACAGGACAAATTTTGGGTCAAAAGTTTTGTGAGTGGGTCCTTATCTCTCCACTGAGTGTCTTGCCTAGAACAGAAAGTGAGCCTTTCAGGTTCCATATCCCCATTGCTAAGAGTCTCAGCTAAAGTTATCCTATAGACTCCTGGGAGCCTCCCCCCTTTCACATCTCTGGCAAATCCTACAGATGCCTCCCCAAACCCTGCCCTTTCCAGTCATCAGATTCCATTCACTCTCCTGACCCTTTGTCACTCTCTCCTCTTTCCGTACACCTGATCCTGGTTACCCCTGTCCATCTCATTCTCCTTTCCAATCGCCGTCCCACCTAATTTCCTCCCCACATCTGCCTCCTTTTATTCCCCTTTCTAAGTAAGATTCAAACATCCTTGCTTGGGCCATCCTTTTTGTTTAGCTTTTTTGGGTCTCTGAAATATAGTGTGGGGATCTTGTAGTTTACAGCTAATATGTTGTACTTATAAGTGAGTACCTACCATGCATGTCCTTTTGGGCCTGGGTTAGCTCACTTGGGATGATATTTTCCAATTCATGCATTTGCCTATAAAATTCATGACATAAATTTGTTTTAATAGCTGAGTAGTATTCCATTGTATGAATTAACACCATTTTCTTTATCTAGTCTTTGGTTGAAGGGCTTCTGGGTTGTTTCCATTTTTTGTCTATTATGAATAAAGCTGCTATAGGGGTGTCTTGAGGTATCATCATACCAAATTTTTGAGAACTGCCAGATTTATTTCCAGAGTGCTTGTACAAGTTTGCACTCCCACCAGCAATGAAGAGTGTTCCCTTTGTTCCACAACCTCATCAGCATGAGCTGTCACTTGAGTTTTTGATCTTAGCCATTCTGATTCGTGTAAGATGCAATATGAGGGTCATATTCATTTTCATTTCTCTGACAACTAAAGAAGGTGAACATTTCTTTAAGTACTTCTCAGCCACTAGAGATTCCTCTGCTGCAAATTCTCTATTTGGCTCTATTCTCCATTTAAGTTGGGTTATTTGGTTTCTTGGTGTCTAACTTCTTGAGTTCCTTATATATTTTGGATGTTAGCCCTTTATTGAATATAGGGTTTGTGAAGATCTTTTCCCGGTCTATATGTAGGCTGCTGCTTTGACCTAATGAGAGTGTTCTTTGCCATACAGAAGTTTTCAGTTTCAACCCATTTATTTATTGTTGAACTTAGTACTTGATCCATTGGTATTCTGTTTAGGAAGTTATCTCTTGTACCAATGAGATCAAGGCTACTTGCCATGTTCTCTTCTATTAGATTTAGTGTCCCTCGTTTTATGTTGAGGTGTTTGTTCCACTTGGACTTAAGTTGTCATCAGGGTGATAAGTATGGATATATTTGAATTCTTTAATGTGTAGACAGACATCTAGTTAGACCAGTAACATTGGTTGAAAATGCTTTTTTCCCCATTGTATGTATTTTTTTCAAAAATCAAGTATCTGTAGGTGTGTAGGTTTATTTCTGGGTTTTAAAAAATTATATTCTAGTGATCAACCTGTCAGTTTTGATAACAATATTGTGCAGGTTTTTATTCATATTGCTCTATAGTACAGCATGAACTAAGGATTGGTGATACCTCCAGAAGTTCTTTGGTGTTCAGGATTGTTTTAGGTATCCTGGGATTTTCCATATGAAGTTAGGAATTGTTCTTTCAAGACCTATAAAGAATTATGCTGGAATTTTGATGGGAATTGCATTGAATCTGTAGCTTGCTTTTGGTCAGATGACCATTTTCACTCTGCTAATCCTACTGATCCATGAGCATGGGTGATCTTTCCATTTTTGAACATCTTCAATTTCTTTCTTCAGACACTCGAAATTCTTGTAATATACTTCTTTCACTTGCTTGGTTAGAGCTACACAATGACATTTTATATTATCAGTGGCTACTTTGAAGTGTGTTCTTTCTCTGATTTCTTACTTAGCCCATTTACAGTTTGTGTAAAGAAGTCCATTTTTTTTTTTTTTGGTAATTTTGTATCCAGTCCCTTTGCTGAAGGTGTTTATCAGATGTAGAAATTCTCTGATAAAAGGTTTTGGGGTCACATATATTTACTGTCATATCTAATTGACATACTTTGACTTCAAATTTTCTAAATTGTATCATGTTGATCTCCAGTAGCTCTTCTATTGTGATAACTAGAACTTCAAGTACTATATGAAAAAGAAAAGGAGAGAGTGGATACCCTTGCCTGTTCCCAGATTTTTGTGGAATTGCTTAAGTTTCTCCTCATTTAATTTGATGTTGGCTATTGGATTGGTGTATATTTCATTTATTGTCTTTCAGTGTGTATCTTTTATCTCTGATATCTCCAAGACTTTGTAATATGAAATGGTATTGGATATTGTCAAAGGAATTTTTAGTATCTAATGAGAAGTTTATGTTTTTTTTTTCTTTCAATTTGGTTACATGATAGATTATTGATCCATCCTTGCATTCCAAAGAGGACTTATCCTCTTTGATCATCATGGATGATGTTCTTGATGAGTTTTTAGGTTTGGTTTGTGAATATTTTATTGTGTATTTTTGCATCAATATAACGGAGATTAGTTCTAAATTCAATTTTTGTTGTTGTTATTGTTGTTGATTCATTGTGTGGTTTAGGTATCAGAGTGAATGTAGCCTCATAGAATGAGCTTGTCACAGTTTCTTCTGTTTCTGTCTCGTGGGATAGTTTTAGGAGTATTGATATTAGTTCTTCTTTGAAAAAGTTGATAGAATTCTGAGCTAAAACCATCTGGTCCTGGGCTTTCTGTGGTTGGAAGATTTTTAGTGACAGCTTCTGTTTCCTCAGGAGTTATAGGATTATTTAAATCGTTTGACTGATCATAACTTAGCTTTGGTAAGTGGTATCTATTTAGAAAATCATCCATTTCATTTAGATTTTTCAATTTTGTTGAGGACAGGCTTTTGAAATAAGTAAATATTCTTTGAATATTCTCAGGGTCTGTTTTTATGTCTCCCATTTTATTTATGATTTTGTTAATATGGATGTTGTCTCTCTGCCTTTTAGTTAGTTTGGCTAGGGGTTTGTCCATCTTGTTGATTTTCTTAAAGAACAAGCTCTTGCTTTTATTGATTCTTTGTATTGTTCTCATTGTTTCTAATTGTTTTATTTCAGTTCTGATTTTATTATTACTTGCCATCTTCTCTTGGGTGTGTTTTCTTTCCCTTTTTTCCTAAAGCTTCAGGTATATTTTTTAATCATTAGTATGAAAACTCTCCAATGTCTTTATGAGTGCACTTAATGCTTTGAATTTCCTTCTTAGCACTGTTTCCATTTTGTGTATGGTGCACCTTTATTTTCTTTGAATTCTAGAAAGTCTTAGATTCCTATACTTCTGCTATGACCCAGGGTCATTGAGGAGAGAGTTGTTCAGTTTCCATGAGTTTGTAAGTTTTCTGCTGTTTATGTTGTCATTAAAGTTCAGTTTTGCTTTATAATAATCTGATAAGAATCAAGGGGCTGTTTCAAGCTTCTTGTATCTGTTGAGGTTTGCTTTGTGACCAAGTACACTGTCTATTTTAGAGATAGTTCCATGAGGTATTGCGAAGAAACTATTTCCTTTTGTGTTTCAGTGAAATATTTTGTAGACATCTGTTAGATCCATTTAACTCATAATCTCTGTTAGTATTATAATTTATCTCTTTAGTTTTTGTTTCATTCATCTGTCAATTGGTGAAAGTAAGATGTTAAAGTCTCCCAATATTAACCTGTAGGGTTCAACGTATGATTTAGGCTTAAGTAATTTTTCTCTCACAAATGTGGATGTCTGTACATTTGGGGCATAGATGTTCAGAATTGAGATTTTTGTTTCAGTGGATTTTTCCTTTGATAAGTATGGATTGCCCTTCCTCATCTCTTTTTATTTTCTTTAGTTGAAAGTCTATTTTATTGGATAGTAGAATGGCTACCGAGACTTGTTTCATGGAATTATTTGCGTTGAAAATCTTTTTCTAGCCCTTTACACAGAGATACTGTCTCTTTTCTGATCAAGTACTTGTATGCAGCAGATGATGAATCCTGTTTATGCATCTAATCATGCTTTTTATTAATGAATTATTGAGGCCATTGATGGTGAGAGATATTAATGACCAATGATTGTTAGTTCTTGTTAGTTCTTATTATTTGGTGGTGGTGGTGGTAGTGTGGGTGTATGTGTGTGTGTGTGTGTGTGTGTGTGCGTGTGTCTTTGTGTAAAATTGTCTTCTTTTGGTTTTGCTTTGAAATTACAAATTTCTTGTATTTTGGGGCGTACAGTTATCTTCTTTGTGTTGGAGTTTACCTTCTAGTATCTTGTGTAGGGTTAGAGAAGTGGAAAGGTATTGTTTACATTTGGTTTTGTCATGAAATATCTTAGTTTCTCAGACTATGGTGATTGAAAGTTTTGCTGAGTATAGATGTCTAGAATGAGCTATGTGGTCTCATGAGGTTTGGAAGACTTTTGTACATGTCCTTCTGGTTTATGGTCACTGTTGAGAAGTCAGGTATAATTTTGATAGGTCTGTCATTATATGTTACTTGTTCTTTTTCTCTTGCTGCTTTTAATATTCATTCTTTGTTCTACATTTAGTGTTTGTATTATTATGTACTTGGGGGAATATTTTTTTTCTGCTCCATTCTATTTGGAGTTCTGAAAGTTTCCTAAGTTTACACACATCTCTTTCTTGAGATTAGGTACATTTTCTTCTATTAGTTTTTGAAAATATTTTCTGGCTCTTTGATCTGATAATCTTCTTCTATTCCTATTATTTGTAGGTTTGATCTTATCATATTGTCCCAAATTTCCTGGGTGTTTTGTGTTAGAAGCTTTTTATTTGGCTTTTTCTTTGACAAACATATCATGTCTATCTATTGTATCTTCTAAGCATGAGATTTTTAAATTTGGTTTGAAATTTTCTTATGTATTATATTCTGAATACTATTTTCCTTCAGAAAAGAGCAGGAATCCCAGGGATATCAAGAAAATGTGATATACTTATTTGCAATAAAATTAGGGAAAACCCCTTATATTAATGCTGCTCAGTGTAACACAGTAGGAGGAAAAGGGGCTGAAAAGCAGGCAATAGAACCAGAGACAGACCCTGCTCCCAGTTTTAGGAGTTACACAAGGTAACTAAGACAAGCTCCCCAATCATAACATATATACAGTGGTCCTAGGTTAGTATCTTTCAGGTTCCCTGGTTGGGGGTTCCAGTTCTGTGAGAATCTATACACTCATGTTAGTTGAGTCTGTAGGTTTTTTTATGGTTCCTTTTCTTTGACTCCTCTGGCTTCTATAATCCTTTCTCCCTGTCTTTTTTTTTTTTTTTTTTTTTCAGAATTTCTCAAGCCCCATCTAATGTTTGCCTATGGGTCTCTGCATCTCTCTCATTATGATTTTGCTAGACTCCAGTCCACGGCTATAGAAGAATTTCATTAGGAATCATCTTATTTCCTTTTTTTTTTTTTTTTTTTTTTCCTGTGTCTTTCTGTCCTAGGTCTCAGCGATATCTAGCCTCTGGTTTCTACCTCCAGACAGTGTCAGGGGTAGGCTTCCCCTCCTAGAATGGGTTTTAAGTTGGATCAGTCATTGGTTGTCTATTCAGACAATTTCTGTGCCATTTTGACCCCAGCACATCTTACATGCTGTGTGGCATGTAGATCATGCAACAAGAGGAAGTGATGGAACTAGAAGGCAGAGCTTGTTCAAACACAGAAATGGTAAAACCTGAGACATACAATGGAACTGGCTCCCTCCCTGTTTCTGTGCCTGCTTAGGAGCACATAACCAGGTTTCTCTTTTATCAGGTTCAGTGTATCTGGTTTTATGGTAAGGTGTTTGATCTACTTATAGTGAGTTTTTTTCAGGTTGATAGTTATAGACCTATTTACCCACTAGTACATACTGACATACAGTTAGTTCAGCACTATATGTTGAAGTTTTTTTTTCCATTTTACAATTCTGAGTTCTTTATAAAAATGAAGTGCCAATTTGTATGAGTCTACATCTAGGTTTTAATTCAATATTATTGACAAACCTTTCTGCTTTTAAGCCTATACAGTGCAGTTTTATTTCTGCAGATGGTGAACTTAGGGGTGTTTATCTCATTGCTTTTCTCAAATATCCACCTCTTTGTTTTATTTATTTTTTGTATTATTCTCTATTTTTTGTTCAATTGATCTCAGCTCTCAGTTTGTTCCCTGCTTTCTACTTCTCTGGGCTATGTTTGCTTCTTTTTGTTCCAGAGATTTCAGGTGAACTGTTAAGTTTCTAGTATTTGATCTCTCTTATTTCTTGGAATAGGGACTTTGTGCTATGAACTTTCCTGCTAGCCTGCTCTCATTGTGTCCCACATTTTGGGTATGTTGTGCCTAGATTTTCATATATTTCTAAAATGTCTTTAATTTCTTTATTTATTTCTTCCTTTACCCATTTGTTATTTAGTAATGAGATGTCCAGTTTCCATGAGTTCATAGGCTTTCTGTTTCTTTTCTTTTTTTCTATTATTGTTGAAATCCAGGTGTATTCTGTGGTGGTATGATAATATGCAGGATTTTTAATAAAATTTTCTTGTATCTGATACTTGTTTTGTAGAGAAATATGTCATTAGTTTTGGACAATGTTCCATGAGGTGCTGAGAACAAGGTATATTCTTTTGTGTTTTGGTGACATTTTCTATAAATATGTCTTATTTCCATTTGATTTGTATTGTCTGTTAGATCCATTATTTCTCTATTTAATTTTTTTCTGGATGACCTGTCCATTGGCGAGATTGGGGTTTTGAAGTCTCCCACTATTTAAGTATGGTGTTCAGTATCTATTTAAACTTTGCTAATATTTCTTTTTCAAATACCTTGCATTTGGGGCACAGGTGTTCAAAATTGGGATGTTGTTATGATGGAGTTCTCCTTTAATGATTAAGAAGTGTCCTTCCCTACATCTTCACATTAATTTTGATAGATATTGCAATGGCTATACCAGTTTGATTCTTGGTTTTATTTGCTTGGGAAGTTGTTGTTGTTGTTGTTGTTGTTGTTGTTGTTGTTGTTGTTTTTTCCCAACACTTAACTCTGAGATAAAGACTATCATTGATGTTGAGGTACCTTTCTTGTAATCAGTAGAAGGATGGATTCTGTTTTCACTTCATTCTGTTAGCCTGTTTCTTTTTAATAGGGAACTGAGTCCTTTGATATTGAGAGATATCAGTGACAACTGAATATTCATTTCTATTATTTTGTTGGTGGTAGTGTGTGTGTGTGTGTGTGTGTGTGTGTGTGTGTGTGTGTGTGTACATGTGTGTCTGTGTTTCCCTTCCTTTGTTTTTGCTGATGTGAGATTAAACATTGTCTCTGTTTCCATGAGTATAGTTAACCTCCCTTCATTTTATTTTTTCAGTACCTTCTGTAGGGCTGTATTTTTGGATAGATATTATTTACATTTGGTTTTGCTATGGAAATCTTGTTTCCCCCTTCTATGATGATTGTAAGCTTTGTTGGGTACAGTAGTCTGGGCTGACATCACTGGTTTCTTAGATTCTCAAAGACATCTGTCCAGGCCCTCTGGCTTTTATTGACTCTATTGAGAAGTCAAGTGTAATTCCAGTAGGCATGTTACTTCCTGTTTTCCACCTGCTGCTTTTAGTATTCTTTCCTTGTTCTGAGTATTTAGTGTATTGATTATTGTGTGTTAAGTGGACTTTCTTTGGTGATCTCATATATTTGATTTTCTGTAAGCTTCTTACATCTTTATAGACATCTCCTTCTTTAGTTTAGGAATACTTTCTTCTTTGATTTTGTAGAAGATACTTTATGGCTCTTTGATGTAGTAATCTTCCCCACCTTCTAATCCCATTATTCTTAGGTTTGGCCTTTTTATTCCTCATTTTCTGGATGTTTTGAGTCATGGACATTTCAGATTTAACACTTTCTTTGGCCTATGTACAAATTCTTCCATCATAAATTCAATGTCAGAGATTATTTTCTATCTCTTGTATTCTTTGGGGGACACCTGTGTCTGTGTAGTCTATTTTCTTACATAGATTTTTATTTCCAAAAATTTATCAATTTATGTTTTCCTTGTTGCTTGTGTTTCTGTTTTTGAACAGTTTTATTTAATTTCTTCAAATTTTTTTGTGTAAAAATGTTTTATCCTGCAACACACAAAACTGATCTGCTAAGGGATCTAATCTAAATATATGGTCAACTCTTCTTGCTGCAACACACACACATACTTACTATACATCTTTAATACCAAACAGCACTAAGCCTTCATGATGCCAATTATGTCTGGTTAATAAAAATTACTTTTCCATGTTTGTTTTGTTTTGTTTTGTTTTGTTTTTTGTTCTGGTTTTTTGGTTTTTTGCTTTCAATTATTTATTTATTTCCTACAATTATTTATTTGTATATTTGTATGTTTCTTTAAATAATTTATTTATTTCCTCTTTAAGGACCACAATAGTATTCATAAAGTTTGTTTTAAGATCGTTTTCTTGTGCTTCTATTGGGTTGGAATATTCAAAGGTTGCTGTAGGAGGATATCTGGGTTCTGGTGCTGTAATGTCTTGGTTGTTTTTGATTGTGTTATTTATTACACTGGCCACTAGGCCTCAGGATTTAGAGAACTTATAGGTCTAGGTACCAATTTCTGGGTTTGTTTTTGCTAGATGAGTGCTTTGTTCCTTGGTTTCTGTTTTCTTTCTGGTCTTCTGGTCCATGTATACTGAGATTCTTGAAGTCTAGAGCTGAGTTTTTGCCCCAGTTTGAGGCTGGCATAGGGCAACAAGGAGAGCCCAGAACTGTATTTTGACCTGGCTATGTGATTATTGACCAAGTAGGAAGTCTTTACCCTAGTTAGAGGCTGGAACAAGGCAAATAAGAGGGAGCAGTTCTGGTGGTCCTGTAAGGTGACGCTGAGATAATGAGAGTAGGAGTGACTGGTGGGCAGCGAGGCTACCTGGACTTCTACTAGTCTGTTGGTCTGTGGTAGAGTAGGGAGTCTCTGTCCCAATTGGAGGCTGGGACAACACAACAAGGAGGGCATGGGACTAGGGATAGGGAGGGCAGGGGACATATTGAGATAATGAGATAGTGGAGGAGTTGGGAGTCTTTGCCCCAATTGGGTGCTGGACTTTATGCTGATGATGTTAGTCTTTGATAGAACAGGAAGTCTCCACTCCATTTCAGGGTTGGGATATGGTAATTAGGAGGGTAGAGTACAGAAGATCCAGTGGGGACTAGAAAGGGGGGGGGGGGATGGAGTTTAGCAGGCAGGCTGCCTACCTGGAATTCTCCCCTCACAGAAAGTTTATCTAAGGAGCAAAGTGGGTTTTGTATGCACAAAATGAATGTCCATTTTGTATGTCAAAATGCTTTTTTAACCATATGCTACAATGAAGAAACAAATTTAAAGGAAAATGGATACTGTGAAAATATTTCAAATTTATAATTTTAGCTATTTCTCTGCAAACATTTTATAAAATATTTGTCCAAATATGTAATACACTATCTACTATAACAAATTAAATAGTAGAAATAGCAGTAAATAACTTATAAAAATTTTCATACATAGTAAATATAGTAAATATTCAAAATGAAGGTCCTATTATTATTTATCTGTGTTTTTATTTTTATTTATTTATTTTTTTAAAGTTAATGTGGCAGGAAGGTTTTTTCCTTTTTTCTTTTATTTATTTATTTATTTATTTATTTATTTATTTATTTTTATTACGTATTTTCTTCACTTACATTTCAAATGCTATCCCAAAGTTCTCCATACCCTCCCTACCGACTCCCCTACCCACCCACTCCCACTTCTTGGTCCTGGCTTTCCCCTGTACTGAGGCATATAAAGTTTGCAAGACCAAGGGGCCTCTCTTCCCAATGATGGCTGACTAGGCCATCTTCTGCTACATATGCAGCTAGAGACATGGGCTCCGGGGGTACTGGTTACTTCATATTGCTTTTCCACCTATAGGGTTTCAGACCCCTTGAGCTCCTTGGGTACTTTCTCTAGCTCCTCCATTGGGTTCCCTGTATTCCATCTAAGAGCTGACTGTGAGCATCCACTTCTGTGTTTGCCAGGCACCGGCATAGCCTCACAAGAGACAGCTATATCAGGGTCCTTTCAGCAAAATCTTGCTGGCATATGCAATGGTGTCAGCGTTTGTAGGCTGATTATGGGATGGATCCCTGGTTGTGGCAGTCTCTAGATGGCCCATCCTTTCGTTTCAGCTCATGCTAGGGTTGCTAGGAAATGTTATCTAAAGGAATGTGGTGGGACTCCCAGCAGCTGGCCTGATGTGTTTCAGCCTGGGACCTGGTCCTTTGCTTAAGCTCTGTTTTTCCCTTAGGTCTCTCACTTTGACCAGGTAAGGATAACCAGAAGTAACTTAACTTGGAAATTCATTACATTTCTATGATATTAAACATGCATGAATTGTATTTTGTAGTATTTACCTACTCTCCTTAACTCTCTATAGTGATACAGTTATGAGACTGATCCAAAGAGCAGGAGATTAGACTTTGTATGTGGATATTTAGTTTGGACTACTATAGCAAAATACGGAGTAGTATTTGCTAAGCAAAATACTAAGTAGCCCATAGACAACAGAACATTAATTGCCATCATTAATTGACATCAAAATCCTGGCCAGTTGCTACCTGCAAACACTCTTCTTGATGTCTTCCTGTACACAGTAAGGCTCTGGGCCTTTACAGGGATACTAATTTTTCTTCCTGATGGATCTGCTGCCATGACCTATTATTGAGCAATTTCCCACCCCTACATCCCAATGCCTTCATATTGAAATGGAGGCTTCAACGTGAGCATTTTAGAGAAATTTATTCAGTCTGTGATAACTTCATCATCTAATGGCTATTTTAGTCTTCTATGTAACATGTATTTAAGATTTGGAACCAGAAAAAAGATTATGAAAATGTCTCACATACTCATTATGAAATTTCATTCTTTGAGTCTTAAGAAAAATAGACTACTCTCCCATAAGTATAACAGGAAAGAATTATTTACTAAGATTTTTCCTCATGTTAAATAACAGTCAAATGTTTATTCAAGAAAAGCCTGCTTTTCCATTGCAATAAACATGAAAAGTTTGTCTTACCACTCAAGTTTGTATATTAGGAAATTGCTAACTCAACTACTTAAACAAAAAGAAATATTGAATACTGAAAGCATGTAGTGTAAATTTGTGGTAAATAAAGGAAGTATAATACGTATTTTAGGCAATGATATACCATTTTTACTTCAATGATTGTAGTAGTTGTTAATTATACACACACACACAAAATTATATATATATATATATATATATATATATATATACACATATATATAACATAATATTATAACATAATATATAGACTATATAACATTATAAATATTATAAACAGCTTTTCTTTTTTAATTTAATTTTATTTGTAATTAATTTTTTATACTCCATATTCCATTCCCCACCCCCATCCACCATCTGACTGCTCCACATCCTATACCTCCTCCCCACCACACCCCTTCTCCATGTGGATGCCCATCCCCCCCCCCCCCCCCCCCCCCGCTCCTGACCTCTAAACTCCCTTGCGCCTCTTGAGGGTTAGGTACATCATCTCTGACTGAACACAGACCTGGAAATCTTCTACTCTAAGTTTATTAGGGATCTCATACAGCTGGTGTATGCTGTCTGTTTGGTGGTCCAGTATTTGAAAGATCTCAGGAGTCCAGATTAATTAAGACTGCTGGTCCTTCTAGAGGATCTCCCTTCTCCTCGGGTACTTTGAGCCTTCTCTAATTCAACAACAGGGGTCAGATGCTTCTGTCCATTGGTTGGGTGCAAACATCTGCATCTGATTCTTTCAGCTGCTTGTTGGGTCTTTCAGAGGGCAGTCATGATAGATCCCTTTTTGCGAGTGCTCCGTAGCCTCAGTAATAGTGTCAGGCCTTGGGACGTCCCCTTGAGCTGGATCCCACTTTGGGCCTGTCACTGGACCTTTTTTCCCTCAGGCTCCTCTCCATTTCCATCCCTGTAATTCTTTCAGATGGAAACAATTGTGGGTCAGAGGTGTGAGTGTGAGATGGCAACCCCATCCCTCACTTGATGTCCTGTCTTCCTGCTGGAGGTGGGTTCTATAAGTTCCCTCTCCCTACTGTCTGGAATTTCATCAAAAGTCCCTCCTTGTTCAGGAGTGTCTCACCTGCCAGGTCTCTGGTGTATTCTGGGGAGGGGGGGGGGTCTCCCAAGCTCCTATTTCCTGAGGTTGCCTGTTAACATTCTTTCTACTGGCCCTCGGGGCCTCAGTCTTTGTCCCTCACCCAATACCAGATCAATACCAGATCAGGTTCCCCTGTCTCCCCTTCCCCCCATCCACTTTCCCTCCAAACTCCATCCCTCCATCCCCACTTCTTATTGCTTTCTTCTCTCTCCCAACTGGGACTGAGGCATCTCACTTAGGCACTTCAGCTTTTTGAGCCTTTAGAATTCTCTGACCTGTTCGTGTGTATTCTCTCTCTGTCTCTGTCTCTGTCTCTCTCTCTCTCTCTGTCTCTCTCTCTCTGTCTCTGTCTCTCTCTCTCTCTCTCTCTGTGTGTGTGTGTGTGTGTGTGTGTGTGTGTGTTCGCGTGTGGTTTTTTTTTCTTTTTTTTTTTTTTTTTTGCTACTATCCACTTATTAGTGAGTGCATAACATGCACGTACTTTTGGGGAATGAGTTACCTCATTCAGGATGATATTTTCTAGTTCCATCCATTTACCTGAAAAAAAAATCAATATGTCCTCATTCTTAATAGCTGAGTACTATTACATTGTGTAAATTAACCACATTTTCTTTACCCATTCTTCTGTTGTGGGACATCTAGGTTGTTTCCAGCTTCTGGCTATCACAAATAAGGCTGCTATGAACATAGTAGAACATGTACCCCTGTGACATGGTGGGGCATCTTTTGGGTATATTCCCAAGAGTGGTATAGCTGGGTCTTCAGGTAGATCTATTTCCAACTTTCTGAGGAACCTCCAGATTGATTTCCAGAGTGGTTGTACCAGTTTGCAATCCCATCAGTGATGGAGGAATGTTCCTCTTCCTCCACATCCTCTCCAACATGTGTAGTCACCTGAGGTTTTGATCTTTGCCATTCTGATTGGTGTAAAGTGGAATCTCAGGGTCATTTTGATTTGCATTTCTCTGATCACTAAGGACTTTGAAAGTTTCTTTAGGTGCTTCTCAGCCATTCAAGATTCCTCAGTTGTGAATTCTCAGTTTAGTTCTATACCCCATTTTTTGATTGGGTTGTTTGAGTTTTTTTGGTGATTAACTTCCTGAGTTTTTAAATATATTTTGAATATTAGCCCTCTATCAGATGTGGGGTTAGTAAAGATATTTTCCCAATCTGTAGGTTGCTGATTTGTCTTACTGACTATGTCCTTTGCCTTACAGAAGCTTTCCAGTTTTATGAGGTCCCATTTAGCAATTATTGATCTTAGACCATGAGCCATTGGAGTTCTGTTTAGGAAATATTTCTGTGTGCCAATGAGTTCAAGGCTCTTTCCCACTTCCTCTTCTATTAGATTCAGTGTATCTGGTTCTATGTTGATGACCTTGATCCACTTGTACTTGAGCTTTGTACAAGGTGACAACTATGGGTCTATTTTCATTCTTCTACAGAGAGACAGCCAGTTATACCAGCACCATTTATTGAAGATGCTTTGTTTTCCCCAATGTATATTTTTGGCATCTTTGTAAAAGATCAAGTGACCATAGTGTGTGGTTTTATTTCTGGGTCTTCAATTCTATTTCGTTGATCAATGTGTCTGTCTCTGTACCAGCACCATGCAGTTCTATCACTAAATATTTTAGGCAATGATATGCCATTTTTACTCAATTGTTGTAATAGTTGTTAATTACACACACGCATGCACACACACACACAATTTGTATATAACATTATAAATTATAAACAACTTTTCTTAGTGCGATCGATCTTCTAGGTATATATTTTATGAGATGGGATTATATAAATTTTGTGAATAGTTACAATGACCAACTACAGCACAAAGCAAGAGTAGCAACAAACCTTAGCTTCCTTTATCAACAGAGACAGAACTATAATAATGATATTGGAGACGCCGTTAAAGGAATTAAAAGTCAGGCAGATTTTAAACAATGCATGAGTGTCTGAAGCTAAGACTGAAGGAATGACCATCCAGAGACTGCCCCACCTGGGGATCCATCTCATATACAATCACCATACACAGACACTGTTGTGGATGTCAACAAGTGCTTGCTGACAGAAGCCTGCTATACCTGTCTCCAGAGAGGCTCCACCAGTGCATGACAAATACAGAGGTGGAACCTCTCAGTTTACCATTGGAATGAGCACAGGGTCCCCAAGGAAGGAGCTAGAGAAATGATCCAAGGAGATGAAGGGCTTAGCAGTCCATGGGAGAAACAACAATATGAACTAACCAGTACCCCGCCCCCCAGAGCTCCCAGGGACCCAAATAGTACACATGGTAGAATTCATACATACACCAGCTACATATGTAGCAGAGGATAGCCTAGTTCGTCATCAATGGGAGGAGAGGCCCTAGGTCCTGTGAAGGCTCTATGCTCCAGTGTAGGGCCAGAAAGTGGGTTTGGGTGGGTTGGTGGGCAGGGGAAGGGGGGGCAGTGGGCTTTCAGAGGAGAAACCAGAAAAGGGGATAACATTTGAAATGTAAATAAAATAAATATTTAATAAAAAAGACAAAAATAAAGAAGCAATTAAATGATCAATTCTATGACAATGGGGAAAGATATGTCATGGTCTATAGAGGTTAAATATGCAGAATGGAAATTGTAAGGCTTGAAGATAAACTGCTAAAGAACATAAAAGAGGTAGATAAACTAAAGGGCTATTTTGAAAGTTTAGCCAACAGAAACTGATGTGTGTAAATCTTTATATATAATTTGAGAAAATACACTTAAATGAAGAAAAATGTATATTGACCTAGTTAAATGATCCAATGTCTTAGTCAGGGTTTCTATACCTGCACAAACATCATGACCAAGAAGTAAGTTGGGGAGGAAAGTATTTATTCGGCTTATACTTGCATACTGCTGTTCATCACTAAGGAAGTCAGGACTGGAACTCAAGTAGGTCAGGAAGCAGGGGCTGATGCAGAGGCCATGGAGGGATGTTCTTTACTGCCTTGCTTCCCCTGGCTTGCTCAGCCTGCTCTCTTATAGAACCCAAGACTGCCAGCCCAGAGATGGTCCCACCCACAAGGAGCCTTTCCCCCTTGATCATTAATTGAGAAAATGCCTTACAGTTGGATCTCATGGAGGCATTTCCTCAACTAAAGCTCCTTTCTCTGTGATAACTCCAGCTGTGTCGAGTTGACACAAAACTAGCCAGTACATCCAATATTAACATTTTATACAAACTTAAGTAAAATAAGAAGATTATGAATCAAGATAGTGACACTATAAGGAAAATTGAATAGTTAACTCTCATAAATTCATAAAACATTCTTGTAATCAGTAGGGATAGTAGAATAATTTGACACTTGTCAAAATTAAAATTAATCATGCATCATTAGTATGTGATTGGATTTTACTTAGGTCATTTATATAACAAGGAGAATTTGGTTCAATAATCAGAACAAAATATAATCAACAACACTTGTACATTCCACTGACAATACAAAAGGCTTCGGAGAACTCTGCTTATAACTTAGGAAAGATTAATGGTAAGTCTTTCTATTTGCTACTTTACTTAATATTGACTAAATGCAATACATCTATATTTTACAACTAAATTGCCTGTGTATTAAACTAATTATGACATTTTCTTTATTACAAGGCAAACTCACTATCCAAGAGGCATTAAAATTGTCTCCATTTTCAGTATGATTATTTGTTTGCTTGATGTTTAGTTTTCTGAGTTATTTATTTAGTTGAAACACTTAGTCTCTGTATGATATGTATCTGATATATAGGTTTTACTATTCTGTATTCTGCCTCTTTAATTAATAATTTCATTTTTAGGGTGTACATTTTATTAGATATTTTCTTCATTTACATTTCAAATGCTATCCCCAAAGTCCCCTATACTCTCCTCCTGCCCTGTTCCCCAACCCACCCACTCCTGCTTCCTGGTCCTGGCATTCCCCTGTACTGGATCATATGATCTTCGCAAGACAAAGGGCCTCTCTTCCCAATGATAGCCAAATAGGTCATCCTCTGATATGTATGCAACTAGAGACACCGCTCTTGGGGGGTATTGGTTAGTTCATATTGTTGTTCCTCCTATAGGGTTGCAGACCCCTTTAGCTCTTTTGGTACTTTCTCTAGCTCCTTCATTTGGGGCTCTGTGTTCCATCCAATAGCTGACTATGAGCATGCAGTACTTCTGTGTTTGCCAGGCACTGGCATAGTCTCATAAGAGACAGCTATATCAGGGTCCTGTCAGCAAAATCTTGCTGGCATATGCAATAGTGTCTGGGTTTGCTGGTTGTATATGGAATGGACCCCTGTTGGAGCAAGCTCTGGATTGTCCTTCCTTCCATCTCAGCTCCGAACTTTGTCTCTGTAACTCTTACCATGGGTATTTTGTTACCCAATTCTAAGAAGGAGAGAGAAGTATCCACACTTTGATCTTCCTTCTAATTGAGGTTCATGTGTGTTGCAAATTGTATCTTGGATATTTTAAGTTTCTAGATTAATATCTGCTTATCAGTACATGTATATCATGTGTGTTTTTTTGTGATTGGGTTACCTTACTCAGGATGAAATCCTCAAGACCCATGAATTCATTGTTTTTAATAGCTGAGTAGTACTCCATTGCGTAAATGTACCACATTTTCTGTATCCATTCCTCTGTTAGACATCTGGGTTCTTTCCAGCTACTGGCTATTATAAATAAGGCTGCTATGAATATAGTGAAGCATGCGTTCTTATTAAAAGTTGGAACATCTTCTGGGTAAATGCCCAGGAGAGGTATTGCTGGATCTTCTGGTTGTACTATGTCTAATTTTCTGTGGAATTGCCAGACTGATTTCCAGAGTGGATTTACCAGCTTGCAATCCTACCAATGATGAAGGAGTGTTCCTCTGTCTCCACATCCTTGCAAGCATCTTCTATCACCGGAATTTTTGATCTAAGCCTTTCTGATTGGTATGAGGTAGAATCTCAGGGTTGTTTTGACTTGCATTTCCCTGATGATTAAGGATGTTGAACATTTTTTCAGGTGCTTCTCAGACATTTGGTATTCCTCAGTTGAGAATTCTTTGTTTAGCACTATACCCCACTTTTTAATAGGTTTATTTGATTTTTCTGGAGTCCATTTTCTTGAGTTCTTTGTATATATTGGATATTAATCCCCTATCAGATTTGGGATTGGTTAAGATCCTTTCCCAATATGTTGGTGGCCTTTTTGTCTTATTGACAGTGTCTTTTGCCTTACAGAAGCTTTGCAATTTTATAAGATCCCATTTGTCAATTCTTGATCTTACAGCACAAGCCATTGCTGTTCTGTTCAGGAATTTTTCCCTTGTGCCCATATCTTCAAGGCTTTTCCCTACTTTCTCCTCTATAAGTTCCAGTGCCTCTTGTTATATGCAGAGTTCCTTGATATACTTAGACTTGAGATTTGTACAAGGAGATGAAAAGTGAATCAATTCGCATTATTCTATATGATAATGGCCAGTTGAGAAAGCACCATTAGTTGAAAATGCTGTCTTTTTTCCACTAGATGGTTTTATCTCCCTTGTCAGAGATCAAGTGACCATAGGTGTGTGTGTTCATTTCTGGGTCTTCAATTCTATTTCATTGATCTACCTGTCTGTTGCTGTACCAGTACCATGCAGTTTTTATCACAATTGCTCTGTAGTACTGCTTGAGGTCAGCCATGGTGATTCCACCAGAGGTTGTTTTATCATTGAGAATAGTTTTTGCTATACTAGGTTTTTGTAATTCCAGTTGAATTTGAAAAATGCCCATTCTAACTCTGTGAAGAATTGAGATGTAATTTTGATGGGAATTGCATTGAATTTGTAGATTGCTTTCAGCAAGATAGTCATTTTGACTATACTGATCCTGCCAATCCATGAGCATGGGAGATATTCCCATCTTCTGAGATCTTCTTTGGTTTCTATCTTCAGAGACTTGAAGTTCTTATCATACAGATCTTTCACTTACTTAGTTAGTATCACACCAAGGTACTTTACATTATTTGTGACTATTGTGAGGGGTGTTGTTTTCCTAATTTCTTTCTCAGCCTGTTTATCCTTTGTGTGGAGAAAGGCCATTGATTTGTTTGAGATAATTTTATATCCAGCTACTGCACTGTTTATCAGGTTTAGGAGTTCTGTGGTGGGATTTTTAGGGTCACTTATATATACTATAATATCATCTGCAAATAGGGATATTTTGACTTCTTCCTTTCCAATTTGTATCCTCTTGATCTCCTTTTATTGTCTTATTGCTCTGGCTAGGACTTCAAGTACTATATTGAATAGGTAGGGAGGAAGTTGGCAGCCTTGACTAGTCCCTGATTTTAGTGGGATTGCTTCCAGCTTCTCCCATTTACTTTAATGTTGGCTACTGGTTTGCTGTATATTGCTTTGATAATGTTAGGTATGTGCCTTGAATTCCTTATCTTTCCAAGACTTTTATCATGAATGGGTGTTGGATTTTGTCAAATGTTTTCTCAGCATCTAATGAGATGACCATGTGGTTTTTGTGTTTGAGTTTGTTTATATAATGGATTATGTCGATGGATTTCCATATATTAAACCATCCTTGCATCCCTGGTATGAAGCCTACTTGGTTGTGATGGATGATAGTTTTGATGTGTTCTTGGATTCAGTTTGCAAGAATTTTTTTTTCCATTTTTTATTAGGTATTTAGCTCATTTACATTTCCAATGCTATACCAAAAGTCCCCCTTACCCACCCACCCCCACTCCCCTACCCACCCACTCCCCCCCTTTGGCCCTGGCGTTCCCCTGTACCGGGGCACACAAAGTCTGCGTGTCCAATGGGCCTCTCTTTCCAGTGATGGCCGACTAGGCCATCTTTTGATACATATGCAGCTAGAGTCAAGAGCTCAGGGGTACTGGTTAGTTCATAATGTTGTTCCACCTATAGGGTTGAAGATCCCTTTAGCTCCTTGGGTACTTTCTCTAGCTCCTCCATTGGGAGCCCTGTGATCCATCCATTAGCTGACTGTGAGCATCCACTTCTGTGTTTGCTAGGCCCCGGCATAGTCTCACAAGAGACAGCTACATCTGGGTCCTTTCAGTAAAATCTTGCTTGTGTATGCAATGGTGTCAGCATTTGGAAGCTGATTATGGGGTGGATCCCTGGATATGGCAGTCTCTACATGGTCCATCCTTTCATCTCAGCTCCATACTTTGTTTCTGTAACTCCTTCCATGGGTGTTTTGTTCCCACTTCTAAGGAGGGGCATAGTGTCCACACTTCAGTCTTCATTCTCCTTGAGTTTCATGTGTTTAGGAAATTGTATCTTATATCGTGGGTATCCTAGGTTTTGGGCTAGTATCCACTTATCAGTGAGTACATATTGTGTGAGTTCCTTTGTGATTGTGTTACCTCACTCAGGATGATGCTCTCCAGGTCCATCCATTTGGCTAGGAATTTCATAAATTCATTCTTTTTAATAGCTGAGTAGTACTCCATTGTGTAGATGTACCACATTTTCTGTATCCATTCCTCTGTTGAGGGGCATCTGGGTTCTTTCCAGTTTCTGGCTATTATAAATAAGGCTGCTATGAACATAGTGGAGCATGTGTCCTTCTTACCAGTTGGGGCTTCTTCTGGATATATGCCCAGGAGAGGTATTGCTGGATCCTCCGGTAGTACTATGTCCAATTTTCTGAGGAACCGCCAGACTGATTTCCAGAGTGGTTGTACAAGCTTGGATTCAGTTTGCAAGAATTTTATTGAGTATTTTTTAATCGATATTCATAAAGGAAATTGGTTTGAAGTTCTCTTTCTTTTTTGGATCTTTGTGTGGTTTAGGTACCAGAGTAATTACCAGAGTAATTGTGGCTTCATAGAATTAATTGAGTAGAGTACCTTCTGTTTCTATTTTGTGGAATATTTTGAGGAGAGTTGGAATTAGGTCTTTGAAGGTCTGATAGAACTCTGCACTAAACCCATCTGGTCCTGGGCTTTTTTGGTTGGGAGACTATTAATGACTGCTTCTATTTCTTTAGGGGATATGGGAATGTTAAGATCCTTAATCTGATCCTGATTTAACTTTGTTACCTTGTATCTGTCTAGGAAGTTGTCCATTTCATCCAGGTTTTCCAGTTTTGTTGAGTATAGCCTTTTGTAGTAGGATCTGATGATGTTTTGGATTTCCTCATGTTCTGTTGTTATGTCTCCCTTTTCATTTCTGATTTTGTTAATTAGGAGACTGTCCCTGTGCCCTTTAGTGAGTCTGGCTAAGGGTTTATCTATCTTGTTGATTTTTCTCAAAGAACCAGCTGCTGGTTTGGTTGATTCTTTGTATAGTTCTTTTTGTTTCTATTTGGTTGATTTCACCCCTGAGTTTGATTATTTCCTGCAGTCTATTCCTCTTGGGTGAATTTGTTTCCTCTTGTTCTAGAGCTTTTAGGTTTGCTAGCAAGCTGCTACTGTGTGTTCTCTCTAGTTTATTTTTGCTAGCACTCAGAGCTGTGAGGTTTGCTCTTAGTTCTACTTTCATTGTGTCCCATAAGTTTGGGTAGGTTGTGGCTTCATTTTCATTAAACTCTTAAAAAGTCTTTAATTTCTTTCTTAAATTCTTCCTTGACCAAGGTATCATTGAGCAGAGTGTTTTTCAGCTTCCACCTGAATGTTGGCTTTCTATTATTTATGTCGTTATTGAAGATCAGCCTTAGTCTGTGTTGATCTGATAGGATGCATGGGATAATTTCAATATTTTTATATCTTTTGAGGCCTGGTTTGTGACTGATTATATTGTCAACTTTGGAGAAGGTATGAGAAGAAAGTAAATATCCTTTTCTTTTAGGGTAAAATGTTCTTTTGATATCTTTTAGATCCATTTGTTTTATAACTTTTGTTAGTTTCACTGTGTCTTCATTTAGTTTTTGTTTCCAGGGTCTGTCCATTGATGAGAGTTTGGTGTTAAAATCTCCCACTCTTATTGTGTGTGGTGCAATGTGTGCTTTGAGCTTTACTAAAGTTTCTTTAATGAATGTGGATGCCCCTGCATTTGGAGTATAGATGTTCAGAATTGAGAGTTCATCTTAGAAGATTTTTACATTTGATGAGTATGTAGTGCCCCTTCTTGTCCTTTTTGATAACTTTGGGTTGGAAGTTGTTTTTAAAGTTGAGGTACTCAGGTATCAGCTCATCACAGCTGTCCATGATGAACACATGATGGGCATACAATTTGATGTTTTTCTTCTTGTTGTTCTCAAAAAGGTCAAAGGGAGCTCGCCAGGGAAATAAGAGCAATGCCCTGAAGTCCAACTGACCTTCTACAGAAAAGTGCTTGACTGTCAAGTGGTCCCCCTAATCATTGGTGAGGTTCTTATAGAATTCACCATACTCCTCTTGAGTGATGTCATCAGGATTTCTGGTCCAGATAGGCTTTGTCTTCTTTAGGGCCTCCTGTTCAACATACTTCTCCTTGGACTTCTTTGTTTTCTTTTTCTTGTCTTTGCAGCTGTCATCTTCCTCATCAGATCCCACATCCTTAATATTGAGCTTCTCCTCATCCTCCTTATCTTCCTCCTCTTTCTCACCTTTCTCTTCCTCTGCCTCATCATCACTGATCTCCCGTTCCTTCTCCAAATAGAGGGTGATGGAATAGCCAATGAACTGTGAATGTTTTTTTTTACCATTTCCTTGACCCTCCTGTCCGCTTAGTACTCTGTCTGGTCTTCTTTGAGGTGATGGATTACTTTCGTATTCTGGCCAATGGGTTCGCCATGGTCTGCAAGGCGGGTGAAGGATCCACCAGCAGAAGACTCCCTCACATACTGCTCATTATCATTGTGCTGTGTCATCACAACCACTTTCTCTGCCACTAGATAGGCTGAGTAGAATCTAACACCAAACTGACCAATCATGGAGATGTCTGCACCAGCTTTGAGAGCCTCCATGAATGCTTTTGTGCAAGACTTAGCAATGGTTCCCAAGTTATTAATGAGATCAGCCTTGGTCATGTCAATGCCGGTGTCCACTAAAGTCAGCATGTATTCCTGAGGGTTGGGGATGATGTCAATTTTAATCTCTCTCCCATTGTCCAACTTGGAAGGGTCAGTCAGGTTTTCATACCGAATCTTGTCCAGGGCATCCGAAGCATTAGAGATCAACTCTCAGAGGAAAGGCTCCATGTTTGGACATGAGGTGGGCAATTTCTGCCTGAAAGGCAAAGGTCTCCACCTCTTCCTCTCCATGGAGCACTTCCTCAGGTATCTTGACAGGAAAGCCAAGTAGTAGTACAGAGCAGGATGGTGGGCCCAAACATGTCTGACTCGCACAGCAAGCCTAGGCTGCGCGGAGTGACTCGAGCACATTTTTTGTTTTTTGTTTTTTGATTTTTGTTTTTTGTTTTGTTTTGTTTTTAAAAAAACACTATGACTATAATTTGAACTGTACTCTCTCCTTTGCAATCTAGTAACTTCAGTATGCAGCTTCTTATAAAGAGGCTCTATATTTATTGCAGCTGAGTTTTGTGCAGTGAGAGATAAGAATTTGGATTCATTCTGTTGGTATCCACTTTTCCCAGTGCCAGTCATTAAAGCCAGGGTGTATTTTTAGCATCGTTGGCAAAAATAAGTTATCTGTAGTTGCCAGGGATTATAACTGGAACCTCTATTCTGTTTCACTAATATTTATTTCTGCACTGTTCTGGTGTTATGGTGTTTCCATCACTGTATCTCTGAGGCTGTAACTTGAAATCAGGTACAATGATTCTCCCCACAGTCTCCTTGCTATCCAGGGTTGCTTTAGCTGTCTTTGGTTCCATTCTTTCATATAAATTTTTAGATTAATTTTTTTATACCTATGAGAAATTACCATGAAATTTTGATTGGAATTTTGTTTCATTTATAAAATGTTTTTAATGGCATTTTGGCAATATTGATTGCTAGATCCAGCATGGCCTTGGTGGGGACAGAATAATTTGGTTCCTGCTCCTGGGACAGGGCCAGCAGATGTGAGTCTCCAAGAGTGTAGATGGATGGCTGTGGTGAAAATAAGGCTTATTTGTACAATAATGTACATATTTTATGTTCCTCTTTCTAGGAATGTTCTCCATGTTAATGGTAATGACTTCATGATGATCAGAGACAGCGTGAGGCAGAGAGGCGAAAGCATGATAGATATTAATCTTAGCAAAAGCATAAATGCTGGGACCTTCAAGACAGCCCCTTATGGCCATGCAAAAGAACTCTAAAAACATGAGTTCAAAATATATAATTTCTCAACTATGTGTAATATTAAGATGAAATATGAATTATGAAGGGCTTCACAATGTAAGGAACAAAAGCAGCTGTGTTGTGAGCCAACTTGTCAGAAAGATACCAAGGAAGAAAATAAAGAGTTTGGGAATGGTGATCACAGGAAAGCCTACCCAGCTAAGTTTTTTTTTTTTATTAGATATTTTTTAAATTTACATTTCAAATGTTATCCTCTCTCCTAGTTTCTCCTCTGAAAATCTCCAATCCCCCCCCCTGCTCCCCAACCCACCCACTCCTGCTTCCTGGCCCTGGCATTTCCCTATACTAGGGCATAGAACCTTCACACGACCAAGGGCCTCTCCCCGCATTGATGACCAAACTAGGCCATCCTCTGCTACATATACAGCTAGAGCCATGAGTCCCACCATGCTCACAGCCATCCATTGAATGGAGCACAGAGTCCCCAATGAAGGAGCTAAAGAAAGTACCCAAGGAGCTGAAGTGATTTGTAGCCCCATAAGAGGAACAAAAATATGAACCCCCAGAGCTCCCTGGGACTAAACCACCAATCAAAGAAAGTATTTATTTGTTTGTTTGTTTGTTTGTTTGTTTTTATGCTTACAAAGGCAGACAGATTCCTAAGTTCAGAGTTGGCCTGGGAGAGAGCAGGGAAGGTTAGACCAGGGTGGGGAAGAGATGGTAATTTCAGGACGAGGTCCCACCCAGCTAGTTATTGTCTCTGCTTTACAGAGGCAGGCAGGTCTCTGAATGCTTTTGCAATGTTAAAGGAAAATTTGTGCTTGTTTTCTCCTAAGAATTAAGGGGCAGGGATCACTCTGACTCTGATATTGATTCATAGGATAATCAAAAGGAAACCTGAAGTCAATGAATAGATTGGAATGATATGATAAGTCTGGGCTTTTGATCTGCAGGAGATGAACTAGCCAGAGAATATTTCAGAATAGCAAGAGAGAACTTCTTGAAGAATGGAATAAAATACAAGAAATAAAAAGAGAGAGCTATCTGGAGGTCTCCAGAGAAAGCAGAACAGAGGAAAAGCATGCTGGAAAGCTGTTTCCAGAAGGGTAAAGGCTCCAAGCTTCAACCCACAACTTGACTTTGAGATGTTTGTTTTCGCTGTTTCCAGACACCCCAAGCTGAGGCTGGACCTTGACAATTTATTCTTTGTATCCACAAGAAACAAACAATCCAATTTAAAAATGGACTATAGAACTAAACAGAGAATCCTCAAATAAGAATAAAAAAATAGTTACCTACTAATTTACATAGCATTCAACATTGGCCATCAAGAACATGCAGAGTAAAACCACTTTCAGGTCTCATCTACCTTCAGTTAGAATAGTCATCATAAAACATTTCAACAAATGTTGCTTTGGATGTGGGTAAAAAAGGGAGCTTGCATGATGTTGGTGAATGTATAACCTAGTGCAGCCACTTTGGAAATTTATAAATGACTTACACTGAAATAACAAGGCATAAATTATATCACTTGAATTCTTTTTTAAATAATTGAGAGTTGCTTTGGTGCTCAAACCCAAACTTGGGTGCATATGTAGCTAAACATCCATTTACATGGTGACATAATTTAAGATTGAATAAATGCAATGCAATGCATTTATGCAAACGTGTATATACCTATTACACTTTTGTTAAAACAAATTCCAAAATATACTACTAAATTAAAACAAAAATTAGAACAAGAACATAAAGAAAAAGACCCAACTTTTGTGTAAGGAAAGCTAGAACTATCAGAATGAAATTGTATCATTTAGAATAGATGTAAAAAAATTACAAAACGACATTGAAAGTAATAGAAGTGCTTACTTGTGTCTTTATCCAAACAAAAAACAAACTATATTTACTCTAAAATATTTGTTCACTAATTTTATAAATGTTAGCAGATTTTCCGATCTACAGTAATTAATACTGAACACTTTTCACCCTGGCACTCTCCCATTTCCCTACCACCTCTATCTTCCCCTCGCCTCTTTCTTAAAAATCATTTCCTCAAACTCATCAATTTGTTTTATGATCCACTATGTCCATCTAGGTTCATCTCGATAGCCATATCTTTGGAGTTTCTTGTTAGAGATTGACGGGCACACGACATGACCCCTCTCCTAGATTCTGCCAGTAGCTGATATTTCAGTAACTCGTAAAACGTACATAGCAGATCCTTATGAATACTCCCCAGTATATAACAAAGTTTAGAAAGAGCAAGTTTTGTGCAGGTCCAGTAAAGGTAACCCCTGTTGCTTTGAATTCATGATCTCAAAGTCACCTAACCCTTAAAGTAGGTAGTGTAAGTAAATGTCCCATTTTTCATTGTTAAACCCTTCTGGTAGCACTTATTTTCAGCATTGTGAGTTATGGGTTAACCACTATTCACTGCAAGAAAGGATCTCTGAATAAGGCTGAAGCAGCATTTCTCTGTCATATGAGCATTTATCTATCAAAAATATATAGGAGGCAGTTTAATGCTTTGGTCAGTTTAGTCAGATAATAGTATCAGATTCCTCACTGTGTCCGAGACCTCACAACCATAAGTTGTTAGTTAAGCTTGCAATAACGTTCAAAGATTCCCTCATGTGGAGAGCTCCTCTACCCTTACCAGGAAGCAGTTTATTACTCCCATAAAACGTGTGCGATTGTGACACAGGGGATCATATCTAGTTCACTAATTGGATCTGCCATTGGAAATGGGTTAGACCACTAACATCTTTTTCTCTCTAGCTGCTTATGTTCATACTCACAAAGTCTATTAGCCTTAGCTAGCACGGTCTCTTCAGTGGAGAAGAATAAAAGCAGAAAATCATGGCTGCCCAATATGCAAAGAATAAGGTATGGGTGAAAGCTTAGCCCTAAGCAAAACATTTTAATCCTCTCTCTAAGGTTCAGGAAACATAGAAGGCATAACAAAACCAAGTCAGAAGAAGGCTGTCAAATGTCACCCATGACATATTCATTACAATCATGAACTCACAGCTGTCATCACTGGGAATAGGCATGACAAGACTGGTACTCTCAATAGTCAATCATGAGTCCTGAAAGAGGTCAAAGTGTCACATCCTTCCCCGCTGAATTATCAGCTACTTAAGGATTCTGGGACAGGAAAGTCATTGTCTGCAGATATGTCCTCACAGCTGAGGCAAGAGTGCTCCAGTGGCTATGTTTAAAGGCAGGACACACAGACAAGCTTTGTCAAAATCAAGGTTCAGCCAATCATAATACAAATTTGATGAAAATATGAGACTGTTAAGGAAGAAATTTAATATAAATATGTATCTCCATTGCAGTGTAAATTTATGTGTATTTATCAAAAGAAAGACTTGCACCTCACTTCACAGATGGCTGCTCACTGAATTTCATAATCAAACCCACTCACCCTGATTCAGGATACAGAGAAGATCTCTTTAAAGGGTTTGGCATGTGTCACCCATAACTGATCAGCGCTGATCATAATCATAAAGATGCAGTCCTCAATACCATAAAAACTTACATTGAAACCCTATGAGATCAAAATCTCTCAAGTACAAAACTTCAAAAGATCAGAGTATCAGAAGTTACAATCTTGGGAGCTTAATCTTATAATCTGGAGAGTCTAAATCTTGAAAACCAAAACACACATTTTTTTAAAGTTACATAAGGTGTAGAAAGTCAGATCCTGTGGAAAGGATTACTCTGTTTGTAATTGTGCAAACTTATTCACTCTTATGCTCTTCTAACCCTTCATGCAGAAGACCATATCTCACTTCAAAAATCGTCTCATCCAAGGATAAAAACAGAGGCCCAAGCTCAGTGACCTCGTGAGCCACATTCCTGCTGATGAAGGGATTTGGACGGAGTTCCAGAACACAAGAACTAGTGAAATGTGAAATCTTATTAGTTATAAACTTCAGGGTTAAGGACTGTTTTCTCACATCACTAAAATAAATATAAAATGTAGCACATACTCTGCCTTAGATAATATGAGGTTCTTTCATAATTGTTCCCAATATTTTTTAAAATTTAATAGATAAATGAATTATCTATTAATGACTACCCAAGTTAATTAAATTAATTAATATAAAAAACAATTTAAAATATTTTACGATTTTTTAATCCAAAAATAAAAATAAAATCAAGTGATGTAACAAATACTTGATTACTTATGGGGCTTTTAATATTTTGATAGAATATTCAAACCATAATGACAGATTTGGAATTTAGGCAGGTTCAAGGTTTCTCATGATAAACTTAAAAGCTTGAGCAGTATGTTTTATTTTTTTCTAACTAGACTAGAGTATTTGTGAGAAATTTCAAAGTTAAATTGGCTACATGATATTACCTTAAGAAAGATGAATAAATAAATAAATAAATAAATAAATAAATAAATACATAAATGTTATTTGGACTTACTAAAGGGGCATGCTTCTGTACTCACAGTAATTATAAACCAATCTGAAGTATATAATAAGATGGTGTCTCAAAAGTCAATAAATATCAAACATAAAACAATTTTGTCCTCTAAATCATTCCTTTCATCTTATGAAATTCAAAGGACCATTAAGTTAATCAAAGGCATACTGGTCTGCAGAAGTTCTCTAAGTTGCAAAATAGTGGAAAAAAATGTGTGTACTAGAATAAAGATATCCATTAATTTTTTTTATTTCTTTATTTTTAGTGCATGTGTTTGGTCCGTGCCCCTGTGTGTGCATATGTGTGTGCCAGGGCATTTATGAAGATCAGAGGACAACTTGCAAGAGTCATTTCTGTCATTCAACCAGATGAGTTATTGAGAGCAAACTCAGGTCTTTAGATTGGAAGCAATGTCCCTGCTTCACTGTGTTACTTTTATTCAGTATATTCATAGAATTATGAATATTACATATTTATCAGTTATATGTCTGCAAAATTTTGTGTAGAAGTAACAATAAAATGTATCCTATATAACTAAAATTAATCTGTTACAGAGAACATATGGGAAATATGAAATATGAATTAAGAAAGCTCAGGTGTCATTCAAATAATAGTTAAATGTCAAAAAGAGAATCACCAAGTGAGAGACCTTTAGCTCAGTGGTAGAGCATTTGCATAAAGTTTACTATGCCCTGACTTGGAATGCCAGTATTCAAAACAAAACAAAACAAAACAAAACAAAACAAAACAAAACCAACACCTAATAGAACCTAAACACCAAGCACGAGCTATGCTATGGTACAATACAAAAGCCTAATGGAGATAACACTGAAATTGTACTAGATCCTGTGTAGTGTCCACACATCTTCCTTAAAGTACATAGATCTCTTTCTGGCATTCACAATAGTGTCTGCGTTTGGTATATGGGATGGAACTCCAGGTGGGGCAGTTTCTGGCTGGTCATTCCTTCAGTCTCTGCTCCACACTTTGTGTCTGTAACTCCTTCCATGGGTATTTTGTTCCCCCTTCTAAGAAGGATCAAAGTATCCACACTTTGGTCTTCCTTCTTGAGTTTCATGTGTTTTGCGAATTGTATCTTGGGTAGTCAGAGCTTCTGGGCTAATATCCATTTATCAGTGAGTGAATATCATGTGTGTTCTTTTGTGACTGGATCACCTTACTCAGGATGAAACCCTCCAGATCCATCCATTTGTTGAAGAATTTCATAAATACATTGTTTTTAATAGCCGTATAGTACTCCATTAAGTAAACTATCACATTTTATGTATCCATTCCTCTGTTGAGGGACATCTGGGTTCTTTTCAGCTTCTGGGTATTATAAATAAGGCTGCTTTGAGCATAGTGGAGCATGTGTCCTTATTATATGTTGGAGCAACCACCAAACCCAGACACTATTGTGGATGCCAACAAGAGCTTGCTGACAGTAGCATGATAATAGCTGTCCTCTGAAAGGCTCTGCCAGTGTCTGACAAATACAGAAGTGGATGCTCACAGCAATCCATTGGATGGAGCACAGGGTCCCCAATGAAGAAGATAGAGAAAGGAACTGAAGAATTTTTCAAGTATTAATATTTTATTTTTGTTTCTTTTTCTTTTAGTTTCCAGTTTTTAGGTTTTTTCCATCTTTTTAAGCTTACAAGTTTATATTTTATTAAATCGTGTGCTATATATTTCATTTTACATCATTTCCTCTTTTTTCCATTTTTTATTAGGTATTTAGCTCATTTACATTTCCAATGCTATACCAAAAGTCCCCCATACCCACCCACCCCCACACTCCTACCCACCCACTCCCCCTTTTTGGCACTGGCGTTCCCCTGTACTGGGGCATATAAAGTTTGCAAGTCCAGTGGGCCTCTCTTTCCAGTGATGGCCGACTAGGCCATCTTTTGATACATATGCAGCTAGAGTCAAGAGCTCTGGGGTACTGGTTAGGTCATATTGTTGTTCCACCTATAGGGATGCAGATCCCTTTAGCTCCTTGGGTACTTTCTCTAGTTCCTCCATTGGGGACCCTGTGATCCATCCAATAGCTGACTGTGAGCATCCACTTCTGTGTTTGCTAGGCCCTGGCATAGTCTCGCAAGAGACAGCTACATCTGGGTCCTTTCGATAAAATCTTGCTAGTGTATGCAATGGTGTCAGCGTTTGGATGCTGATTATGGGGTGGATCCCTGGATATGGCAGTCTCTACATGGTCCATCATTTCATCTCAGCTCCAAACTTTGTCTCTGTAACTCCTTCCATGGGTGTTTTGTTCCCACTTCTAAGGAGGGGCATAGTGTCCACACTTCAGTCTTCATTTTTCTTGAGTTTCATGTGTTTAGGAAATTGTATCTTATATCTTGGGTATCCTAGGTTTTGGGCTAATATCCACTTATCAGTGAGTACATATTGTGTGAGTTCCTTTGTGAATGTGTTACCTCACTCAGGATGATGCCCTCCAGGTCCATCCATTTGGCTAGGAATTTCATAAATTCATTCTTTTTAATAGCTGAGTAGTACTCCATTGTGTAGATGTACCACATTTTCTGTATCCATTCCTCTGTTGAGCGGCATCTGGGTTCTTTCCAGTTTCTGGCTATTATAAATAAGGCTGCTATGAACATAGTGGAGCATGTGTCCTTCTTACCAGTTGGGGCATCTTCTGGATATATGCCCAGGAGAGGTATTGCTGGATCCTCCAGTAGTACTATGTCCAATTTTCTGAGGAACTGCCAGACTGATTTCCAGAGTGGTTGTACAAGCCTGCAATCCCACCAACAATGGAGGAGTGTTCCTCTTTCTCCACATCCTCGCCAGCATCTGCTGTCACCTGAATTTTTGACTTAGACATTCTGACTGGTGTGAGGTGGAATTTCAGGGTTGTTTTGATTTGCATTTCCCTGATGATTAAGGATGTTGAACATTTTTTCAGGTGCTTCTCTGCCATTCGGTATTCCTCAGGTGAGAATTCTTTGTTCAGTTCTGAGCCCCATTTTTTAATGGGGTTATTTGATTTTCTGAAGTCCACCTTCTTGAGTTCTTTATATATGTTGGATATTAGTCCCCCATCTGATTTAGGATAGGTAAAGATCCTTTCTCAATCTGTTGGTGGTCTTTTTGTATTATTGACGGTGTCTTTTGCCTTGCAGAAACTTTGGAGCTTCATTAGGTCCCATTTGTCAATTCTCGATCTTACAGCACAAGCCATTGCTGTTCTGTTCAGGAATTTTTCCCCTGTGCCCATATCTTCAAGGCTTTTCCCCACTTTCTCCTCTATAAGTTTCAATGTATCTGGTTTTTTGTGAAGTTCCTTGATCCACTTAGATTTGACCTTAGTACAAGGAGATAAGTATGGATCGATTCGCATTCTTCTACATGATAACAACCAGTTGTGCCAGCACCAATTGTTGAAAATGCTGTCTTTCTTCCACTGGATGGTTTTAGCTCCCTTGTCGAAGATCAAGTGACCATAGGTGTGCGGGTTCATTTCTGGGTCTTCAATTCTATTCCATTGGTCTACTTGTCTGTCTCTATACCAGTACCATGAAGTTTTTATCACAATTGCTCTGTAGTAAACCTTTAGGTCAGGCATGGTGATTCCACCAGAGGTTCTTTTATCCTTGAGAAGAGTTTTTGCTATCCTAGGTTTTTTACTATTCCAGATGAATTTGCAAATTGCTCCTTCTAATTCGTTGAAGAATTGAGTTGGAATTTTGATGAGGATTGCATTGAATCTGTAGATTGCTTTTGGCAAGATAGCCATTTTTACAATGTTGATCCTGCCAATCCATGAGCATGGGAGATCTTTCCATCTTCTGAGATCTTTTTTAATTTCTTTCTTTAGAGACTTGAAGTTTTTTTCCTACAGATTTTCACTTCCTTAGTTAGAGTCATGCCGAGATATTTTATATATTATTTGTGACTATTGAGAATGGTGTTGTTTCCCTAATTTCTTTCTCAGCCTGTTTATTCTTTGTGTAGAGAAAGGCCATTGACTTGTTTGAGTTTATTTTATATCCAGCTACTTCACCGAAGCTGTTTATCAGGTTTAGGAGTTCTCAGGTGGAATTTTTAGGGTCACTTATATATACTATCATATCATCTGCAAAAAGTGATATTTTGACTTCCTCTTTTCCAATTTGTATCCCCTTGATCTCCTTTTGTTGTCGAATTGCTCTGGCTAATACTTCAAGTACTATGTTGAAAAGGTAGGGAGAAAGTGGGCAGCCTTGTCTAGTCCCTGATTTTAGTGGCATTGCTTCCAGCTTCTCTCCATTTACTTTGATGTTGGCTACTGGATTGCTATAGATTGCTTTTATCTTGTTTAGGTATGGGCCTTGAATTCCTGATCTTTCCAACACTTTTATCATGAATGGGTGTTGGATCTTGGAAATGCTTTTTCTGCATCTAACGAGATGATCATGTGGTTTTTGTCTTTGAGTTTGTTTATATAATGGATTACATTGATGGATTTTCATATATTAAACCATCCCTGCATCCCTGGAATAAAACCTACTTGGTCAGGATGGATGATTGCTTTAATGTGTTCTTGGATTCGGTTAGCGAGAATTTTATTGAGGATTTTTGCATCGATATTCATAAGAGAAATTGGTCTGAAGTTATTTATCTTTGTTGGATCTTTCTGTGGTTTAGGTATCAGAGTAATAGTGGCTTCATAAAATGAATTGGGTAGAGTACCTTCTACTTCTATTTTGTGAAATAGTTTGTGCAGAACTGGAATTAGATCTTCTTTGAAGGTCTGATAGAACTCTGCACTATACCCGTCTGGTCTTGGGCTTTTTTTGGCTGGGAGACTATTAATAACTGCTTCTATTTCTTTAGGGGATATGGGACTGTTTAGATGGTCAACTTGATCCTGATTCAACTTTGGTGCCTGGTATCTGTCCAGAAATTTGTCCATATCCTCCCGGTTTTCCAGTTTTGTTGAGTATAGCCTTTTGTAGAAGGATCTGATGGTGTTTTGGATTTCTTCAGTATCTGTTGTTATGTCTCCCTTTTCATTTCTGATTTTGTTAATTAGGAGACTGTCCCTGTGTCCTTTAGTGAATCTAGCTAAGGGTTTATCTATCTTGTTGATTTTCTCAAAGAACAAACTCCTCGTTTGGTTAATTCTTTGAATAGTTCTTGTTTCCACTTGGTTGATTTCACCCCTGAGTTTGATTATTTCCTGCTGTCTACTCCTCTTGGGTGAATTTGCTTCCTTTTTTTCTAGAGCTTTTAGATGTGTTGTCAAGCTGCTAGTATGTGCTCTCTCCCGTTTCCTCTTGGAGGCACTCAGAGCTATGAGTTTCCCTCTTGGAAATGCTTTCATTGTGTCCCATAGGTTTGGGTACATTGTGGCTTCATTTTCATTAAACTCTAAAAAGTCTTTAATTTCTTTCTTTATTCCTTCCTTGACCAAGGTATCATTGAGAAGAGTGTTGTTCAATTTCCACGTGAATGTTGGCTTTCCATTATTTATGTTGTTATTGAAGATCAGTCTTAGGCCATGGTGGTCTGATAGGATACATGGGACAATTTCAATATTTTTGTATCTGTTGAGGCCTGTTTTGTGACCAATTATATGTTCAATTTTGGAGAAGGTACCATGAGGTCCTGAGAAGAAGGTATATCCTTTTGTTTTAGGATACAATGTTCTGTAGATATCTGTCAGATCCATTTGTTTCATCACTTCTGTTAGTTTCACTGTGTCCCTGTTTAGTTTCTGTTTCCACGATCTGTCCATTGATGAAAGTGGTGTGTTGAAGTCTCCCACTATTATTGTGTGAGGTGCAATGTGTGCTTTGAGCTTTACTAAAGTGTCTTTAATGAATGTGGCTGCCCTTGCATTTGGAGCGTAGATATTCAGAATTGAGAGTTCCTCTTGGAGGATTTTACCTTTGATGAGTAGGAAGTGTCCCTCCTTGTCTTTTTTGATAACTTTGGGTTGGAAGTCGATTTTATCCGATATTAGAATGGCTACTCCAGCTTGTTTCTTCAGACCATTTGCTTGGAAAATTGTTTTCCAGCCTTTCACTCTGAGGTAGTGTCTGTCTTTTTCCCTGAGATGGGTTTCCTGTAAGCAGCAGAATGTTGGGTCCTGTTTGTGTAGCCAGTCTGTTAGTCTATGTCTTTTTATTGGGGGATTGAGTCCATTGATATTAAGAGATATTAAGGAAAAGTAATTGTTGCTTCCTTTTATTTTTGTTGTTTGAGTTGGCATTCTGTTCTTGTGGCTGTCTTCTTTTTGGTTTGTTGAGGGATTACTTTCTTGCTTGTTCTAGGGTGTGATTTCTGTCCTTGTATTGCTTCTTTTCTGTTATTATCCTTTGAAGGGCTGGATTCTTGGAAAGATATTGTGTGAATTTGGTTTTGTCGTGGAATACTTTGGTTTCTCCATCTATGGTAATTGAGAGTTTGGCCGGGTATAGTAGCCTGGGCTGGCATTTGTGCTCTCTTAGTGTCTGTATAACATCTCCAGGCTCTTCTGGCTTTCATAGTCTCTGGTGAAAAGTCTGGTGTAATTCTGATAGGCTTGCCTTTATATGTTACTTGACCTTTCTCCCTTACTGCTTTTAATATTCTATCTTTATTTAGTGCATTTTTTGTTCTGATTATTATGTGTCGGGAGGAATTTCTTTTCTGGTCCAGTCTATTTGGAGTTCTGTATGCTTCTTGTATGATCATGGGCATCTCTTTCTTTATGTTTGGGAAGTTTTCTTCTATTATTTTGTTGAAGATATTAGCTGGCCCTTTAAGTTGGAAATCTTCATTCTCATCAATTCCTATTATCCGTAGGTATGGTCTTCTCATTGTGTCCTGGATTTCCTGGATGTTTTGAGTTAGGATCCTTTTGCATTTTGTATTTTCTTTGACTGTTGTGTCGATGTTCTCTATGGAATCTTCTGCACCTGAGATTCTCTCTTCCATTTCTTATATTCTGTTGCTGATGCTCGCATCTATGGTTCCAGATCTCTTTCCTAGGGTTTCTATCTCCAGCATTGCTTTGCTTTGGGTTTTCTTTATTGTGTCTACTTCCCTTTTTAGTTCTAGTATGGTTTTGTTCATTTCCATCACCTGTTTGGATGTGTTTTCCTGTTTTTCTTTAAGGACTTCTACCTGTTTGGTTGTGTTTTCCTGCTTTTCTTTAAGGGCCTGTAACTCTTTAGCAGTGCTCTCCTGTAATTCTTTAAGTGACTTATGAAAGTCCTTCTTGATGTCCTCTATCATCATCATGAGAAATGTTTTTAAATCTGTGTCTAGATTTTCGGTTGTGTTGGGGTGCCCAGGACTAGGTGGGATGGGAGTGCTGCGTTCTGATGATGGTGAGTGGTCTTGATTTCTGTTAGTAGGATTTTTACGTTTGCCTTTCGCCATCTGGTAATCTCTGAAGCTAGCTGTTATAGTTGTCTCTGTTAAGAGCTTGTTCTTCAGGTGACTCTTTTAGCCTCTATAAGCAGACCAGAGGTCTTAGGATCCGTGGGGAATCCTGTGTGGGCCCTTGCGCGTGTCGGGCGACTCTGCTGGCAAGGTAGCCCAGGGCTAGAGTGGAGCGGAAGGGGCTTGTGCCCCAGGTCAGGCCCGGGTAGATTGCTTCCCTATTTACCGCAGTCTCAGGTTCCGCGCGATTGGTTTGGGGCAGGTGCTGTGTTCCACTCACCAGAGGTCTTAGGATCCCGTGGGGAATCCTGTGTGGGCCCTTGCGGGTGTTGGGTGACTCTGCTGGCAAGGTAGCCCTGGGGCTCGAGTGGAGCAGAAGGGGCTTGTGCCACATCATTTCCAATAGGAGAGTAAAATATGAAGACAAATGAAGTAATAAGTAAATTTATTTTATTCTTTCACACATTTCTCAAGGATTAATTTTATATGTTTTACACTTAGAAAAGTGTTATGGTATACCTGATAGTTTATGCTTGTAAAAGTTCAAAACTGTACAAATGTTGTTAATGTTAATTGGGCAAAATGATGATAAAATATAATGGACTGTATTTTTTATATGTTTTGAGCATATATTGCCTGCTAAGATGTTTATACACTATTTTAATTAATTATAAATTATTTTACAAAGAGCTTGGTGTGTTCAAACTGTACATATTTTGTGTTTGAGAATTTTAAAAGAGACAATATGACATATAGAATTATGGTTTTTATTATTATAAACTAATGAGAAATAAGAACTTTAAGGAATTATAGTTATACTCTTACCTATAGTTAGGGAATTATAGTTATACTCTTACCTATAGTTAGGGAATTGTAGTTATACTAGTTAACTCTTAGTTTGTTTCTTTGTGGTTTTTTGTTTGCTTATTTTGGTTGTCCAGTGTCATCACTGAAAACTTATAAGAAGGTAAAATTATATATACCAAACAGGTTATATTTAGCAATATATATGCATATACATATACACATATACTCTCAAAGGCAATTACTGAAGAAAAAGAAGTAATGAATTAGAAGGAAAGTATGGAGGGATACATGGGAGGGTACTGAAGGAGAAAAGGAGACAGAGACATGATAATGTAGTTTAAAAATATTTTGTCATGTTGCCACAATGTAAATGATATTGAGTCCCTTTCTTATTAGTAGAAATTCATTGGTATAATTCAAAACCAATTAATAAAATTTCATAACAGATTCTGTATGTTATGTTCTCTCTATTGGCTGCTTGCAACTGTGACAAAATTTCTAACAGAAACAATGGTAGGAAAAGAGGTTGTATTTTGCTTCACAATTTCAGAAGGTAATTCATCTTGGCTAAGCAAATGTGGAAACAGGGTGGCTCTATTTGTGCTGATAGAATTTTGAGGGACAGCTTGTTCATATTGTACTTAATCAGAATTTGAAACAAGAACAATTTTCACACAGTTTGTAATTTATGGCTTCTTTTTTATTAGGTGTTTATTCCAGTTTGAGATATATATATATATATATCTCAAACTGGAATAACACAGCCAAAATGGTTGATGTAAGGTAACATGAATGATCTCTAGTACGATTTTTGACAAAGTTTTGTTCTAGTGTTCTCATGAACCTTATTTCTATGCCTTTATTTCTATTGTTTTTCTTTCCTTTCACACTTCCAATAGGTTAGGCTATCAAGTGTACTGGATTCTAGCACTTCTCTGACCTTCAGGTCCAAATTCTTCCCCATTGCTAAGAAGTATCAATATCAAAAGTAAATTTTCCAGTGGCAATTCTCAGTATTAGTTACTTTTCTCAGTGCTGTGACAAAATGCCTGACATAAATAACTTAAGGGAGGAAAGACATTATTTTGATTGTGTTTACCTTAATCTATCATAGTGGAGAAATAACACGGCTTGGCAGCAAGATCTTGTGGCATGCTGACCCTGTCCTTTCTGGACTGGGAAGCATACTAGATTGTAGTAATAGAGCTCTGTTATAACCCTCCAAAAGCCACACCCAATGACTCAACACTTGACACCAGATTTCCTGCCCCAGCTACTCCAATAGAGTTATAGCACTGGAAGTTTTGCATCACTTTGGACTCAATAATAATAAACTTAGAGTCATCAATAATTCAGCAATATCATATTATGAAAAAGAAATTTTAAAAAATCACTTCTCTACGATCTAATTTAACCAAGTTACTGGCCAGATTGGAATAATCTAAAACCGTATCATATGTCTTTCATTGTTATCTATTGAATGAGGCTTGGCCTGAAGACTATCTTATCTGTCCCTGTGTCTGTGTTGCTAGTAAAGTACTTTGCTCTTTCTTTAACTGAATATTATAGACGTTATCACATGGGAAGCAATCAGGAATAATTTATAAAAGTCTTTAACAGAGTTTAAAAGGGATTAATAGCTGACCTCAACTGACCTCAACTGACTCCAACTGACCAAGTAACAAAGGAACCAATGCTTTCAAGTAATATGCACATGTCACATTCAAAATGTATGGTGAATGCTATTGTTTTAAAATGCTTTTTGACTATATTTTCTGGAACTGTAGCATCCATATGGGCATGCATATTTCTTAAACTTGATTATGTGGAAAATCTCAGAGAAATAAATTTGTTTACTATATTGTTCTCTTAAAGGCAATTTAAACAAACAGGGTGACTACATAGTAGGATGCCAGTCTTAAGTTTAAAGTGACCTCAAGATGTTTTATTAACTCTATAATGTACATTATTTACTATGAAGTGCAGCAAAATTTCCAGTCTTTTGGAATAGGAGATATTTTTTACAATAAAGAATGACCATAAAATTATTGTTCAAATACATGGGAAATATTTCACATTCAAATAGTACTAACAGGTACCATTATTTTTAATATATACCAACTATTAGAATCTCTATAGAGTTATAGAATATTAAATTCATTCCCGTTGACATCAAGAAAAAGAAAACAGCTCTTTTATCTTCTATAGGACAATAAATGAGAAATGAAATAGAAAAATTAAACATCAGACAGGCAAAAACAATTTGTCACCTAAAAGGAAGATAAGCAATTATGGACTACAAATGGGTCTGCATATAAATTATTAGTATTGTCTTATATTTCATCCTTGCTATAAATATAAAAATTAAAGCAAATCTACTAATATGTCTAGTTTGTGGAAATATTTATTAATCTTAATAATTTTGTAATACTATTTATAAGGGCACACAAAACAGTGACATTTGTAAACAGGGCCGATAAAATTTATCTGATTTTACTTAAAGAAAGAGCATGAGATATAATTTACAGGAATTAAAGGAGTCTTAATTAGTTGGAAGCTTTACCATATTATATCAAGAAAAGAAAGCACTTCAACTTTGTCACTTGACCTTCCATTTCATCATTCTTACCAACACATTTACAATTTGCATTTTATCACTTTTTATTATCTTCTCAAAATGATTGAAAAAAAATCAACAAACGTTTAAGATTATCAGAGATATGCATGTTGATTATCACAGTGAATCTGGTCTAACATATGACATTTCAAATCTACATGAAATAATTTACATTTAGAGAATATATAGAAATTTGATGAACAAGAGTCCCAGTAAAGTGTGTAAATTTTTAAACAGAAAATATTTACTACAGGAAGTAAATATTCAGCTTTTTTTTTTTTTTTTTTAAATGCTACTGTGTTCTCAGAATTCAATACAAAACGAAGGTAATTTGAGCCGGGCGTGGTAGCACACACCTTTAATCCCAGAACTTGGGAGGCAGAGGCAGGCGGATTTCTGAGTTCGAGGACAGCCTGGTCTACAAAGTGAGCTCTAGGACAGCCACCGCTACACAGAGAAACCCTGTCTCAAAAAAAAAAAAAAAAAAAAAAAAAAAAGGTAATTTGAAGAACACTTCAAATATTATATAAAATAATGTTCTGTTTGATAATAGATCAAACGTGAAAGGACAGGTATGCACTCTAATAGTCCAGATCATAGCTATAATTTTGAAGTAGGAGGTATCTAAGAGAAAACAAAGCCCATAAAGAAATAAAGATACAGAATTAACTTTGGTGAAATGACAAACTACACAAATACAACAGTAAATGAAAATATAGATGATTCTAATATAATATTTAGCAGCACTATTCAAATAAGCTAAAAATTTGCAGAGAAAAGGCTGATTTAAGATCTGAAGAAGAAAATATTCCCAATAAGACTGGCTCATTTTATCAAACCAATATAAAGAATGCCACATGAGAAGTTTTATTAAATAACCTAGAAGGTAAATGAAAATACTTCCAGTAACCAATGTTAGGGAAGTTCTAGCAATAAAAGAATTAGCCTCCATGTCTAATCTGGAGAAAACTTAAAGTTAAAACCAGTAAACATTGAAAAAAATGCCCTAATGGTAATTTTGGCTAAGAACCTCTCTATCTTTCATCTATTTGTCTGGCTGCATTATGACCATACATTGTCAAAAGTTGGTACAACCCTGAGCGGTGGTAAAATTCCAGCAAAAGCTTCCTATCTGCTATGATACATCTGCATTTTCCAGGCATTATATCATTAACAGCAGAAACCTGTGTGAGAAATAGTACTTGCAAACACCTTCCAAAATAATCATTCCTTCTCACTCAAGAGAGCTAAAAGGTAAGCGTATGTACTGAATACAGAACATGATTATAAAATACCATTTTAAACACTTCCTTAGTTTGAGAAGGCAGAGTTTTTCTAAATTGAATGTGAGATAGGTGTTCTAAACTTGTAATAAATAAGTTTAATTTGCATAATTTTAGTAAGGATTTAAGAAAAGGAAGTTCCAAATTATATGTAAACAAAAATCTTTTGTTTATATTTATTATATTTGCCTGGAAAAAATATGATTGTACTACATACACTTAAAGGTACTGTTATTTCAGTAATAGTAATGTACAGATATAAAAACTCAAAGGGAAAGTTTAATATTGAATTTTCGATTTCCTCTTTTGTAGAAAACATACCCATAAGAAAAATTCCATGATATTGGCTATATGCCTAGCTGTTTTTATAAAAAACCAATATTCATGAATTCTAGCAACTTGAGCTTAGGTCCAGATCCTTATAGGTATTTTCAATTTTTGTTTTTCAGTTATTTAAGCTTCATAATTCATATGCCATGATAAATTAATTTGTTAATTATATTTGTCAAAACTTCCAAAAGTGTTATTATTTTGAAAGGTAATTATCATTAAATTCAATGTAATCTAAATTGATAATTGTTAGATTGTGTGTGTGATATATGGATAATCTCAAATGTATTTGGCATTAACTAAAAATTTAATTTAAGCAGCTAGTGTAAAAACAGTGTTTCAAGTGTCTGTTGGCATGTTTTACGGTCTTAATGAACACCAGACAGATTTAGTTTGTCAGGAGAGTAGAATCTTTTAAAAGCTCTGGTCTTTTTGGACTTCAGTTGATCACAGGTTTTGAAGCAGTAGGGTTACAACCCAGGTATATTTGGTTCCCTCCAGTTGAGAGGAAAATCTTATATTGTGTTTATTAACTTGCCTGCACATAGATATACTGAGCTATGAAAACAAATAGGAATTCCCAATAAAATAAAAATGGGCAAAAAAACCTAGAGCTAGATTTGTGAGAAAATCCATGTTATTAGAGTCAGAAAAATGGATATAGGTTTGATGTAGCAAAAGGGCTATTGTTACAGATGGATTGGTAATAAATAAACTCAGATAAATTATCACCAGAATGATGAAGACATATGTTAACTCTAAAATTAAGGGTCCAAATAAGAGTAGAACTAAAAAAGCAATCACTCAATTTAGCAATGTGATGTTTTGACAATTGAGGTCAGAGCATGGTCAGTGCCCTTGAATTGTACTGAACCAGGTAATTGAAAGATTGGAGTAATAGTGAGACTAAAGGAAGTTGAGCTACAAACATCGGTGAGAATGTATTTTATTACTTGTGCATTTTTAAAGTAATGATGTAGCAGAAAGGGTCAAGTTGGAAACACCTGACATAATGGTCGTAATCAAAGAAAAAAACATCCTCTATGTCCATGAAGGAGTACTAGTCAGAGAAAATTCTAATAAGTTCATTTAACATGAAAGGTCATGTGCCCAGAATCGGCCTTTGTGGTAGAAACAGAAAGTGTAGACATCCTCACGTCACTGAGAAAAGGAACAGAGACAGTTATCCCAGAGGACAAAACTATGCTTCAGGTAGGTCAAATTTTGGCCTAGACTGTGTTAAATCTGTTTTAGGTTTGACATATATTTTATTAGTTTTTTCTACTAGATTATTTTTCTAATTATTAAGGGTTCCCAAGCAAGCAAAACTAAAATAACTCCCTTAATCCAGGTAGAAATGCATGGATAATTTTAAGGGAAAAACCTTTCAAAACTGATTATAAAGTCTAATCTATGTAATGAAGGAAATGGAGAATAAGATTTGGACATGTCAGAGTTGTGTTGAAAATTAATATCACATGTTGAGAAGTAAAACACCTCCAAGCCATCTTATTATTCCATACATGAGGATGTATGCATCCTAATTTGATGTTTTCAGGCCATCAGTTCAAAGCTCATTACTATACAAATATCTCTGCTCCATTCCATTTAGATGGTGCCTAAATACAACTTAAGCCATTATTTGCACAGATGTATCCATACAAACCTATTGTAGATTTTCATCCATTGAAGTGAGAATCTACATTCATGAAATGTGTCCAACACTGCCTGATGTTTTACAAATAGGGTATGAATGAGTGCAGGGCCGTTGAGTGGAAAGAAAGGCTAGTTGGGATATTTCTGTAGAGAAATTTTTGTTCATGAAGAGGAAGACGCCATCAAAGTATTGGGATCATAAATGCTTCTTTTGTGGATGTTATTTTAAAGATTAGCTTTTTGCTAGTAGTGAGAGCTGTATTGAGAAGTCATAATATTGCTAAAATAATGTTTGATTTGGAGCGGCCCTTCTTAATTTGCTACTATTCTCTCAGTTGGAGCATTGATCATGGTCTAATTGCAGCTTCTTTTGCTTCCAATTGTGTGCTACCATTCATTTTTTTTCTACAGGCAGCTTTCAGCCACATGGATAATTATATCTAATTTCACGAGTCTCAGAATGAGATTGTGATGCCTAAATGATTTCTTTTGTTTTTTTCATGTTTTTCTCCCTTGCTTACTCTCCCCCATGAATCAAAAATTTCTGCAGATAATGGGTTGTTCATTTTTAAGAAGTATTATTTCATGGAATAAACCTAATAACTTCTCAGGTTCAATGAAAATATTATTTTACAGAAAGCCTTGGCCACTGACATTACTTTCATGTTGGAAGACAGATAGTTGTAATATTTCTAATGCTGTTAATTAAAGCAATATCAGATGTTTATGTCATATTTGAAAGAAAAATGTGCAGGACATTTTTAAATCATCCTCTAGATGAAAGCTGTTGTTTGCTCATCTTCATGAAACTATGCACAAGGCACATATTTACAGGAGAAATATCCAGGCATATGGACTTAGAACATATGTCATTCTATAAAATTACTGTCAAAATGCAAGATGAGAATTACCAGAAAAATACATCAAAATTATTATTTTTTTGAGAAAGTTAGTTATCACTCCCAGGCTCCTCTGCAGTCAGGGCAGAGCTTCCTGGCAGCTAGAACAGCAGGATCCAGCTAATGAGGCAAGTCACCCGTTATCATCACTGTGCTTAGCCTGATTTAGTTATCTGAATCAAAATGACAGACTCAGGAGGAAGGCTCCTGGGAACTTGACTGAAAATGTTATGTTGATGTAACCATGCATTGATCAGTCTGGTGGAGTGATTCTTAGTCTCCATGCCAACAAGAAAAAGAAACAAAAAACAAAACAAAACAAAAAAACTGGGTTAAAGGGCGTGCTTTAGGAAAATGATATTGGGCAAGATATTTTCTTTTGAAACAGACTGAGTTAAACATTGAAATAAGCTTCATGCCCTGACCAACTCAGGGCTTCTCAACACATAAGAGGTTTTATAAAGTAATTTCAGCTTGTCAGGAACAATTTTCCTCTTTCCCTTTAGGATTACTTATAACTTTAGCTTTGCAACTATAACCCATGTTATTGGCAGCCTATTAACTTCATTCCACTGTGAAAGATGAAAGAATTAACTCTTTCAGTCCTCCCCTAGTCTCCCCTAGTCCATTAAATACAGCTAAAGTTCTAAAGTATACTTGACAGGTAAGGGATAAAATTAAGAGGTTTGATAAAAGATGTAAATCACGTAAGGGGGATATGTGCTAATGACATATTGCTGTGACTGTTGAATTGTTGGTTCTCAGTAGAAGAAAGGTGTTGTTGTTGGGTTTTTGGGGTTTTTTGTTTTTGTTTTTTGTTTTGTTTTGTTTTTTTTTTTGTTTTTGTTTTTTTTTTTTTTTTTTTTTTTGTGGATTTTTGGTTTTTCGAGACAGGGTTTCTCTGTATAGCCCTGGCTGTCATGAAACTCACTTCATAGACCAGGCCAGCCTCAAACTCAGAAATCTGCCTGCCTCTGCCTCCCGAGTGCTGGGACTAAAGGCGTGCGCCACCATGCCTGGTTGGTGGTGGTGTTTTATTTCAGGTGGTTAGACACATTTTTCTTTCTCTTAATAGACAAATTATCAATTATCAAAACAATGTTAAGTGTACATTAAAAGCCATATATGAGGAAGAAGAAATTATCTTTCTAAAGATAGAACAATTCAAAATACAAACATTATTCCATCAGAGATAACAATAGTGAGGATGGTGTATAGACATACATTACAAATTTCCATCATAGGGCATCAATAGAAAAAACAAAGGATACACCCACGCAAATTCTTCCAATTGACATACCAGGTTTATTTTATGCTGATGGGGTGAAAAATAAAAAACATCTCTACTGCCTTCACTGCAGTTATTTAAGTTAATTTGATTATAGCATCATGATTTTAATTTTTCTGAAGTGATACATCTTAATGCAAACAAGCATACAACAAAAACAACAAGACAAACAAACAAACAAACAAAAAACAATTGCACCTCACTTTCTGGGGCTTTTGGCAACCTCTCCATACCTGGATAGCAAGTTCTCAGCCATATAAAAGAGTGAAAGAAGAGCCAAGAGGAGGCCACAATCCAAACTTTAACCACATGCTGGAGAGTAAGAGAGTTTATCTGTCGCATACAAGGTTTTTTTTTTTTCCATCTAAATTATAGCACTGCTTTTTTGATTGCCCCTCCTCCCTCTGGTGGCTGTTTTAGTTTTTAATCCATGAGGAGAATAGTCACAGTGTTAAGCATGTACAGTCCGCCTATTACTACCAGTTGTGTGAGTGAGAAACATTCCTCATAGTGTCATGAATTTGAACACTTGGATGACTCCTTTGGGGGAGGTTGTAGAACATTTAGAAGACTGCGACCTAATGGAGAAAGCACATCACTGAAGGCAGGATTGGAGGGTTTACTGCCTCAGTCCGTTTCATATTCTACTTTTCAGTTTCCTATATTGGAATGTTGGCTCTGTTGACTTCCAGTGGAGTTCCTATCCCCTTCAAGGCTTCCGATCCTTGCCCAGACTCTTCCATAAGCATCCCTGACCTATGTCCAGTGTTCGGTTGTGGGTATCTTCATCTGTTTTAGTCAGCGGCTAGGAAGAGCCTCTCAGAGGACAATTATGCTAGGCTCCTGTCTGCAAGTATGACCAATTATAGTTAATAGTGTCAGGAATTGGTATTAGCCTACAGGATGGGTCTCAAGTTGAGCTGGTTATGGGGGCACTACAGTGGATTGGGGGAGGGACAGAAGCAGGGCCAGTGTTTGTGATGTAAATAAGTAAATCAAGTAATTAATTAAAAAGAAACAAGCAAACAGATAATGTCATTGGGTTAGTTTCTGATCTTGTTGCCACCTCCTCAGGCTGTAAAGGACTTTATCCTTTTGGAAACTAAAGTAAACTCTTTCCCTCTTAACATGCTTTTGTTAGAGTACTTCACCTCAATAGAAAAGTAGTTAATTAGTTAATACAATTTAACCTACAGAACAGAATACACAATAGGCACTTAGACTCCACGACAGCCAAAGCTAGTTGAAATGTCTAGCTATCCCTAACAATCTTTGAAGGTATTTAGAAGTCTGCACAAATAGGAATGTAGTGAATGGTCTGACAAAATGAGATGCAGGGTCTAGAAAGCTTGGCTAATTTGATCTGCTCTGCACCCGGATCTAAGTGTAAGTGTTTCTTGTTGGCCTGAAGCCCAGGTGCTTGCAACTAATAAATCCATATATAATAAAAATTGGTCCATACCTCACTTCTTATGTGTATAGAGACCAGAAAAAGATATCTTATCAGGCTATTCTATATAGCTTTATCTTTCTATGGATTATTTGTCTCCTTGCATGCCTTGTCTTGTCTTGTCTTGTCTTGTCTTGTCTTGTCTTTTCTTTTCTTTTCTTTTCTTTTCTTTTCTTTTCTTTTCTTTTCTTTTCTTTTCTTTTCTTTTCTTTCTGCTTTGCTTTGCTTCTCTTTTCTTTTCTTTTTTTTTCTTTTTAAATTATTTTTATTAGATATTTTCTTCATTTAAGTTTCAAATGCTATCCCAAAAATCCCCTATACTCTTCCCCCGTCCTGCTCCCCTACCCACTCACTCCCACTTCTTGACCCTGGCTTTCCCCTGTACTGGGGCATATAAAACTTGCTAGACCAAGGGGCCTCTCTTCCCAATGATGGCCAACTAGGCCATTTTCTGCTACATATGCAGCTAGAGACACTAGTTCTGGGGTTACTGGTTAGTTCATATTGTTGTTATTTGTGACTATTGTGAAGAGTGTTGTTTCCCTAATTTCTTTCTCTGTCTTTTGTGTAGAGAAAAGCTATTGATTTGTTTGAGTTAACTTTATATCCAGCTACTGAGCTGAAGCTGTTTATCAGATTTAGGAGATCTCTGGTGGAATTTTTAGGGTCACTTATATATACTATCATATCATCTGAAAATAGTGACATTTTGCCTCCTCCTTTCCAATTTGTATCCCCTTGATCTCCTTTTGTTGTTGAATTGCTCTGGCTAGGGCTTCAAGTACTATATTGAATAGGTAGGGAGTAAGTGGGCAGCCTTGTCTAGTCCCTGATTTTAGTGGGATTGCTTCCAGCTTCTCTCCATTTACTTTGATGTTGGCTACTGGTTTGCTGTATATCGCTTTTATTTTCTTTAGGTATGGGCCTTGAATTCCTGATCTTTCCATGACTTTTATCATGAAGGGGTATTGGATTTTGTCAAATGCTTTCTCAGCATCTAATGAGATGATCATGTGATTTTTGTCTTTGAGTTTGTTTATATAGTGGATTACTTTGATGGATTTCCTTATATTAAACCATCCCTGCATCCCTGGGATGAAGCCTATTTGGTCATGATGGATGATCGTTTTGATGTGTTGTTGGATTCATTTTGCGAGGATTTTATTGAGTATTTTTTCATCAAAATTCATACGGGAAATTGGTCTGAAGTTCTCTTTCTTTGTTGGATCTTTGTGTGGTTTAGGTATCAGAGTAATTGTGGCTTCATAGAATGAATTGAGTAGAGTACCTTCTGTTTCTATTTTGTGGAATATTTTGAGAAGAGTTGGAATTAGGTCTTCTTTGAAGGTCTGATAGAACTCTGCACTAAACCCATCTGGTCCTGGGCTTTTTTTTTTTGGTTGGGAGACTATTAATGCCTGCTTCTATTTCTTTAGGGGAAATAGGACTGTTTAGATCGTTAATCTGATCCTGATTTGACTTTGGTACGTCGTATCTGTTTAGGAAGTTCTCCATTTCATCCAGGTTTTCCAGTTTTGTTGAGTATAGCCTTTTGTAGTAGGATCTGATGATGTTTTGGATTTCCTCAGGATCTGTTGTTATGTCTCCTTTTTCATTTTTGATTTTGTTAATTAGGGTACTGTCCCTCTGCCCTCTAGTTAGTCTGACTAAGGGTTTATCTATCTTGTTGCTTTTCTCAAAGAACCAGCTCCTGGTTTGGTTGATTCTTTGTATAGTTCTTTTTGTTTCCACTTGGTTGATTTCTGCCCTAACTTTGATTATTTCCTGCTGTCTACTCCTCTTTGGTGAATTTGCTTCCTTTTGTTCTAGAGCTTCTAGGTGTGCTGTCAGACTGTTAGTGTATGCTCTCTCTAGTTACTTTTTGGAGGCACTAAGGGCTATGAGTTTTCCTCTTAGGACTGCTTTTTTGTGTCCCATAAGTTTGGGTATGTTGTGGCTTCATTTTCATTAAACTCTAAAAAGTCGTTAATTTCTTCCTTTATTTCTTCCTTGACAAAGGTATCATTGAGAAGAGTGTTGTTCAGTTTCCATGTGAATGTTGGCTTTCTATTATTTATGCTGTTATTGAAGATCAGCCTTATTCCATGGTGATCAAATATGATGCATGGGATAATTTCAATATTTTTGTATCTGTTGAGGCCTGAGTTCTGGGGTCAGAACCTTCCCTGTAGGCCATCTCTCCTCTGGCAAGGAATGTGCCCAGCAATCTGGGTCTTAGCTCTGCCTCCTGGCTAAGGATGAAGGCTGGAGGGGACCTTGACCAAGAAGCTCTGTTGCTTCTATAGCCCACATGCTCTCAGATGTGTGTGCTAGGGGTCCTGTGGTGTCGAGAGTCCTCTGGTGCCCTAGATGCCCTCGGCTAGGTTCACGCAGAAGATGGCAGGGCTAGCCCCAACCTGAATGGATCCCAACCTCTTGTTGTCTCTGTTCCTGCTGGCATAAAACCCTTGAAGCTGATGTTGCATTCCACTCACCAGTGATCCAGAGGTCCTGAGGCATGGAGAGCACTCTGGAGGCCTTAGTGGCCTCTGCTGGACTCAGAAGGAAGATGATGGGGATGGCCACGAGTGGTATTTTCATTGTTATTTAATTTCCATAGTATTTTAAACACATTCCTTATTTGTTGTTATTTTTGGTGGGGTTGTGTTTTTGTTGTTTTTATTTTGCTTTGTTTTAATTCACACTCTAGTTATGATGATCCCCTGGGATTCATTGTCATCTGAATGCAGAAGAACATTTATTTAGCTATAACATGTTGAATGAGACAATATGGTGGGTCACTGTACTTGAGAACCAAACTGAAAAAGTACCTTTCTTCCAGGAGGAACTATCTACTAATTGACCTGAGAACTGTACATAGGAAAGAAAAGGTACAATAACAGAAGGGATAAAATAAACAATGCCTCTCTTGATTCTCCACTAGATGCTATCACAGCAAGAAACTTCAGAGCAAAGGGATCAGTTGAACTATGGAGGTAGACAGGCATTGCTGTGAATGCAATACAGCTGTAGCACCTCTTTGAAAGCAGTCAATTCCAGTTTTAGCAGTTGTTTCCTAGAAACAACTGAAATCGGTCAGTTAGCAAAGGATTCATAGTTCTGCAGCCCCAGCAATCCACTATGACCTCCCTAGGAAATATTCAGTCTAACAAATCAGTAAACAGGGAAATTTAAAATTTGTACATTTTTCTATCTGCAAGTGTTATAAGTGAATATAATCTTTCAATTTAACAAATTTCTTTCTTAATCCCATCGTCAACTATATATTTTCAAAGAAATCAATACCTTTTTTAGTATTACTTATTTTTATTCTTATTTATCCTATTCTGATTTTTCCCCTAAATTCCCCTAATTTCCCCTAAATTTCCTAATTTCCTGCACAGAAAATGCCTTACCCTTGGGTTTCTATCTCTAGAAAACGTCAACGGTTTTATTGTTTTATGTGGTCATGTTCACATAATGATGAGAGCAAATTTTGTGACTCAAACCTCCTCTGCAGATAAAAATGCCTACACAACAAATATGTCTAATCCTTATTCTGTTATGATTTTATAGAACCATTCTAGCATTGCTCCCGCTTTCAATGAAACATAGAAACCTCGAAGTAACAAATGCCTGCTGATAAAAGTACTTTACCTTGCTACCCATACACTTGCAGAGGAGACTGTGCTTTCAGCCATGACTACACTTGGCAACTAACCACCACAAGCCTTGGAAGATTCTCCTTTGCGATACACATCTGTAAACTCTACGTTTCTCTGATGTTATTCACTCAGGATAGAAGGGAAAACATCTATAGGGATCTAGGATGAGGTTTGTGATTGACACAATTTGAGACTCCTGATTAACATTTATGGAAGTCATGCAATTGATGAAACAGGTAACCAAGATATGATCCATGTAATTACAATTTACACACAGGTGCGGAATCTTTTTTCAATCTATTCAAGCAGTTTTCAGTTTTGTCAGGATAGTATTGGATACGGAGCCTTCTCCTCTGCATGTTCTATGATTCTTATGTTGCAGCACTGAGCTCTGAAGAGCCTCATTCCGTAGGGTCTTTTTGCCCCCTTAGGTCTTTATTATAGTGATGTAACTGTGACAGTTTATATCAAATACAGACAAAACCTGAGTGCTTCAGTGTAACCTCAAAGGTGATGAGGCAACTAAAAGATATAGATATTTACTGACACCTTAGAGTCCTGAAACTCAGAGCTATAATGGCGGAGAGTAGGTAGTTAACCTTCTGTGGGCCACTAAGTGTAGGGGACTAAAGTTTGATACCTTAACTCTAGTCACTACTTGTCTATACTCTAACCCCAGAGCAATAAGCCCTTTCCTTGAACTAGGAGCATCTAGCTATAAAATCTTTGAACCTTAAGCATTCAGTTCTCAAGGGTTAGAACTATAAGCTTCTGGAATTAGAAGCTTAATGTGTGACTCTTTGGATTCAGGCCCATCCAGTGACAAAGGAACTAATGTTTATTTAGCTTTAATTTTTATCAATGTACAACTGTCTTAGTCAGGGTTTCTATTCCTGCACAAATATCATGACCAAGAAACAAGTTGGGGAGGAAAGGGCTTATTCAGCTTACACTTCCATACTGCTGCTCATCACGAAGGAAGTCAGAAATGGAACTCAAGCAGGTCGGGAAGCAGGAGCTGATGCAGAGGCCATGGAGGGATGTTCTTTACTGGCTTGCTTCTCCTGACTTGCTCAGCCTGCTCTCTTATAGAACCCAAGACTACCAGCCCAGAGATGGCACCACCCACAAGGGGCCTTTCCCCCTTGATCACTAATTGAGAAAATGCCTTACAGTTGGATCTTATGGAGGCATTTCCTCAACTGAAGCTCCTTTCTCTGTGATAACTCCAGCTGTGTCAAGTTGACACAAAACTAGCCAGTATAACAACAAACAACCGGAGGCAAACATTCATGACAGCAAAATTATTTCGATAACATCACTGTAGGTTTGTATGTTGCTTGTGTAGAGAAATCAGTACTTCTACCATCGTCTTAAATACAGATTGACTCCACACTTTGTATAAAACATCATTAAGACATTTGCAGAAACTCAGTTTGGATATTACGTTTCAAATTTTGTTAGCAGAAAAGAGCTGCAATCTTCTATTCATAGTTATTTCTACCCTGGAAGGAAAGTTCACTGTTTCAATGGAGCAAATGTTATTTATAATTAAGCTCTATATAGGGACACATGTAATTTAGATTATTTGGCATACTACACTGTCATTCTGGGAAAACAAGTTATTCTAATATATAAATTTTATGAGTATGGATATCTTATTTTTTCTTTTCAGGTAAACTGTACACAACAATAATAAAAAATTCTACCGTTGAAAATCACAAATATCCAGTATAACAAAGAGAGCTGATTAAGCAGGAACAAGATCCAAAATAACTCCTCTTATCTACTAAAGTGCATAGGAACCTCAAGTTAACTCTGAATCTAATTTGTGCCACCTTTGTGAGTGCTAAAACAGTCAATATTCTTTCTAAAACCATGTATTTGGCTTCATTCTGGATCATCATATAATTGGGTATATGCTTGCTTAAAAACACTGTTCATTTGGCATTTCTAGGTTCACTGTAGCCACTCCTTATAAAAAAAAGAAACATTTGCTTTTCTTACATTGCTCCCCCGCTTGTTAACTCCTCAGATTCAATGTATTCAGCCATGTTTTGCATTCAGTATTCTAAAAGAGGGAATGAACACCATCTTGACAGATTATTTTTCCTTGGAGGATTTCAGTTTTAAGGATTTATGCAAAAAGAATACTAGATTAAGGATAACTGAGAAGCAAGAAATATTCCTTCTGGTCTCTGAGCAGTGAAATGACACATGGTAGCATGTGCCATCATGTAGACTCCTCAAATCCCAGCAGAATTTAAAAAAACTTGAATCTCAGTGATGTGCTTTTTCTATTGCAGAAGTGGCGTTTTACATATTCAGGCTTGAAGGTCTGCTATTGAGGAGCACTGTTTTAAAGCATGTTTTTACTCTATGGTATAAAAAAAATCTTAAACAGTAAAGATAGTTTTAAAAGAATGGATACTATGAAAGTACAAATTATATTCTTTGAGTCTGTGTGCATTTGTTTGTACCTGTACATGTCTGTGTGCATATGTGCACATGTGTATGCATGCTTGTGTGTTTGTATGCATGTGCATGGAGCAGACCCATGTGTATTTGCATGTATCCCTGCACATGTGTGGGTATGTGCTTATGTGTATGTACACATTCAGAGTAATGGTTATAAATATAAATAGCCTCCGTTGTTTGATATTCGCCTATACCCCAATGTACATCCCGTATTAGCACTCCAGTTTTCCTGATAGTTTTAATGTTGTATAATGCCTGTGGCTACTCAACATGATTGGAGAAGCGAATTGAGGTACTTTTTTTTTTATTAGATTTGTGCAAAGAAATGAAATGGTGCTAACATAAAATAGCTTCACTTCTTTCTAACCAGATAGGAAACATTTGAATAAACTTCTTTCACTCAAGTTATAATATATTTCAATTAATTTATTGAGTACTATCTAAAAAGAGATTTTTGTTTTGTGAAAGAATAAGGGCAGCATGTTTTGCAGGCACACCGACTTGCTTTGATTCCTGATTAAGCATAAATATGCAATACAAAAGCTTAAAAATACCTATCATTTTGTTCAATCCTGTGAACTCCATTAAATCACTTTCTCTCTCGTATGGAGATGGCAGCATTAATAGTCTGACATCAAATAGTCTTCAGGAAAATAATCTGAGTTTACATATAGGATGTTATTGAAATACTTCTATGACCCATACTAATAAACACACACACAAACAAACAAAACCTGTTATTTATTTGTACTAGCAAAATACGTGATATAAAATACTAATCTAAAAAGCAAATGAATTTAAATGTTCTTAACTTCTCTTTCTAATATTAAAATTACAGTGGCACATGCTTAGCTACTTTCAGAAACTTTTAATCTACTAAAATGGAAGACTAAGAGTATACAGTGCAAAATTCAGTGTGCATAGGTGCCTATCTGCTCCATGATGGCATGGGTATGATGTGAATTTGTAAACACTCTATATCCTGCAACATCCATTATTATGTCACAAGTAGGAGAGATTCTTTGAAGCTATCATTGGATTATGAATGTCCCTCAAAGGCTACTTGTCAAACTGTGACGTAGTACATTACTTAGAGTTTGGGCTCAGATAGGAGGACTTGAGGCATTCCAGCGTGTGGCTGCCCCACTCTTCTAGGAAGACAGGATATAAAGACACCTTTATTTTTCTTGTGTAATTTTTCTATGATTTGCTGAGCACAGCCTTCAGTTATGGAGCCAAATGACTATCGATAGAAACTTCTCAATGAACAAAAATTAATCTTTATATATATACTCAGTTGCCCAAGACATAACATTCTTTATAACTCTCTTCTGCCCTTTAACTATACTGTAATTTATATTTATAAGAGGTGTTTTCTTTCTTTATTTGCTCAATCCATGTTAAGATATATTTGTTATTCCTATCAGGTAGGCAACTTAGAGACAGCTACAGCAATGTTTAGGTTTTATTCTATGATTTTATTTAATCAAAATTTCTAGATTCACTCTAGCACTTAAAGCTTAGTGCGCTATAATAAGGGCATAAGCTAAGAAAATCTTAGGAGAACTACAGCCCAATAGAGTCTCATTAAAATACAGAATGTGACCATAAGATGGGACACTGCTTCCCTCCTACAAACTCCCTGACAAAAACAGAACAACTACTTCAGAGATATTCCATTTAAATATAATTTTACTTAGTTTGACAAACGTTTAGAGAAACCACAGAACATAAAACATGTAGTAGGGAAGAATATTTTCTTTTAGAAGTCAGTAACATGTTACAATTGAATATTTGTCCAACAAATGAAATCTAAATGTTTAAATTTGTTTCCAAGTGTTTAAAGGAATGCTTGGTGTCTACAGGTCACATATCCAAGCAGAGGACATTATAGCCCATTAAACTGAACTACAAAGGTCAGAGTTACCTTTAGATGTCGCTTAATGAGAGACAGATCATTCTTTGAAGTTAAAAATCAAAGCAGACTTCTCATAGACTGAAATAATTTAGAATGTAAAAATAAAATTCTTACTTGAAAGCAATCATTTTTGCCTACTAATTATATAGAACTTGGAATTTTTAAAATTCTCATCATTGTGTAATTCTCTCTAGACAGTTTACTGACTCCATCGAAGCTGATCTTGTTCATGGTCAGTGTCACAATACAAAGTACAGCCAGAGCCAGAAATCTGCAGTGATGTATTTGCTCATGTGCCAGCCACGCTAGCTTCAAAGATTCCTCACCTGCTCTTCATGGACATGCTCTTTTTCACCTGTGTGTGCTTATTAAGTTTCTTTACGTGTTAATCACTTTTTCCAGAATAAAGATTTTTACATAAAAGTATAAACAATCATCAAAACAAGTATTTTTCTGACACTCAAATTTTGCTCAGGAACAGGCTACTAAACCTATCTGAATGCCATAGTTATTTTAGATTGTGCCATGTTTTCATTCACAAGATATCCCAATAGATTCTTATAGTAAAGAGCCAAATAGATAAGTCCCTCATGTACCACAAGACAGTGAAAGGAAGCCTTATTGGATTATATAAGGAATTCATAACAAGTTATTATTTCCCAGCACACAGGTTTTGACAGGCAATCACCTAACTCTAGCACTTAAAGCCTAGTGCGCTATAATAAGGGCACAAGCTAAGAAAATCTTAGGAGAACTACAGCCCAATAGAGTCTCATTAAAATACAGAATGTGACCATAAGCTGGGATGCTGCTTCCCTCCTACAAACTCCCTGACAAAAACAGAACAATATCAGAGGAAGCAACTGGTACAGAGGGTGTACAGGGGAGCAAGGTGCCTAAAGAACCAGAGCAGAAAGCCAGGGAGACGAAAATCAGGCCACTAGTTGCCGCTGCTAAGACTGTCAGGGAATGAGCATGCATGAGGCAACCCTCACACACAGACTAATTCCTAGGCAGACTGGAATGAAGACTCACACTTGTGTCTTATACATCATACCCTGTCAAGCTTTCAAAGGAGAGAATGAAAGAGGGGGGAGGGGGAGAGAGAGAACCAAAAGAAATGCTTGAGGAAACAAGACAAACATCAGGGTAGGCTCTGCTAAAACCTCTGGCCCAGCCCAGTGGAAGGGTTCAAGCCAAGGGGGAAGGGCTCATGCATGGAGGGGGAAATGCTTTTGCTCACTGCTGCTGCTGCTCTGACAGCCTCTGTTGCTTGAGACACTGCACTGGCAGCAATGAACCCAGAGCAGAGCTGAGCAGCTAGGGGGTGGGGGGAGGGGAGGCTGGTTAGCTAGCTGAATGCAGAGGAGCTACTGAGGATGAAGGCTTCGGAGAGTGTTCTCTTCCCAGGCAGTGTTACAGCTCCTGTGACAGATGCTCTCAGATGACAGAGTAATTCTCACACACCTTTATTCCTTCTGGATAGGATCTTATATACAGTTTTGGGGTGGGTTGGGTCTTGACATCTTGGCTTGGCCTGAGATGCCGCGTCTACATGAGGAGGGACTTGTGGGCCCTGCCTCTATGAGACTGATGGCCACAATACTTCCTATGGGGGGCTGTGGCTATTTGACAGGGACCTGGAGTCTAGAGCAGGCTAAGCTCCTACTGTCCCTTCAGGGTCCCCAGGGCTTCAAGTCTTAGCTCTACCTTATCAGGCTTCTTCTCACAGTCTATTGCCCCACACCAATGCAGACAGAATACTAAGTTATTAGTTTAAAAAAAAAAAAGAACATATGGGACTAACTTGTCTGTAGAGGAAGTAACAGTGACATTGCAAGACCTTTCACTAGACTATGATGATGGACTTGGTGATGGTTAAACTTTGTGTATCATCTTGACAGGGCTACTAGGTACTCGGTTGCTTGCTTAGACATTGATTTTAGTGTTTCTTTGGTGGTGTTTTTTAAATAGTCAACATTTTTAAAAGCACATCAGATTTTTCTTCATAAAATTGGTGGGCCATAGCTAATCAAGCTTATATCTAAAAGTAAATGCATATTAATTATACGTGTCTTGAAAACACTATTGGAGACCTTGTCATTGGATATTTATAACAGTCTTTGCAAATTTACATTCAATTCGTTAAAATTCCTTAGAAGATGTTTTGTCTATGTATTGCTCATTGCTTCTGATAATTTCAATGATGCCAGCCTTCATCAAATTCTCTTACATCATTGCTTTTATATTGTTCCCTAGGCACATTATATCGTTTTATCAATACTTTCAACCAGACAATGATTCATATTTTTCAAATAATATTTACTTAGCTATCTATTGACCAACTGAGTGGCAAGAGAAATAGGAAGCATTCTTAAATCACAAAAAGCTGCAATACTACGTATTATAATGAATATATCAACTAACACAGTCCATAAAATACAACCTTTTAAAAGACAAGCTGGCAAGAGAGTAAAAAGTGTCGTAGGTAAGGAAAATCTGAAGAGCAGGGAATACAAGCATCCCAGGGTTTGACCTTCAGACACCTCTCTTTTCAACCCCACCACTGACTTGGAATTAGTAAAGGACGCATTAAATCATTTATATTCTGTCTTAAGAAATTTACTAAGTATTCTCCTTGTTAATACAAAACCCCATCAAACACATAAAATACAGTGTCTAAGGTAAGTGTCTTACTTAGTTTTCTGTTGCTACAGCAGAATGACAGTGACTGGTTAAAATAAGGAAATTTTATTCATGTTTTCATTATGAGCCCAAGACACAAAGGCTGTATCTACTGAAGGGTTTTTTTTTTTTTTTTTTTTTTTTTGCTGCATGACGTGGTTCTAGGGATCACCTGGACAAAATGGAAGGTCTGTGGCTATTCTTTTTTTTGTTTTGTTTTTGTTTTTGTTTTTCGAGACAGGGTTTC